>NC_082695.1:9433728-9733728 GCF_949987515.2 Delphinus delphis
GTGGGGAGGGCTCATCTAATATTAAGTATAAAGGCTACATAAGTATGACTCTCGCTGCGCTTTGCTGGCTCAGAGGCCCAGAACAGGTAGGGGTCAAGTGAGGGAGGAAGGAGGAAAGAAATGTGACCACAATCAAAATGAAATAAAGTAAAAATAAAAACAACCTATTTAAAGAAATAACCAATACCAAATATAATAATCTCTACTCCAAAAGTAACCACTCACTCTGCTAAAAAAAGCTACCCAGGAGCAAAATATAGATTCTATTCCTGATTTAACTGACATATTTGACTAACATCAAGTTACCGCCCATATTTTTCCCTCACCTCTAAAAATAGGTACTGTGTTTACAACTGCAGATAGATATTTGAAAATAAGTTGAATCATTCAAAGAACTTTCACTTTAAATAATAAGTGCCTCTGTCAGGATCTATATAACAAGTGCCTTTCCCTGCCAAACCCCTCCCTCTGAAACAGTGCAGTACACCAACATCAGTTGTCAAGTAATTTCCAGTAACATGAACTCTATTTTCAAGTGAACTTAGAAAACATAATACACTGTAAGGCTTGCTCCAATGGAAAAAATTAGGCCCTTTATGAAATGATAAAAAAATTAATAAAGTAAAATTAGTTACTCTTGAGTAACAGTATTGTAATCTCATTCTAATAAAATAATCACAACACTCAAATAAAGCCACAAACTTCAAACATTCAAAGAGAAGCACAATTCAGGTGAAAAAGCCCAGCAGTATGAATGGTGCCAATTCTCAGAAAAGCGGTACTGATATTAGCAATCCGATGTCAGCTGACTGTCTCCAACTCTCATTTACCTTCTCTCATCTAGAAAGTAATGTCTTTGGACTTCCCTGGTGGTCCAGTGGTTAAGAGTCCGTGCTCCCAAAGCAGGGGGCGCGCAGGTTCAATCCCTGGTCGGGGAATATCCCACATGCCGTGTGGCACGGCCAAAAGAAAAAAAAGAAGACAGAAAATAATGTCTTCAATCAAATCACCTGAGATTCCTTCCACTTCTAACATTCTACCTCTCACACAGCACAGATAAATTCCTTATTCTTAAGGAATATGACCAATAATTTATCATTTATAAAACATGACAAACCAGACACTATGGTAAGCATTATGTCAAATCTCTCCCCTACTTTACAGGTAAGGAAACTGTACCTTAGCAGCTAAACATCTTGACCAAAATCATCCAGTTCAAGAGCAGCAGAGCTGGTATTTAAACCAGGTGATCCGAAGTATAGACTTTTCATTTCTAGATTATGTTGCCTTTCTGACATTGTATCACAAGGAATGAACTTGACAATAAAGCCTAACCCAATTTCTACATCTTTTAAATACCATTTGAATGTACTGTTTTTCTATTTATTTGTAGTCTGCAGCCAAAGACAAACAGATTTTATTTATTTGTTTGTTTGTTGTTTGGCTGCGCTGGGTCTTAGTTGTGGCGTGTGGGATCTTCGTTGCCGTGTGTGGGATCTTTAGTTGTGGCGTGCGAACTCTTACTTGCGGCATGTGGGATCTAGTTCCCTGACCAGAGATTGAACCCTGGCCCCCTGCATTGGGGGCGTGGAGTCTTAGCCACTGGACCACCAGGGAAGTCCCGTCAAAGACTAAAAAATGGCTAAGTCTTGCCATTTTATCTTATCCTAGTGGTTGCTGTGATGCCACAGTTAAAAGACTTAAACAAATGACACGAATTAAGTGCCCTTAAACTTATGCAGCATCCCCACAATGCTATTTAAAAGAATTTAAAATACGGGCTTCCCTGGTGGCGCCGTGGTTGAGAGTCCGCCTGCCGATGCAGGGGACATGGGTTCGTGCCCTGGTCCGGGAAGATTCCACATGCCGTGGAGTGGCTAGGGCTGTGAGCCACGGCCGCTGAGCCTGTGCGTCCGGAGCCTGTGCTCCTCAACAGGAGGGCCACAACAGAGAGGCCCGCGAAAAAATTTAAAACATAAAACTCCATTACAGAAGTCACATTATTTTTTAATTGATTGTACAGTTGTATCTTTGAATCAATCCAGTTTACTTAGTAGAACAAACTGGTCAGTAAGGAAAATAAAAGACTCAGAGTGGTATAAACGTACAAAATCAGTATAGAAACCACTGATTTCCACTAATCTACCAGGTGGGTGGACACCCAAAGGGAATGTTAGCATACCACAGTAACATTCTCTGAAACTGGTAAAGCCCACGTTCATTCTTGTTTTTTTCTTTTTTGGATCCACTCAGATTATGCTTGACTTTTACTCTTTTCCTTTAGTATTTCAGGAAAAGCATTCTAATATTTCATACAGTAAAAAAAAAAAAAAAAAAGACTCAAAAAAAGCTAAGGTCATATCCTAGTCCTAAATATACCTATAATGTGACAGATCAGATTTAGCAAAACAACAATATCCAGGATTCTAAATTTCCAATAACCACTGAACATGAGGTTAAAATGTGAATCAAAATGCCAAATTAATATAAAGAAATTTACAAAAATAATAATAAAGAGTTCATATTGCTTCAAAATAATACAGGAGGGAGAAAATAGACGGGGTTATAAATGAAAAAAGACTGGCATGAGTTGGTAACTGCTGAAGCCAGGTGATGGGTGTGCAGGGGTTCATTATATCATTCTTCTTGCTTTTTACAATTTCCTTAAGTCAAAAAAAAAAAAAAAGCCTTCAGATATGACACAATGGAAGCCTGGATTTAATCAAGTGTATTTATCTACCAGTTTAGAGGGAACATTGGGTAGAAGAGTAAGTTAACTGATACCATAAGGTTACAAGTCCGTAAAATCCAGGATGTGGTAAATTTCACTTAAGAGATGACAGTTCCTTCAACAAATAATGGCATGTGAAGAAAACAAAATGTGCAGGAAAAATTATAACATTTAAAGGTACACAAAAATCAAAAGCCAAGTGTGGCTTCCCAATTTCAAAACTCATCACAAAGCTACAGTAATTGAAACAGTGTGGTCCTGGCCTAAGGACAGACATAAAAACCAACGGCATAGAATACAGAGCCCAGAAATAAACCCTCATATTTACGGGCAATTGATTATTAACAAGGGGGTCAAGATCATTCAAAGGAAGGTCTCTTCAACAAATGATTCTGGGGACTTCTCTGGTGGTCCAGTGGTTAAGAATCCACCATCCAATGCAGGGGCCACAGGTTTGAGCCCTGGTCAGGGAACCAAGATCCCACATGCTGCGGGGCAACATAGCCCATGCACCACAATTACAGAGAAGCCTGCACGCTGCAATGAAAGATCCCACCTGCCGCAGCTAAGACCCAACGCAGCACCCCCCCCCCCAAAAAAAGGAGCCAAAGACCTAAATTTAAGAGCTAAGAGCTAAAACTATGAAACTCTTAGGGAAAAAAAAAAAGGGAAAATCTTCATGGCCTTGAATTTGGCAATAATTTATTAACTGTGACACCAAAGGCATACAACATAAGAAAAAATATGTATAAAAAGGATTTCATCAAAATTAAAAACTTTTGTGCAAAAAACAGTATCAGAGTGTAAAAAGACAACCCACAGAACAGTAGAAAATACCTGCACATATCTCATAACGGGTTAATATCTAGAATACATAAAGAACTCCTACAGGGCTTTCCCTGGTGGCGCAGTGGTTGAGAGTCCGCCTGCTGATGCAGGGGACATGGGTTCGTGCCCCGGTCCGGAAAGATCCAACATGCCGCAGAGCAGCTAGGCCCGTGAGCCATGGCCGCTGAGCCTGCGCGTCCGGAGCCTGTGCTCCACAACGGGAGAGGCCACAACAGTGAGAGACCCGTGTACCGCAAAAAAAAAAAAAAAAAACTCCTATAACTCGACATCAAAAAAAACCATACAACTCAGTTCAAAAATGGGCAAAAGACTTGAACAGACATTTCTCCAAAGAAGTTTATACAGTTGGCCAATAAGTACATGAAAAGATGGTCAAGTCACACTAGTAATTAGGAAAATTCAAATCAAAACCACAATGAGCTATGATGGCTATTATAAACAAACAATGGCTATTATAAACAGAAAATAACAAGTGTTGACAAAAATGTGGAGAAACTGGAACTCTTGTACAGTTTCTAGGAATGCAAAACTGTGCAGCTACTGTGAAAAATAGTATGGCAGTTCCTCAAAAAACTAAACATAGAATTACCACATGATCCAGGAATCTCACTTCTGAATGTATACCCAAAATAATTGAAAGCAGAGATTTTAACATATATTTGTACACCAATGTTCATAGCAGCTTTATTCACAAAAGGCAAAAGGTGGGAAAAAACCAAATGTCCACTGACGAATGTATAAACACAATGTGGTACCGTCCATACAATGGAATATTATTCAGTCTTAAATGAAGTTCTGATACATGCTACAACATGAATGAATCTTGAAGACATGCAAAGTGAAATAAGACATACACGAAAGGGCAACTATTACATGATTCTACTTATGTAAGATACACAGAGTACTCAAATTCATAGAAATAGAAAGTAGAATGGTAGATCCCAGGGGCTGGGGGACTGTTGGAATTAGAAGCAAATGCTTAATGTGTATAGGGCTTCCTTTGGGGGTGAAAATGTTTTAGAACTTAATAGAGGTGGTACTAGTACAACAACTGGAATGTACTTAACTACAGTGAACCACACATTTAAAAATGGTTAAAACAGTAACTTTCGCGTTATGTATATTTTACCACAATTAAAAAGAACAGAGAATTCCATGGCGGTCCAGTGGTTAGGACTCTGCACTTTCACTGCCAAGGGCCCGGGTTCGATCCCTGGTCAGGGAACTAAGATCCTGTAAGCCACACAGGGGCCATAAACAAACAAACAAACATAAAAAAATAAAATTTTTAAAAAAAGGTAAGCTCCAAATGAAATTCATTTGCAACAGTGTGTAGAGAAGTTCATGCCTAAGGGTGCTCTCAAAAATAGTGCAGACTGTGGTCAAAGGCAACTGAGAGTAAATTGGTAAAATCATTGCTTAACATAGGCTTACTTGATTTAAAAAAAAAAAAAAGAAGATCCAACTACAAACTGTCTATAAAAGAGATACTTTAGACTGAAAGATATAAATAGATTGAAAGTAAAAAGATGGAAAAAGACATAGCATGCGAACAAGAAAGCTAGAGTGGGTATACTAATATCAGACAACATAGGCTTCTAAAACAACAACAAAAAATATCACTAGAGATAAAGAGGGATATTTTAAAATGATAAAAAGGTCAACTCATCAGGAAGAAGGAAGAAGCATTCCAACTGGACTCTGTGTGCCATTTTCACATAAGTCCTGGGCCACTGGAGATGAACTCTTCACAGAAATTATCTGTACCATACTGACCCAGAGCCCTGCTCCTTCACCTAGAGAGTTGTCTCATGCTCCATTTCCTTGTCATACTATCAACCTGACAACTGAACTCCAACTAATAAATGTAGAAGGAATGATGGAATTAGAAGGATACCATTTGGTAACCACCACAGTAATAACTGTTTCAGGCAAAAATCACCAAATGGATGCTAATCTAGTAAAGTAGAAACAGGGTATTTACATAATCACAAAGCAACTCATCACAAGATACTGATTAATGACAAAGTGAAAAATAATTTTATAGAAAAGGAGCCCAGCACCATCCTAATCAAGTGACCAAAGTTAACAGCATGAGCAATGGGATAAATGTACATCATTCACCTCCTCTCAGGCAATGAGAACACATGCATCACTTCTGCAGTATTCTCGCCAAAAATGTATAAACTGAATCTAATCATGAGGAAACATCAGACAAACCCTAGCTGAGGGACATTCTACAAAACAACCTGCAATATCAGAGTGTCAAATCACAAAAGACTAAGAAACTACTTCAGATTAAAGGAGACCAACAAGACATGACAACTGAATGTAACATATAAACCTGGATTGGTTCTTAGACCAGATTTTTTTTGGGGGGGGCGGGGGTGTGTAAAGAACATTAGAAGACCAATTAGTAAAATCTGAATAAGGTCAACAGATAATAATTTGGCACAATATTAATTTCCTTATTTTGACAATTGTACTGTGGTTTTGTAAGAGAATATCCTTGTTATTAGGAAATACACTCTGAAGTATTTAGAACTAAGGGGCACCATGTCTCTCATATGTTTAATAAAACTATTTAGATTTTATATTAATTATATACGTATATATTAATTTTAATGAGAGAGAAAATGAAAAAAATGCAGTGAAAAGTTCCTTGGAGAATATACGTGAAGAGTATAGAAGAATTCTTTGCACAATTGTTGCAACTTTTCTATAACTCTAAAGTCATCTATAAACAAAATTTTTTAAAATTAGGAACTGTGAATGATTCATTAACTTCTATCTACTTGTCTAAAGTATCTTTAAATTTTTGTAATAAAAAAACTTGCCCAGCCTTAAATGCCACCTTTTCAAGAAGCCTCCCTTGGATTATGCCATACCAATCAAATACATGGTGCTCTCTTCAACTCTCTAGACTGGAATTTAGCATAATCTGCTCTGCATTATAGTTACCAGTAAACCTATCATATACCCACTACTCAGGGTCATCACCTGACAACATGGTGCTTTTGTGCAAAGCAAATAATGATGGCTCCTCCAGGGAGTCACAGCCCCACACTAGAGAAAACGGTGAGGTCAGCAGCCAACACCTTTGAGAAAATTAGAAGGTACCAGAGCAGATGCCATCCGAAAAGGCATATCACATAGCCAAAGAAACTCCTGGATTTCAAAACCCATTTGTGGCCTCGGTCAGGAGCTCGTGGATGAAATGAAAGCTAAATAACCAAGACTGGCAGACAGGATCTTGTCCATCTTTCTACCATCTACCAAAATTAGCACAGAGGAACTGTGCCTCACATATGATAATACACAATAAATATTTAATGAATTAACAAGCCCAGTCAAAGAAGAAAGAAAAAAATGAACATGAAAGCTTTCAAAGTAAAGATCTTCCTCAACTTATGATGGGATTACGTCCTGATAAACCCATGGTGTAAGCTGAAAGTGGAAAATACATGTATATACCTAACCTACCGATCATCATAGCTTAGCCTAGCCTACCTTAAATGTGCTCAGAGCACTTATATTAGTCTACAGTTGGGTACAACCATCTAACACAAAGCCTATTTTATAATAAAGTGTTGAAGATTCCATGTAACTTACTGAACACTGTCCTGAAAGTGAAAACCATTGTGATTATATGGGTACAGAATGGTTGTAAGTGCTTACCACTCATAATCATGTGGTTGCAGCTCGCTGCCACTGACCAACATCATGAGAGAGTATCATACCACATAAAGCTAATCTGGGAAAAGATCAAAATTCAAAATTCGAAATAGGGTGTCTACTGAACGCTTACTGTTTTCGCACCGTCCTAAGTCAGGGACCATCTGTAATAATTCTCTAAATCAAGCATCAGCAAACTACAGCCCACAAACCTGTTTTTGTCTGGGCTTTGAGTGAATATGGTTTTAAGTTCTTAAAGCGTTAAAAAAAAAAAAAAAAAAGCCAAGAACAATATGCAACAGAGAAGTTACATGGCTCATAAAGCCTAAAATATCTGGGTCATTACAAGCAGAATTTGCTGACCTCTGAACTGAAAAAATGTGGCTGCAATGTCAATAAGTGCAAGCTAAAAATAAAGTCTACTGGGGATTTCCCTGGTGGTCCAGTGGTTAAGACCCCACACTCCCAATGCAGGGGCCCCAGGTTCGATCCCTGGTCGGGGAACTTAGATCCCACGATACCGCAACTAAGCCTGCGAGCTCTGCAGCCGTTGCACTGCAACTGGAGAAGCCCGAGCGCCACAATGAAGACCCAGCACAGCCTAAATTAATTAATTAAAAAAAATAATAAAGTCTACTACTGTTTTACACAAACTTAGTACTTCTACAAGAAACTTACTAGCACTATATACTTTCCACGAAAGTTTAATGTACACATAATTGAGAAATGTCATGAAAGTACTCTTGCTCTCATTTAATTATTTTTAGGTTCTACAATGCAATTCAATTGAGGTTGATTCACCTATTCGGGGGGAAAAAAAAAATCAAGGTATTTTACTAATGTACATTTGATGACAATACTATGAGCAAGTTCCAGAAAGACAAGGACTTTGTAGTGACCACCAAATCAAAAGCACCCAGCATAAAATGATGAAGAGGTAAGGTAAACTGTAGATTAAAATAGACCTGAGACATAGCAAACAACTTGTGAACCTCATGTGAGCACTCATTAGAACAAATTGTAAAAGAAAAATAAAATGATAAGACACTCGAACTGGAGTTTCTAGCTTACGTAATAATGTAAGAAAAAGAAATAAAAGGCACAATGTTTGGACAAGAAGGAGGAAAACTGTCTTTAATAAAAGACAACATGATTATTATGCAGAGAATCTACCAAAAAAACCCTACTAGAAGAAAGCTTAGCAAGGCTAACTCGAAATGGATCAATGACCTAATCATAAAAGGTTTAAATAAAAGTTAAAAAAAAAATTTCTCCCACCCCCCCCACCCCCTGCCTATGGCCATCATCAATCTGCTCTCTGTATCTATGAGCTTGGTTTTTTAGTTTGTTTTTTTTAAGATAACCACATATATGAGAGATCCTACAATATGTCTTTCTGTGTCTGACTTACTGCACTTAGCAATACACTCTTGAGGTCCATCCATGTTGTTGCAAACGGCAACATTTCGTTCTCTTTTATGACTGAGTAATATTCCATTTTATACGTATATTTCACTTAGATTGTTTCCTTACCTTGGTTATTGTAAATAATGCTGCAATGACCATGTGGTACATATATCTTTTCAAGTGTTTTCATTTTCTTTGGATAAATGCCTAGAAGTGGAACTGTTGGATCATATGGTAGTTGTAAATCTTTATGACCTCAGGTTAGGCAACGGTTTCAGAGAAGACAGAAAAAATATAAACCATAAAAGCAAAAAACTGACAAATCAGACTTCATCAAATTTTAAAATATTCTGTGCTTTTAAAGACACTGTTAAGTAATGGCCTATATGGGAAAAGAATCTAAAAAAGAGTGGATATATGTATATGTATTCAATATAACTGATTCACTTCGCTGTACACCTGACACTAACACAACACTGTAAATCAACTATACTCCGGGGTACTTCCCTGGTGGTACAGTGGCTAAGACTCCACGCTCCCAATGCAGAGGGCCTGGGTTTGATCCCTGGGCAGGAAACTAGATTCCACATACCGAAACTAAGAGTTTGCAGGCCACAACTAAAGATACCACATGCCACAACTAAAAGATCCCCCATGCAGCAATGAAGATCCCGAGTGCCACAACTAAGACACAGCACAGCCAAATAAATAAATAAATAAATAAATACATTTTTGTAAAAAAATGGTTTGGATGGTAAAATGTATGTTATCGGTATTAAAAAAAACCTATACTCCAATAAAGAATTTTTTAAAAGACACTGTTAGGAAAATAAAAAGCCAATCCCCAGACAAGGAAGTATTTGCAAAATATGTCTGATAATGGACTTCTACCCAGACTATACAGAAAGCTTATTAATAAGACAAATAGCCCGGACTTCCCTGGTGGCACAGTGGTTAAGAATCCGCCTGCCAATGCAGGGGTCACGGGTTCGATCCCTGGTCCGGGAAGATCCCACATGCCGCAGAGCAACTAAGCACAACTACTGAGTCTGTGCTCTAGAGCCCACGAGCCACAACTACCGAAGCCAGTGTGCCTACAGCCCATGCTCTGCATCAAGAGAATAATAAGCCCATGCACCGCAATGAAGAATAGCCCCTGCTCTCCACAACTAGAGGAAGCCCGTATGCAGTAACAAAGACCCAACGCAGCCATAAATAAATAAATAAATAAATATTTTTAAAAAAGACAAATAGCCCAATAAATGGGAAAAAAGTCTTATACAGTCATTTAACCAAATAAGATTTACTGGGTAAAATTAAAGACTGACAATACCAACTGCTAGTGAGGATACCAAGAAGCTGAAACTCTCATACACTGCTGGTGGAAATGGAAAATAGTACAGTCATTTTGGAAAAGAGTTTGGCAGTATGTTATAAAGTTTAACATACTTTTAAAATCCAGCAACCCCATTCCTAGGTAATTATACAAGAGGAATGAATATGAATGTTAGCAGCTAGTTTATTCATAATAACCCAAAACTGAAAACAACCCAAATGTCCACTACCTAGTGAATGAATACACGAACTGTGGTAGCATATCCTTAACAATGGAATACTTCTTGGTTATAAAGTTACAAATTACTGATACATGCTACACACAACATGGATGAATTTCAAAAGCACTGTGCTTACTGACTAAGCAGAAGCCAGACACCAAAAGCTACATAATCCATGATTCCATCTACATAACATTCTGGAAAGGCACTACAGATGTAGAAATCAGATCAATGATTCTAAGGGCTGAGGGTCAAGGGAGGGGATTTAATTAATATAAAGGCACAAAAGGGAACTTTATAGGGTAGTATATCTTAATTGTGTTATTGACAACATGACTGTACACATTTGTCAAAACTAAAAGAACTTTACACTAAACGAGTTTACTGTACGTAAATTATACCTCAAAAAACCTGCCACACCCCCCCTCAAACTAAAGGCAGATCCAAAGAAACCATAAAACTTAAACTTAAAAAAAAAAAAATTGAGGGACTTCCCTAGTGGTGCAGTGGTTAAGAATCCACCTGCCAATGCAGGGGACACAGGTTCAATCCCTGGTCTAGGAAGATCCCACATGCCACAGGGCAACTAAGCCCGTGCACCACAACTACTGAGCCTGTACTCTAGGGCCCACGTGCTGCAACTACAGAGCCTGCAATGCTGCAACTTCTGTACCCTGCACACCTACAGCCCGTGCTCTGCAACAAGAGAAGCCACTGCAGTGAGAAGCCCACGCACCGCAACGAAGACCCAAACACAGCCAAAAATAAATAAATAAATATAGTGTTAAAAAAAATTGAAATCGATGGTATGTAAATTATAACCAAATAAATGTGAAGTTAAAAATTCATATTATACACTTAAAATTGGTGAATTTTGCTGTGTGTTAATTATACCTCAGTAAAGGAGTTTTGTTTTGTTTTTTTTTCCCAGTACGTAGGCCTCTCACTGTTGTGGTCTCTCCTGCTGCGGGGCACAGGCTCCAGACGTGCAGCCTTAGCAGCCATGGCTCACGGGCCCAGCCGCTCCGTGGCACGTGGGATCCTCCCAGACCGGGGCACGAACCCGTGTCCCCTGCATCTGCAGGTGGACTCTCAACCACTGCGCCACCAGGGAAGCCCTTGTTTTTCTTTTAAGAGACAAAAAAGGGAAAACCTGAACTAATAGGACATTAAAAAATACTAAGGAATTAATGTTAATTTTTAAAAATGTGATAATGGTTTCCATTCTCTTAGATACTATACTGAAATATTTACAGAAGAAATGTCATGATGTCAGGAATTGCTTCAAAATAATCTAGGAAGGCTAGAGTAATCAAGACAGTATGGTAATGGCATAAGGACATACATACAGATCAATGAAATAGCATTAACTGTCCAGAAATAAACTCTTACATTTATGGTCAACTGATTTTTGAGAAAAGTGCCAGGACAATTCAATGGGGAAAGATTAGTTATTTTCACAAATAGTGCTGAGACAACTGGATATCCACCTGCAAAAGAATGTATCTGGACCCCTACTGCATATCATATACAAAAATTAACTCAAAATGGATTAAAGATGTAAATGTAAGAGCTAAAACTATAAAATTCTTAAGGCAAAAAACATGAGAATAAATCTTCAATGGATTTGGCAATGGATTCTTAGATATGACAGTAAAAGCACAAACTACAGATGAAAAAATAGATAAACGGGACTTGAGATCAAGATTTAAAACTTTTTTGCTGCAAAGGACAACATCAATACACCGAGAGCAAAAGAAACAAGCAAGGAGGGACTGTGGATAAATTATAAAGATTTCAGACATTCCCTGACTAAGGGAAACTGAAAGCACTAGGACACCAGAGAACATACTAAAATGCAAAGGGCATGCAATTTCTACTGGTACTGCCAACAGACAATGTAATTGAAAAACTGTTTACTTTTTCATTTTTCACCATTCTGGTCATTCATCACCACTTTTCAACATGGCACCTATACATGTCATTCACCATTTTCTACAACTATTTGAACAAGCCTGGGTGACAAATGTACACAGTCAAAATACTACATTGATCCAAATTTCTAGAACCAGACTACTTGTACGGATACAACTGATACTCATTGGCATAGTAAGAATACTACACACCTCAAACTCCCTTCCAATAGAGTTGCAATAATGTTGTTCCCCCAAATATTCACATGGCTGACTGCTTCTTGTTACTTAGATGTCACCTCCTCAGAGAGGCTTACCCAGACCCACCCATCAAAAGTAGCTCCCCAACTACTATTATATCACTCTGTTTTAGTACTTAAGTAACTAATACTTAGTATATTACAGCACTTAATAACTGAAATTTTGGGTTTCCCTGGTGGCGCAGTGGTTGAGAGTCCGCCTGCCGATGCAGGGGACACAGGTTCGTGCCCGGTCCGGGAAGATCCCACGTGCCGCAGAGCGGCTGGGCCCATGAGCCATGGCCACTAAGCCTGCGCGTCTGGAGCCTGTGCTCCGCAACGGGAGAGGCTACAACAGTGAGAGGTCCACGTACGGCAAAACAAACAAAAAAAAAAAAACTGAAATTTTGTTTATTACATGTTCCTTTATTTTCTTTCTGTCTCTGTCCAACCCTCACCTCCAGAATATATACCTCATGAGGGCAAACATTTCTGTCTCATTCACCACTGAGTGCCCAGGGCTTAGAACAGAGCCTGGCACAAAGTAAGTACTCTGAATTGTTGAATAAATTAAGTATGTAGTATAATTTATGTGAATTATGACAAATATTGACTAATTCAATTTCTCTTTATAGTACAGAAAAACTACAGCTGTCAAGAGAAAGGACAATTAACTAAAAACTAGAAATCTAATTCCAGTTCTTAAAGTTAACTCAATTAGGTGAGTCATTTTGTTCTTCCCATTTCAGTCTTTTTATTAGAAAGGGAAATTCTATAACTAATACTTATTGAATACTTCCTCACTGAAAAGATGAGTCAAACAAGATGGCAGTAGGGAGCAGGTCATGACAACCCAAACCTAGTAAAAAGCTAGAGTTTTTTTTAGCAAACTGAGGGCTGGCAACTCTAAATTCACACAGAACAACCGCCAAATTAATGCAGTCACATAATCATCTAGAATCAATGTTTCAAGAACCATCCCCACAAGAACTTATTTCAGTTTGCTGCAAACTCCTTGGGTTCAAATTCTGGCCCTATCATTTCCTAGCTCTGTGACCTTAACCTCATGACTTCAGCTCTTCGTGCCTTAATTTCAAGATCTACAAAATGGTGACAAAAATAGTACGTTCTCAAAAAAATAATAATACCTTCTCATTAGGTTGTGAAAATTAAATGATATTCCATATAGACAACCTGGCTTAAGAACAACGCCTGGCACATTATTAACTGCTTAATAATTGTTAGCTAATACAATTACTTTCCTCATATTACAGCACACACTAGAATTGTGCAGCGAGGGGGGGGCAGGGACAACTCTTCAAATGAAGTTTTACTTCGAGGAAGGGATAAGGGGGCTTGGCCATAAAGTCATGCACAATTAGATGTGACCTAGACATATCAAAAGCTCCAGAAGACTCGGATAAAAAGGAATCCTGGGTGCTCAAGTCCAGTGCTGTCCAACAGAACTTTCTATAATGAATTAAAAAAAAAAGTTCTAGGGGCTTCCCTGGTGGCGCAGTTGCTGAGAGTCCGCCTGCCGATGCTGGGGACACGGGTTTGTGCCGCGTTCCGGGAGGATCCCACGTGCCGCAGAGCGGCTGGGCCCGTAAGCCACGGCCGCTGAGCCTGCGCGTCTGGAGCCTGTGCTCCGCAACGGGAGAGGCCACAACAGTGAGAGGCCCGCATACTGCGCAAAAAAAAAAAAAAAGTTCTATAATCATGTTGCCCAATATGGTAGCCACTAGGCACATGTGGTGGCTGAGCACTTGAAATATGGCTAGTGTGACTGAGGAGCTGATTTTTTAAAAATTTTAATTAACTTAATTCTAAGTGTAAATAGCAGGACTTCCCTGGAGGTCCAGTGGTTAAGACTCCATGCTTCCACTGCAGGGGGCACGGGTTGGATCCCTGGGGTGGGGGTGGGGGGGACTAAGATCCTGCATGCCGTGTGGTGCAGGCAAAAATAAATTAACCAAATTTAAAATGCGGGCCACATTAAAAAAAAAATTTTTTAATGTAAATAGCCAGATGTGGATGGATAGTGGCTACCATACTGGACAGTGCAGTTCCAGTCCTCTCTTTGAGCTTCTCCAGAAGTAGGTACTATCTACCTTCCAAAGCATCCATCCCCTCTAATACACCAAGAGTGCTTCCTTATAGTGTACTCTCTCTCCCAATGGTTTTACCCACTGGTCATTAATCTTTCCTAGGGCCTCAAAACAACTTCACTCCCCTTCAAAAAACTACAAGTGGTAATGGGGAAGAGGGGAATAAGGGGAAACAAGATGAATCACTCAATGATAATGGCTGAAAGTGAGTGACAGATACATAGGCTCATTAAACTGTTCTATTTTTATCTATGTTGAAATTTCTATTAAAAAATTCTTATTAAAAAAATTCTCTTTAGCATTTATTTCAAGCTCACTTCGTTTCTTCTCTAACTACAAGGGCTTCCAAACCTGTCTCCCTGCTTTCAATACTTACTTCCTCCAATTCTTCTACCACACTGTGAAGCAAATTTTTCAACCCACAACCATGTTTACAAGCATCTCTGTAATTTGGCACAAACTTCTCCCTGCCTGGAACCTCCTCTTCTCTTCCATGGCCTCATTGGAAACTGCTTATCATTTCTTAAGATCCATCTCAACACTCACCACTTTCTTCACCACCCACCCAAAGCAGTCACTTACTCGCTTCTCAGTGCTACCAGTTTATACTACCTGCATCCTGCCCTCCCCCACTACACTCACTGGTTAACTTGGAAGCAGAGATGCTTCATTCATCTTTTAACTATCCCATTCTGATAGCTTCAAACGTTTACTGAATTAATCAACAGTATGCATACAAGCTCAACAAAATGCTAAACTGTGTCTACTAATATAGCATTACCCCAAACCCACCAACAAGCAGTTTTCAGCCTTAATTTGCTCAGGTAGTTTTTACTGATTTTCTTTTTTTTAACTTATTTATTTTTGGCTGCATTGGGTCTTCATTGCTGCGCGCGGGCTTTTCTCTAGTTGTGGCGAGCGGGGGCTACTCTTCATTGCAGTGCACAGGCTTCTCACTGCAGTGGCTCCTCTTGTTGCGGAGCACGGGCTCTAGGTACATGGGCTCCAGTAGTTGTGGCACATGTGCTCAGTAGTTGTGGCACATGTGCTCTGTAGTTGTGGCCCACGGGCTCTAGAGCGCAGGCTCAGTAGTTGAGGGGCACAGGCCTAGTTGCTCCGCAGCATGTGGAATCTTCCCGGACCAGGGATCGAACCCGTGTCCCCTGCATTAGGCAGGCAGATTCTTAACCACTGTGCCACCAGGGAAGCCCTTTACTGATTTTCAAACATGGTAACAGTAACAGCTGAAAGTTACTGAGCACTTACCACATGCCAAACATCGATTTAAGCAATTTACACATATAATTCATTTAATCCTCATCACCCCCATTTCACAGAGGAAGAAACTCAAGCACAAGTGAAATAACCTGCTGTAGGCCACTAAGTAAGAAAAGGCCTAGGGTGCTAAATAAATTGTGTGTGACTCTGGACAAGTCATTTAAAGTTCCTGCTCCTGTCCAAAATAAAGAGGATGAGTCATGATGATCTCAAATGCTAGCTTCCAATTCTAAAATTCAGATTTGGGGGAGGAGTATAGGATGCCACATAGAAGGAACACTGTCTTGTGAAAAGAAATAGTAACTTTAGACATTCACCAGAAAATTGTTTGAGGGAAAATGTGAATCTTTTTATTCTTGTAGTTTATAGCAAGCTACTATGAAAAAACATGGAACATGTTCTCAAATAAGAAAGCTAACATATGGGACAAGCTAAGTTCTACAAAGAGTTAATAAAAAGAAAAATAAATGAGAATTAGCTTCATGGAAGATCTGAACTAGATCTTAGAGGATAAGTATGAGGATGTGGAAAAGGAGAATACTGATGGAAGAGCAGGCAGGCAGGCAGTAGAGGCTGAGTTTGATACCTGCAGAGGCAATGAGAAAAGGAGACCATGTTGATTTAAATGGAGGTCATGTTTTGAAGAGTTGATGGAAAACATGACCGGAAAGATAAAATGGGGTTGGCAAATGTCCATGGTCCTGTGGCCTGTTTTTATACGTCTCAGAGCTAAGAATGCTTTTTACATTTAAAGAGTTGTTTTTTTTAAAATAGAAGAATATGCAAAAAAACTACATGTGGCCTGCAAGGCCTAAAAGATTTATTATTTGGCTCTTTACAGAAGACATTTGCCAACCCCTGGGTTAGATCATGGAAAGCCTTGAGAGTGAAAAGGACATTAGGCTTGGGAATAGGATGATTTTTGAGCAGAGGGGTTACCCCAAAAAAGTAGAGTTTAAATCTAATAGCAAAAGGAAGGCTAGGTTAAACAGGTGGGCACAATTAATGTGTTGCAAAAATTAAGAATAAAATGGGGACTTCCCTGGTGGCCCAGTGGGTGAGACTCTGCACTCCCAATGCAGGGGGACCAGGTACGATCCCTGGTCAGGGAACTAGATCCCACATGCCGCAACTAAGACCCAGCACAGCCAAAATAATAAAAAAATAAATAAATATTTTAAAAAAACGAATAAAATGTATGATTGCCTAACATGATTGTTTGGCCCATAGAAATAACTGCAGCATAGCCAGGAACTTCCCTAAAGCCACAAAATATAGGAAACATTTCTTCAACTATTTAATCCCTTCTCTTTGGAGGACTAATGTGTGCTGCGTAAGTCTTCTTCAGTGTGTTTTTCTAGCTCCAGGGCTATATAGCCTCCAACTTGACTAAGAAAGGGAGAGTGGAGAAGTGGGTTCTAGCCCTCTAATTCTCCTACAGAAACATCGGTTAAGTGGTGTTGGAATTCTTAGATCAAGCCAAAAATGCCTTCTTAACCTACAATATAGTATGCTACTCCTTAGTTCAAATTAATTATGGGTAACAACTATCTGATAAAATAGGTGCAGAAAACTAGCCACCATTTATAACACTGTTTACAAATTTTAAAATAAAAATCTTAAGCTTTTGGAACCAGATTCATTTATAAATAGAACTGCCAGGATTAAGGCATGGGTAGTGGAAGCCATTTTATGGCTCACAATAATGACTGAATTGTTTTCTTCATTGATTTTTATCTGCTTTTGTTTTGCCATAGAGCTTAACTAGAAGCAGTGGAGCACAGTTACTAAAAAGCAAAAGCTCTGAAGTCTTACAGGGTTAGAATCTCAGCTTCATCGCTTCCTAGCCCTTTGACCCTGGGCAAGTTCCTTAATTTCTCTGAAGTGCCATTCCCTCATCTTTAAAATAGATATGGCACTACCAACCTGACAGGCTGGGCTGTTGTAAGGATTAAAGGATATGTAAGTAATGCACTTGGCACAGTTCCTGAAACCTAACAGGCACAAAATAAATGGTAACCATCATTATATAAACAGGAAGCTCTCCATAAACTGTTTTCACATCATACATACATATCTAAACTTTCTTCTTCAGAAAAATGGCTTCTACTTGGCTCAGAAATGCTAGTTTTTTCTAACATGTTTTACACAGGAAAAAAGGTGTTAATAATAAATAAGAATTCTCATTTATTCTCTAACCTTTTAGATTGGGTTAAAACTAATGCAGACTTCCTATATAACATTTACAGACTATGAATAACTAAATTCCTTATCTGTCACAAATGCAAGTTCCTCATTTTCTTTTCCACTTTTCATCCTAAGGAGCCTGTTGACTTACATTCCTTCACCCAGGGAAGCTAGTGACTCAGGTTTCTGGTCAATTAAAGTAAGAAACTAATTGTAACATTCCTTAAATCCATCACCAGTTTTCTTCTGTTCTCACTTGCATACACCTTTTCAGAGACCCTAAATACAACAATAGTAAGTCATTCCATCTCTGCCACCTTCTAGCTGAGTAACATTAAAACAGGTCACTTATCGTCTGGGCCTTAGCTCCCTCATGGGTAAAATGGGATGGGGCAACAGATTATCTAACAGGACTGTGTGATAATCAAATGAGAAAGAATGTATATATATTATATATATGTAAAATGTATGTATATGCCCTAGCAGAACAAGCTCATGGTGGGTCCACTCAAATACAGTTTTCCCTCTCCCTTTCAATTATGACCCTAGTCAGCTTTCACAAGCTTAGACCAGGAGGCTTCTCAAACATACTGATTTCTGTGACTAGTGAGTAGCTATCCCAAAAGCACTGAAAGGAATAAGAACCTTAGCAACATACTAGACTACTCTCGTCAGAGGACCTATCTTCTGATAAAGCAGTAAGTTTTCTCCCTTCATCTAAAAGATTTGCCATATTGTGTAAGATAGAAGCATGCTAAGCGTTAGTAATAAGGGGAAGCAAAGGTGTGAACTTTCTGCCCTGTCTCCCCTACTAGTACGTAAGCTCCAGGAAGGGAGAGACCTCATCTGGCTTGTTCACCACTGTGTCCCCAGAGCCTGGCAAACAGGAGGTACTCAAAAAGTTTAACTATGGTATGCCTATAAAATAAATGCCATGTTCCATTTGAGATGACAACTTTTCCTTGGCAGGGTGCTCATGCAGTTAATAAAAAATTTACCACTTACTAAGTATACAAAGTGGTACAAAGCACTCGTCCCTGTCCTCAAGATGTTCTAAATCTAGAAGGCAGGCAATGCAAATACAGAAGCTCCTTTACTTTCAAACAAGTTAGACCCCAAATACTGATAGTTTCTCATCACCAAAGATGATAAACAAATGGCAAACAAGCACATGAAAAGATGTTCAATATCATTAGACATAAGGAAATGCAGATTCAAACCACAATGAAATACCACTGCACAGTCACTAGAACGGCTGAAATTAAAAACTAGCATACTAAGTGTTGCCAAGAAATTAGAGCAATTAGAAATCAGTTACTTTAGCAAAGTTTCGCAATTATTTTTAAATTTAAATAAACATTTGCCATACAACATAGCAATTCCATTTCTAGGTATTTAATCAAGAGAAATGAAATTGTTATGACCACACAAAACCTGTACATCAATATTCACAGCATTATTCTTAATAGCCCAAAACTGCTAACAACTTAAAAGTGCATCACTTGATAAACAATGGTCAGGGAACTAGATCACACGCACACAATGGAATACTACTCAGCAAGAAAAAAAGAAGATACTGTTAACATGCAGTAACATGAATGAATCTCAAAGCATTATGTTACATGAGAGAAGCCAAACACAAAAGGCTGTATATTGTATAATATCATGTATATGACATTCTAGAAAAGACAAAACTATAATGTTAGGAAACAGATCGGTGATTACCAGGTTTGGAGAAAGGGGACTGACTGAAAAGAGGCACAAGGAAAATTTATGGGATGATACTCTGATTGTGGTGGTGATATAAGACTGTACGTTTTTCAAAACTCAAGAACTATACACTAAAAACGG
Organism: Delphinus delphis; assembly: GCF_949987515.2. Classification (NCBI taxonomy): domain Eukaryota; kingdom Metazoa; phylum Chordata; class Mammalia; order Artiodactyla; family Delphinidae; genus Delphinus; species Delphinus delphis. The sequence continues at coordinate 9,453,523 of NC_082695.1, forward strand.
TGAACTTTACTTTTTGTAAATTATATTTCAATACGTCTAATTAAAATACAATCTATCAAAAACAAACAAACAAACAAAAAAATACAATCTATCACAGTAACTGTCTAGCAATTTAAGCTAAATCACGGCACACTGAACAATGAAATTTTTAAAGTTTCCTCTGTACATCCATGTGATCCTAAGTCCAAAATGGACAGAAGGAAGTTTGAACGCTTATAGACCCAATATATGAACATTCTATTTGGCATCTTCTCCCAAAAGACAACCTCTTAATAATCTTTTCCAATGTCACTGGAGATTCCTTAGACTCTTTATTCACAGTACTCTGAACCCGTAGCACTGTTTGTAGGTCTTGACAAAAATTTCAGTAATAGCATTTTAACTACTTTAGCCTTCTCCCAAATTAACACCACTAGCTGCAAACTTCCAAGTTTTTCCATTTCATCCACTAATTCTTATCTTTTGTTGATTATTACTGACTAAATATGCATGGTACTTTTTGCTCTCTGTCCTTCAGAATAATTCGTCCCATCCCAAGCCATCATTTTCCTACTACTTATAATTTTTAAAAATCTCTCATTTCTACCATAATTAAGTTGTTTCTTCTGACTGGCACTATCAGTACTCACTGATGCTGCACTTTTTGAAAATGACAGCTTTAACAATGATAAACTAAACTCAAACACAGTAAACACATAGAGAATTTTAAAATGACAAGAATGGTTGGCTGCAAAATGACCATAAACCACCCCAAAAAAGGAAAAAACAAAAAAAAGGCCATCTGTCGGTGGGATGAACCCACTTTTGATCTGTGGTGTAGCTCTGCTCCTAATCTCAGAGTTCATCCTGAGAAAGTTTGTAAGTGGAGGAGCTGCTGCACTTAAATGCAAGACACTGTACATTGGAGGGACTTCCCTGGTGGCGCAGTGGTTAAGAATTCTCCTGCCTAACGCAGGGGACACGGGTTCGAGCCCTGGTCCGGGAAGATCCCACATGCCACGGAGCATCTAAGCCCATACGCCACAACTACTGAGCCTGCGCTCTAGAGCCCGTGAGCCACAACTACTGAGCCCACGTGCCACAACTACTGAAGCCCACGCACCTAGAGGCCGTGCTCTGCAACAAGAGAAGCCACCGCAATAAGAAGCCCTGCACTGCAACGAATAGCCCCCGCTCACAGCAACTAGAGAAAGCCCGTGCGCAGCAACAAAAACCCAACACAGCCAAAATAAATAATAAATAATAAATTTATGGGGGAAAAAACACACTGTACATTGAATGCCACAGGAATGATACTTGCCAAAAATCACAGGGGCACAGGAAGAATCCCATTTTCCTAGGGTAAATATGGTGAGGGACTGTGTAAGAAAGGATCTGTGCTAAGCCTTCAAAAACCTATGCTTAAGAGGACAAGATGACTAGATTGACATAATTTGATTTATTCTGGAGAATACAGTATGCACAGTCTGTGGAGGGACTTGACTAAAACTATTCATGAATAGTCTCGATTTGATTCAGCTAGTGATGAAAGCCACTAAAAGTTTCTTAATAGAAACAGTACACAATGAAAGATGTTTGGGGGATATTTTTTTTTTTGCCAGGGGTGGGGTGGAGGGGAGGATTTTTATGGCTATAGAGTATATAGGAAGTGTCTAGGCATAAAGAGACCAATCAGAAAGTTTGCTAAGCTACAGTCAGCAAATCCCTCCGGTGCCCATGATAAAGAATCAACCCACCCCCTTCTCTATCTACATCTCTTCTCTAAAGCCAGACGAAATCTCAGAATCCTCCAAACAACATGAAATCTCAGAATCCTTCAAACAACACAACAATCAATCATAATTACCAGATAAAGTGAAACCTATTTGCCAGCTAGGTTAAAGATTAAGAAAGGATAGTCACAGAGGAAAGGAATGCCTGGTAGAAACAGAGGAACTTCATTTTGGATTCAAGTTCCTAAGTTAAAAGGACTAAAGAGACACTCTTCCACTTAAATGTGACAGAAAACAAAAAAATAGCAGAGTAGGGGACTTCCCTGGTGGCGCAGTGGTTAGGAACCTGCCTGCCAATGCAGGGGACATGGGTTCGAGCCCTGGTCCAGGAAGATCCCACATGCCGCAGAACGGCTAGGCCCATGCGCCACAGCTACTGAGCCTGTGCTCTGGAGCCCATGAGACACAACTACTGAGCCTGAATGCCGCAACTACTGAGCCCTCATGCCATAACTACTGAAGCCCGAGTGCCTAGAGCCCATGCTCCACAACAAGAGAACCACTGCAGTAAGAAGACCGCGCACTGCAACTAGGAGTGTCCCCAGCTCACCGCAACTAGAGAAAGCCCGCGTGCAGCAATGAAGACCCAACACAGCCAAAAATAAATAATAAATAAATAAATTAAAAAAAAATAGCAGAGTAGACCCTTTGCTAATTGAAACACTTAGAAAATTTTTTTCTGGACAGGTGGATCTTTTCTTAGATTACTAAATGAGTATCAAATTTTGAAAATAAGTCTTAAGAAACATATTACAAAGAAGAGGGAACAAGATTCCAAAGCCAGCTATGCAGCCAATGATGATGGGAGAACTTTGGCAAATAATCTCTGTGGCCTTAGTTTCCTCATCAGTAAAGAGAATGAGAAGTAAATACTCACCAGAGCCACCTCCAACTCCAGATCTGTATAATTCTAAAACATTGAGGGAATTCCCTGGCGGTCCAGTGGTTACGACTACGTGCTTTCACTGCCAAGGGCCCAGGCTCGATCCCTGGTCAGAGAACTAAGATCCTGCAAGCCGCATGGCGTGCCAAAACAAATAAAATACTCAGAGCTTAATATGTGTGGAGAATGACATGTAATAAAAATTTAGTATCTCACTTTTTAAAGAAGGTATTATTTCCCCCTTTTAATAAGTACAGAAACTGAGCCTGAGAGTAACTTGCCCATTCATTCACTCAAACATCTGACCACTTACTAAGTGCCAAGCACTGTTCCAGGAGACTGGGATACAATAGTGAACAAAATGAGGTTCCTGCCCTCACAGAGCTTAAATTTTAGTCACCAGGGGGTGAATCCCAATTCTAGCCCAGACTGGGGTTACCAGATAAAGGATACCCAGTCAAATTTGAAATTCAGATAAATAATAATTTTGTTCCATGCAATTTGGGACCTATTTATACCAAAAAATCAGTCGTCATTTATCAGAAATGCAAGTTGGGGAGAGGGGGGAATAAATTGCAAGTTTGCGAGTTTTAAACTATATACACTATTATATATAAAATAGATAACCAAAAAGGACCAACTGTACAGCACAGGGAACTATACTCAATATTCTGTAATAACCTATAAGGGAAAAGAATCTGAAAAAGAATATATACGTCTGAATCACTGTGCCATACACCCGAAGCTAACACAACACTGTAAATCAACTATACTTAAAAAAAAAAATTTTTAAAAATTCAAGTTTAACTGGGCATCCTGTATTTTTATTTGCTAAATCTGGCAACCCTAGAGTAGGAAAAAACTCCAAAACCCTTCCTCAATCCTTTTACTGCATCTTGGTGCCTCTAAATCAGTGACTTTGACTACACCAATGAAAAGTTACAGTTTAAATTGCAACACAGTATATATACATTACAGAAGTTCCTTAAAACAATTCTTACCCTTAAAATGCAATGCACTGTAATATCTTCTATTTTTTTCATTTTTTCGAAAAATGCTTGTCATGACCCACTAAAGTGATTTTACAATCTACTAAGGGGTCATCACCTAACCTTTGAGAAATTACTTCTTTGAAAGATATGAAAAACAATTTAACCTTGTCTTACGAGTCACCATTATGAGCACATCAATTAAACATATTATGCCATAAAATAGTAATGCCTCTGGGGTCTACTAAGGCATAGAGCTATACACTTATAGCCCTTGATGGTAAACTTTTGAGCTCTTGTGTGTTTTTTTATAATTTTCCCATCTCTTAACCTTCTATCATACTATTATTACTTCTCATCGCTACCAGTGTGTTTGCCCCTAAAAGTTTTACCTACTTGCTGGCAATCTGTAAATCAAAAAAGCAAGCTAAGCAGAATCACATATAAAGTGAAAAAGGCCCAAAAGCGCTCACCTTTCTGTAATCTGCACAAGCTTCAACCTTAAGTTTTTTCTCTACCTGATTTTCAAGTATGTTTCAGGATTGAAAAAAAGGTAACTACACAAGGTCCACAAGAAATGTTTATGAGTCCCAAAAGAAGAATGCACGATTTGATTCAAAACCAGCCTTTTCTTTCTTTAAAACTAAAACTGGGACTTCCCTTGTGGTCCAGTGGCTAAGACTCTGCACTCCCAGTGCTGGGGGCCCAGGTTCCATCCCTGGTCAGGGAACTAGATCCCACATGCACGTCGCAACTAAAGATCCCATATGCCACAATGAAGATCCCGCGTGCCACAACTAAGACCCGGCAGAGCCAAATAAGTAAATAAACTTTTAAAAATAAATAAATAAAATTTAAAAATAAATAAAAAAAACTATAATCAAGATACTCTATTTACAACAATTATTGCTAAGAGTATCTTTTAACATATGACTTATAAAAAGCAATATGAACATAAAGTGGCAATCAAAAATATTTGACATTGACAACCTCTTAAAGTCTCTCAAGGTAATACTTTCAAGAGGACAACATTCTAAAGTTCTGAAACTTTTTTTTTTTTTTTTTTGCGATACGTGGGCCTCTCACCGTTGCGGCCTCTCCCGTTGCAGAGCACAGGCTCCAGACGCGCAGGCTCAGCGGCCATGGCTCAGGGGCCTAGCTGCTCCGCGGCATGTGGGATCTTCCCAGACTGGGGCACGAACCCGTGTCCCCTGCATCAGCAGGCGGACTCTCAACCACTGCGCCACCAGGGAAGCCCCCAGTTCAGAAACTCTTAATAAAAACAAGCCACATACCACAAACTGGTGAGAATTACAAAGACTCCCTTACAGCATGCCATTTTATCCAGTTCCCAAAATGCATTTAGCTACTAATCATGGCATGAAATTGTTATTGTATGGCCACATGACTAAATTTCGAGGCTTAAAGTACAAGCAATCTACATAAATATTATTTTAAATTAAAGGGAATTTCAAATTTTCACATGAATACAACTGCAAATATTTTTAGCAAATAAAACCTAAGGTTAATAGTTGTGGCAAATTTTCATAAACCCCCCAGATCCACAATACTAAACAATTACAACTAACAAAACCAAGGACTTCACATTTAAGTAGATTTCACACCACATATGTACAAAATTATATATATATTTTTAAAAGGAACTAGACCTTCTATTTTATCCAGCTGAACTCAAGGTTACAAAAGCTATCCTGAAGGGCAAGGACTGTCTGTGGCTGTGTCTTCTTTAAAATACAAAGCATGATCTATTTATTTATTTATTTGGCTGCACTGGGTTTTAGTTGCCATGCGCACGTGGGACCTAGTTCCCTGACAGGGATCAAACCCGGGCACCAGGCATTGGGAGCTCGGGGCCTTAGCCACTGGACTACCGGGGAAGTCCCACACAGTACGATCTTGTTTATCTCTGCGTTTATTTAATGGGAAGGATGTAACAAAATTCTACAAATACGTTGCTTTGAGCAAATACCCTCACCTCTCAAAGCTTAAAATTTTTTCCCTTCTATTTTAAGACTTTGTTATGCTCTAAAATTCTACAGTTTTAGGGAAAAAATAAATCTTTAAAAAGAAAATATATACTCTTGAATCCAAAACAGTAGGCACCATATGATCTCATTTTCGGAGTCTGAAAAATTGTTCACCAAATTTCTAACAGTGGTTACCTCAAAGGAAAGACTGTGGGAGATTTTAATTTTAAAGGAGTTTGGGCTTTTTTTTTTAAATTCTGTGCACTCTTCTACATTAAATATTTAAAGCATACTGTTTTTCAAATTATAAAAGACAGAACTTTCAAATACAAATGAGGTAATACTTATACAAAGACTTTCTCAATTTATTAATCTGAAGAAAGAATCTGTTTTGGACACTGGTTTAAGTACAGCTCTTATCTCTATTGTAAGATAAGCAGTGTGGGCCACATTCTGTACATGTCTGTATGCCCCAAAGTGTTAAATTTCATACACACACACACACACACATATAAAAGAAATTCGTTTTGAGTAGAAAAGTATAGTTTAAAGATATAAAAAAACACATTAAGATATAGGTCAGGGGCTTCCCTGGTGGCGCAGTGGTTGAGAATCTGCCTGCTAATGCAGGGGACACGGGTTCGAGCCCTGGTCTGGGAAGAACCCACATGCCGCAGAGCAACTAGGCCCGTGAGCCACAATTGCTGAGCCTGCACGTCTGGAGCCTGTGCTCCGCAACAAGAGAGGCCGCGATAGTGAGAGGCCCGCGCACCGCGATGAAGAGTGTCCCCCGCTTGCCACAACTAGAGAAAGCCCTCGCACAGAAACGAAGACCCAACACAGCAAAAATAAATTAATTAATTAAACTCCTACCCCCAACATCTTCTAAAAAAAAAAATCTGCCTAAGATATAGGTCAACCTGTTTCTAATCATGAGTAATGTTAGTAAAGTTATGGGATCAAAAGTGTCTACATTACAAATTCTAGATTTACGTGCTACAATCTTTCAAAAGCTTGATACCAGCTTCATATTCACTGATGAGTAAATTTTCTGACGAACACTCTCCCCCCCCCGCTTTTTTTTTAAAGACTAGTCCTTTGTTTTATTAATTAATTAATTTATTTTTGCTGTGTCGGGTCTTCGTTTCTGTGCGAGGGCTTTCTCTAGTTGTGGCAAGCGGGGGCCACTCTTCATTGCGGTGTGCGGGCCTCTCACTATCACGGCTTCTCTTGTTGCGGAGCACAGGCTCCAGACGCGCAGGCTCAGTAGTTGTGGCTCACGGGCCTAGTTGCTCCGCGGTATGTGGGAGCCTCCCAGACCAGGGCTCGAACCCGTGTCCCCTGCATTAGCAGGCAGATTCTCAACCACTGCACCACCAGGGAAGCCCCCCCCCCCCCGCTTTTTTTCCCTTTTGGCCACCCGCAGCATGCGGGATCCTAGTGCCCCAACCAGGGATAGAACACGTGCCCCCTGCGCTGGAAGCACAGTCTTGACCACTGGACTGCCAGGGAAGTCCCAACACATCCTTATTTTTGAAATCTAACATCTAAGGAGGTAAAAAGACCTCAAGAGGAAAGAGCAATCTACTTTTATTTTAATGACACTCTTGCTAAAATATATGGACCTCTTAAATCTTGGTATGGTTAACACTCACAGATGACCCAGATAGGCTAAAAAAAAAAAAAAGGCAAGTACTTTCAATTAAAAAAATACAGTAGCAGGTAGGCCTGTTAGTAAACTGTATCTCCACTGAAGTCACAATCATTTGAAATAGCTACAAAGAGAGAATTTTGTTTAGGCTTAACTCTTTAAAATGATATCAAAATACTATTATTATCTAGCCAAAATAGAAAATTACAATTCTAGGGAAAAAATCTTATAAAAACTTAAAATCCTTTTCAAGGTAAACACTTTGCAATGGTGAAAATAAGTACTAACACAGCTGTATCTATTTAGACAGAAAAACTCCTTAAAGCTGAAACATATGGCTATTAAATAGCTATAGTTAACATCCCCTGTGTAAAAGTATAGAAACACAGAAAATGCAAGTTTACATTTAACCAAAAAAGAAACACCATGACTGATACCATGCAACGCGTTGACTTTTCAAAATGCAAAATCTTTAAGCAACTATAGGCTTACTTTTACCTTTGTCAAAGATAAGCTATTTGTTGTAGGTTTTTGCCCAATCTTAAACAGCGTATTTTTGCTGTATACCTGAAACTAACACAACATTGTAAATCAACTATATTCCAATAAAATTTTTTTAAAGTATATTTTCTTTAGGTACTTGGGATGAAAATTAAACTGATTAGGTAAAATTAAAAAGCCCAATAGAAACACAAAAAGGTACCTCTTTTAACAACCATCTACAGTTTACCTGTGGATTAATTTGTTAATTAATCCACATAAAAGAATGAATTAGCAAGGGATGATGCAGTTCAAACCTTATAAATTACAACTGGGGCCATATGATTAATTAATTTAGGTTAAAAGCAAACGGCTAACTACCTCACGTTCAAAACTTTGCTCAAATGTTATCTCTTCAAGAGACTAACCCATTTAAAACTGCAACCCACTCCCTTCCCCCACACTCCCATATCATATCTTTAATCTGCTCTCCTCTAATCCTATGGCTCTTAACTAATATATACAGTTTGCTAATTTAATGTCTCATTTATTGTCTGGTTCCTCACACCGGAATGTAAACAACTGGAGGGCAGCTATCTTTCCTTTTATTCATTAATATATCCCAAGCACCTACCTCTCCATTGTACACAGATTTTCAATAAATTTATGTATTGAATGAATGTAGTTTTTTTAGGCTCTTCTATAAGAAACTTAATTTAAAGAGACAAAAATCTCACCAATATTTAAATGGAAGCATGATGAACAATTACAATGAACTGCAGCATAATTTCTAAGTTGCAATGCCTTAAGAGAAAGAAGCAGTGAAAGTACTAAGCTGAAAATTACTAAGAAAGTTTTCATTCACACTTAATCCTGTATCCAAAGAAATTCTAATACTGTATTATTTTAGGGTCTGGAATACAGTAATAGGATTATAAACCTGTATCTACATCTATCTATCTATGAATACATACACATGCAACACATATATATGTATTTTAACAGGGAAGGGAACATGGAAAAGAAAGATACGGCTTAACCAGTGATAATTCCCAATAGTGCTATGAAATTACAAAAAAAGGTACTAAAAAATAATTTGATCTTATACTAGCAGCTAATAAAAAATACTTTTAGATGAACGAGGAAGGTTAACCAAAAAACACAAAGTTTTAGAATAAGTTCCTCAGGACTGTCATTCCTCTACGTAGCAGAAGTATCAGCACAATAGATATACCATGTATCCTCATTAATATTAACAGTTACAATTTTCAAACCACCTTCACATTCATTAATTAAATCCTCAGAGAAACCAAAGTGAAAGATAAACAGGTAACTAATAAAAGCACTTAATTATGTATGCACTCGACAGTAAATGCAACTTTTCCCTTCAAAATCCCCCAAAGTGTTTGACAAACTACAAAAAACCGTTCTATAAAAGAGCCACCTTTTCAGCACTGGAAACTAACACAAGTCTCCTGAAGAGTATTATGGCACAGCTAGCAAGAGCCATAAAAAACTTGAAGACCTCTGGCCTAGTAAAACCACTCCTGGGAACTTCTCTAAGGAAATAATTAGACTGAAGCAAAAAGCTCTTAGTATAAAGATGTTTACTGCACCACCATCTATAATAGCAAAAATGTGGAAACCCAAATCCCCACAATAGAATGGTTAAGCAGAAACTTTAAAAAGAAAATTTATAATGCAGTGCTAAGAAGAAAAAAGCTGAACACAAAATAACATACACAATCACTAAAACCACATAAAAATCAAAGCAGCAAAAATAAGAATTGGATTAAGGTAAAATTACGTTCACACTTTAACACTGTGTTTACATTAATCTAAGAGAAAACAGCCACCTTCTAAAGCATATGACAATTAAAGACAATAAATTTTTGAAAGCCATGAAAATCCACTGTTGACAACAAAAAAATTCGAATATGAAATGCTGTTATTTAAAGCAGACATGTGAGTTTCTAGACTTTCAAGAATATTTTGCTGTCTATAAACATGGCAAACCCAATGCTGCATTTTTTTAATTCACCTTTGGTCCCAGAAACACATTTGAACTGCTGATACACACAAGCATACGTGAAGAAACTCTAGAAACTGTAATTGGTTTATAAAGAACCCAGTAACAGTGATTCAAAATGGAAAGGAATTCCACAAGTACATTAACTAAAGAACATGTACAATAACAAAATTTCACACTATATGAATCCAATACATTAAACGAAACTTCACATATTCATCAAAAAGAATAAGGGCTACATACAATTTATGACTCAAAAGAACTTAAGGCAAGCAAGAATCTAAATTAATCTTAAATGTTTGTGAAGTCTCAAGGAACAAAAAAGATCTGTGGTATTAAAACATTCCAAATATTTTTGATCACTCAAGCCACTCTGGAACAAATTCTCTAATTTTTAAGCCTAAGGAAAACTGATGCAATCTAAAAACCTTAGTTTTCATTTTTAATTATTTAAACAAGTTGAATATATCTGCCAGGTTTCTATCTGATCCCAAAAAGGAAAAAACAGTGCATCCTTCTTTATAAAAATTATACTTAAATTTTTTCCAAATTTTTTTGTTACTATGGATGCCACTGGAAAACGGGAACTGAAGTTACAGAATTGTATGTGGACAGAGCTGGGAAAATAAGCACTTCATTTTAACTAGTTTTGATAGGTAGCAACTGTAGATGCTTCAAAGGCGAAACTGGGAGTGGGGGGCGGGGGTGGGTGGGTAGCGTAGAAGTCAAGAAAACCAGTGTTCCTGACTGTCCCACACTGAAGGCAGAACTCCCTAAAAAACCAGCTCTGGGGCCTTCCTGGTGGCCCAGAGGTTAAGAATAATCTCCCTACCAATGCAGGGGACACGGGTTCGAGCCCTGGTCGGGGAACTAAGATGCCACATGCCGCGGAGCAACTAAGCCCGTGCGCCACAACTACTGAGCCTGCGCTCTAGAGCCCGCGCGCGTGCCACAACTACTGAAGCCCGTGCGCCTAGAGCCCGTGCCCCGCAACAAGCCACCGCAATGGGAAGCCCGGCACCGCAAGGAAAAGTAGCTCCCGCTCACCGCAACTAGAGAAAGCCCGCGCCTGCGCGCTGCAAAAATAAAATTTTTTAATTTATTTTTTAAAAAATCAGCTCTGAATCATCTTGATGGATAAGTTATCCTGCCATAAATGATAATTCTTTGGAAATGGATTGCTAAAAACCTGTTTTCAAAAAGAAAACTGAAAAAAAAAGAAGAAAAAAAGAGAAAACTCTGCATCAAAAAATACCCCCTTATCCCACCACCTGCTAAAGCCAGGAGGTCTACTTAAGGAGGATTCTCATCACCGAGCCTGCCAACCCCGCCTAGGCCTAAGGGGAGGCACGGTGGTGCCGGCAACACGGATGGGCTCGGGGCACAGGGGACGTGGACTGGCCTGCCCTTGGTGATCTCTGGCGGCAATCCCCAAGTTAAGGGCACTGGCCACAACGGAATGCAATCTATTGACATTTGCTGCCCCGTCTGAACACTAAGCATTTTCTTAGTTCGCGAAATGCGAACTGACAACCCCCCCCCCCCCACGCACCCCGCACCAGGCCTCCAGAGCCAGACCCGGTCGGCTGAGGCGACGTGAGCCCCCAGTCTGTACCACAAACCTGGGTCAAAGTGAAGTGGGGGAGGCGACGCAAGTAAACACCACATTTCTCCCTTCCGGAACCCCACCGTGCCTCCTGCTGACATCCCTCTCCTCTGGAAATTTATAAATCGGGGCAAGTACTGGGAAAAAACACACAGCGTGCCCGCCCCCTGCCGCCAACGCCCGCTACGTCCCCGGTCCGGCCTGAGCTGCCGCGCCTGGGGCCGGCCTTCGCCCACCACTATTCAAAGGCGCCTTCTCCTCCGCGGCCTCGGAACAGCAATGCGGCTCGGCCGCCACCCGCGCCAGAGAGGCCTTGCGGGGGAAGGAGGGAGGCCGGGAGGGGGTCGGGCACTCCCCCATCCCTTCCGCACGTGGGGGAGGGCGGAACGCTGCGGGAAACTGCACAGAGCCCCACGATTCCCGCGGAGCTCTGGAGCCCCCGCCGCCGCCTCAGACTTAAATGGGAAGGGCTGCGGGGGTCACTGCCCACCCACCTCCACCTGGTCCTTCGATCTCTCTCTGGGCAGAGAAGGGCGTGGGTAAGGAGACTGCACAGACCCTCATGACTCCAGCTGAGGCTGTGGCTGCCCCTTTAACAGGCGGGGGGGGGGGGACACTGCCCTAACCTTACCCCCCTCCCTCGTTATTCCCAAACGGGGGAGTTGGCAAGTTTCGGGAGACAACCTAAACCTAAAGACCCTTCCACGTTAATATTTAAAGGAGGTGGGAGCGCTGCCCAAGCATCCCCCTCACTGGGGGCAGAGGAGCCTTAAAAAAGGTGATCGAGGGCTGACAATCGCCGAGACCTGTAAAGCCTCCCGAACACTTAAATGGAGAGGGGGAGGCTGCCGAGTCCTTCCATCTTGACCGTTTGAGAGAGGGGGTGGGGATGTTGCAGGAGGATGGACACCGCCTGACATTCCCAGAGGGATTCCGCGGCGCCCCCTCACCCTACCGCACCAGGCTCTAGACGCGAGCGCCACCCCCACTGAAGGCCCCCAGCCCACCCCGCCCCCCCAGCCCAGGCAGTCACGGGGCGGGGACCGCGGTGCGGGCCGCGGGGGAGGGGACGCGAGGCCCGGGCTGGTCCAGGCCCCTAAGCGTAGGGGGCAGGGGCGCGACACCCACCTGCCCAGGCCCGGCCGCCCGCCGCCTGCGCTCGCCGCCGCCACCGAGGAGGAGGAGGAGGAGGAGGAAGCCGCGGCCGAGGACGACGAGACTGAGGAAGAGGACGGCGACGGCGCGGCGGCGGGCGACGTGAGGAGGCCGCCGCCGCCGCCAGGCTTGCGGGCATTGGCGGCCGCGGGCTGCTGCTGCTGCTGCTGCTGCTGCTGGGGCTTCAGCGACATGGTGAGGGGCCCATACACCGGCCCGCACGCCGGGCGGGGACAGCCGGGAGCCGGGCGCGCCGAAGAGACGCCGGAGCGCGGCGGGGAGGCGCGGGGAGGCGCGGCGGGGGGGGCACCCGGGCCGGCGAGGGGGAGAAGGAGGACGACGAAGGGGCGGGGAGGCCCGCCGAAACCGAGGAGCCGCCGGGAGCCGGGCCGGGGCGCGCCACCGCCGTTGCCGTTGCTACCAAAACAGTCTGAGGCGGAGGGAGGCGAGCGTTGCCCGGAGGGAGGGGGGCCGGGGCCGGGCGGGGGAGGGGCGGCGGAGGGATACGGTGTCGGAGCCCCGCCGCTGCCGCCGCCCCGCCGCGCCGGCCGCGGGAGCGAGCGCCGCCCGGGCCACCTGGCCGCGGCGAAGCGACGAGGCTCGATGGCCGCCGCGGGGCCCCGAGGAGCTGCGGCCGCCGAGCGCATCGGGGGTCGGGCACACAGAGGTGCCGCGTGGCGACGCGGGGTGGGCGCGGAGGTGCGGAATGGGGACTCTTTACCGGAAGTCGGAAGGGTCGGGCGGAAGCAGAACGTGAGGCGGCACCGGGGCAGGGAGGGACACGTGAGGAGCGGGCGCCGCGCAGGGCCGCGTTCGCTGGGGTCGGGTGAGGGCCCGGCGCCGGCCGGCCCTGCCCGGATCCGCCCTCTTCGAGGCGGGTCTGCCCTTCGGAGAGGGAGTGTCTATGTTCGCCTGCAGGGCCAGCCTAGTGTAGAGAACCCAAACGCAGTGGTTCTGGGCGCCCCTCACCCGCGCAGCGTTCACCGTTCTCAGGCAGCTAGGAGAATCCGTGTTTGCCCCACCTGATGCAACTTCGAAAATGGACTGCAAGTGTCTTCAGGGCGGAGACTGTCTTGCTATATATAAAGCACCTGGAACACAAGCCTCCCATAGTTTTCTTTGTATCCCCGGCACCTGGCACACAGTAGGCTCTCACTGTGTCAGCCGGGTGTCAAAGACAGTCCGTCCTGTCTTCCCTTGCCAAGACCAACAGGGTAGGAATCGAACAACCTCCCGGGGCCACCCACATCTGATTACATTTTCCCCGCTTTTCCAACCCCGGCACCACTGACCAGAAAACTCTTTTGGGTATCTGACCTTCATTTGAACCCATGTTCCTTCACTTTGAACTTCTTTTTCCTCCTTCATGAGACTCAAAAAGAAGTACATGATTGGTAGAGCTATTGGTAATGGGGTTTCCTTCGGTGGAGACAGATGTCACAAGAATGTGCGAACTTTAGACCTTGGCCCCTTTAGAAGTTTTACTTTAACTTAGCTTGGTAGCTAGCACAGTAATCCGTGTTTCTTTTCTTTCTTTTTCTTTTTTTACTGTGTTGCAATTAAATTGGAAGCGATTAGGTAACTTTTGTTTCCCTTGGTGAAGAATCTAGTTTTTTAAAAAGTGAAATTACTTCAGGAAATGATAGGGAGGAAACACCAACATGTACCTCAGTCTCCCAGAACTATCAAATAAAGGTAAAGACATAGAGAAACTTAGAAAATGATTAAGCCATGAGCCTCCAGTAGCCAAATTGAAAATCTCCTAGATAGTTGGGCAAAAATGATTATCATATTCTGCAAACAGTTGAAAAGTGGGATATCAACTTTATCTTCCATCTGAGGTAGAAAGGAGGTTGAGGAGGGAAAGAGCATTCTTTTAAGCCAACAGTTGCAAACTCCTTGGAAAATTAACCCAAAGGAAACTGAGACTAAAAAACTGGATGAGGAAAAAAAAAAAAAATAGAAGGACCATAATAGAAATACAATCAACTTTCTCTCGTTTAATGATTTGACAGTTAGCCATATCTGGGACCAAGGTCCCAAAATTCAATGCTAGGACCAAATTCCACAGATAGAAGGAAAAAAGAAAGTGGAATAAGAAGACCTGAAGCTGACATAGCTGAACTTGATTTCATTTATGCTGAGAAAGCTGAAGTTTTCACCTATTATTATTGAAACTATATTTTAACAGCTTTATTGAAATATATCTTACATACTATGAAATTCACCCATTTTGTGTACAATTCAGTGATTCTCCGTAAATTTGCACAGTTGTGCAACCATCACAACTAATTTCTGAACATCTCCATCACCCCAAAAGAATCATTTTTACCCATTTGCAGTTACTCCCAGAACATCCTCAGTCCCAGCAGCCACTAATCTACCTGTCTCAGTGGATTTATCTGCTGTATACATTTCATATAAATGGGATTTTACAATGTGTTCTTTGCCTTCTTTCACTTGACATGTTTTTGAGGTTTATCCATGTCATAGCATGTATCAGGGTTTCATTCCTTATTATCACTGAATAGTATTCCATTGTATGGATATACTTGGATTCAACCAACCATGGATCGAAACAGAAATTTTTTTTAAAATTTTATTTATTTTATTTTTGGCTGCGTTGGGTCTTCGCTGCTGCGCGCGGGCTTTCTCTAGTTGCGGTGAGAGGGGGCTACTCTTTGTTGCGATGCGCAGGTTTCTCATTGCGGTGGCTTCTCTTGTTGCAGAGCACAGGCTCTAGGTGCGCAGGCTCAGTAGTTGTGGCGCACGGGCTTAGTTGTTCCGCGGCATGTGGGATCTTCCCGGACCAGGGCTCGACCCTGTGTTCCCTGCATTGGCAGGAGGATTCTTAACCACTGTGCCACCAGGGAAGCCCAAAAAAAAAATTTTTTTCTTACAGGTTTTTTTGGTTTGTTTTTGTCTTTTGTTTTGTTTGTTTTGGCCACACTGTGCGGCTTGTTGGATCTTAGTTCTCCCGCCAGGGATCGAACCCAGGCCCCTGGCAGTGGAAGTGCTGAGTCCTAACCACTAGACCGCCGGGGAGTTCCCCCCCAAAAATTTTAATTCCCAAAAGTTCCAAAAAGCAAAACTTGAATTGGCTAGACTCTGGCAACTATTTATATAGCATTTACGTTGTATTAGTTATTATAAGTAATCTAGAGGTGATTTAAAGTATACGGGAGAATGTATATAGTTTATGTGCAAATACTACACCATTTTATACAGAGAACTTGAGCATACTCGGATTTTGGTATCCATGGGGTTCCTGGAACCAATCCCCTGAGGATACTGAGGGATGACTATACCACATTTTGTGTATCTACTCACCAGTTGGTGGACATTTTGATTGTTTCAAGTTTTGGGCTATTATGAATGCTGCTGCTATGAACATTTGTAAACATATGTCTTCATGTAGACATATATTTTTATTTCTTTTGGGCAGATGCCTAGTAATGGAATGTTGGGTGATATGGTAAATTTAAATTTAACTTTTTAAAGATACTGTCAAACTCTTTTCCAAAGTGACTGTGCCATTTCATAATACATCCACACCTGGAATGTTTGAGAGTTTATCATTAAAATTTGATTTCTCAGGAGTTCCCTGGTGGCCTAGTGGTTAGGATTCTGGGCTTTCACTGCCATGCCCGGGTGCAATCCCTGGTCAGGGAACTGAGATCCCACAAGCTATGCGGCGTGGCCAAAAAAAAAAAAAAAATTTTTTTTGATTTCTGTTTTTATATTAAAATAGAAACCAAGGGAGCCTCTACTGTTGATTCTATTCTATACAGCCCCCTTTTTTCTTTGTGGAAGGAGGATCACCACCCAAAATGAAGTAATATCACTTATTGCAAACCCTTCATCTGAATTCTGGATCTCTGAAGACATGGTTAACAACAACTGTGATGTCAGAGGGCTTTAGCTTTAGATGAAAATGCCGGGATAATGCACCGTAAGACAGAATGGTGTGTGGGAATTCCCTGGCAGTCCAGTGGTTAGGACTCAGAGCTTCCACTTCTGGCGGCCTGGGTTTGATCCCTGGTCGGGGAACTAATCCAGCCCCCTCCAAAAAAAAGACAAAATAGCGTGGAAGGCAGCCGTTAAAGTGACCCCCTATGATCCTGTTCTCCTGGTGTTCAGACCCTGTGAAATCCCCTCCACTTGAATATGAGCAAGACCTAGTGGCTTCCTTCTAACAAAAAGTTGGAAAAAATTATGGGTTTTCACTCCAGAATTAAGTTACAAAAACTGTGCCTTTTGTATTGGATTGCACATTCTCACTTGCTTTGAAGAAGGCTAGCTGCCATGTTGTGAGCTGCCCTATGGAGAGGCCTGCATGGCAAGGAACTGATGTCTCCAACCACAGTGAGAACCTGATGGACAGCAACAAGCCATGTGAGTGAGCTTGGAAGAGGATCATCCTCTAATCAAGCCTTGATATGACTCTAGCCCTGGTCAATGTACCTTATTAGGCTTTCTTAGAAACCCCGTGCCTGAGACACTCAGCTAAACTGTACCAGACTCCTAATTCTTGTTGTTTAAGTCATTACGTTTTGCAATAATTTGTTATGCAGCAATAGATAACATGGGCTTCCCCGGTGGTGCAGGGGTTGAGAATCTGCCTGCCAGTGCAGGAGACACGGGTTCGAGCCCTGGTCTGGGAAGATCCCACATGCCGCGGAGTAACTGGGCCCGTGAGCCACAAGTACTGAGCCTGCGCATCTGGGGCCTGTGCTCCGCAGCAAGAGAGGCCGCGACAGTGAGAGGCCCGCGCACTGCGATGAAAAGTGGCCCCCGCTCGCCGCAACTAGAGAAAGCCCTCGCACAGAAACGAAGACCCAACACAGCCATAAATAAATAAATAAATAGATAGATAGATAACTAATACACACAACCCCCAAAAAAGTGCATTTCCTATGATTTCTGTGTGCATTCAGAATTCTTTAAAGACAAATGCTGAAGTCAGGAACTAACATTGTATCCAATAGAAGTTGAATCTTTGAATGCTTCCCCCACCCCAAATGATTTTCAGGTAGCCGTTTAAACAAAACCAACAATTGTCATTGGGGAGTTGTCATTGAAGACAGTGAAGAACATTGTTCTGAAAGAGTTCAGATATAGAAAAGTATTGCTTAAATACTTCAAAAATAGCTGTGGCCACTTCAACCACTATTTCAGAAATGAAAGAAGTATCAAGTGAGAAACCATATAGAGAAAGACTTTCAAACTTGGGAATCCAGTCCTGTGGATTCTATACTTGCTTTCTGATTTTCAGTGACCCTTCAATGAGCCACACGGCCCTTTAATTTTCATCATAGCAATGAGTAATCAAGTCTGAGGATTTGGAGATGAAAAAGTGATGTAGCCATGCAAAACAGAAATGGGAAGAGTGATTTGTGATCACTCAGTACAGCAGCACACATCAGATGATCCAGTATTTCCAGCAATTCACTTTTCTGCAATCATTTCTTTTCAGCTCTCTTCATTTGAACATGCTTAATGTATGATGATACATTATTCACTCAATACTCTTGATTTCTCTTTCAAAAGCATGAAAATTAATTCAAATCAAAACTAATGTGCACCCCCCCCAAACCCATCCTCTTCAAGTTTTTGCATAGACTTGAAAAAAGAAAAAAGAGCAGATGTAATTTCAAAAATAGGACCATCGCTAATTAAACCAGTGTTTTTTTTCTAACCATGGTTACTCAGAATTCTTAGAGGCTAATCTATTTGTAGACACTCCAGGAATCCCAAAAGACTAAAGGCGATAAAAAAAAAAGAGAGAAAGAAAGAAAAAAGGAAGGAAGGAAGGAAAGAAAGGAAGGAAGGAAGGAAGGAAGGAAGGAAGAAAGAGTGTGGTATGATGCTACCAGGAGGGCATTATTTACACACCTTGTGTGCAAAGTAACGACATTCCCATAGGTTTGAAAAAACTGAGGAGGGTGTGACAAAATAGGGAACACAGCAACATTATTTGAAAAGCTTTTAAATGAGCCATTTCCTCCACACAAGCACACTTCTGGTTGTTAAGTTGCTCGTTTTGTTTTACCTTGTGGGACAGAATAATAATGCAGTGACATTATTCACAAGGCAAAAGCTGGATGCCGGCTGAAATAGACACAAAAGAAAGAATTCTTTATTTTTCACTGGAAATGCTTGTGCTGTGCAGAGCCAGAAATTTAAAGAAACTCGGCCATTTGTTTTTCCTGGTTCTCCCTTTCTGTTTTCATTCACCCTCTTTTTGGGAGGTGAATTTCCTGGGCAGCCTGTTATTTCAGGGTTCACAGGTTTATGGAAAGCCAAAGATGTGAGGTATGCACCATTTGGAGAATGCAGGATGGGATTTAAAATGGATGCGTGCAGCACCGGTGACAGCTGAGCTGGCCTTTAGCATGTGATCTTGTTAGTTTGCTACAGGATACTGTGAGCCCTACAGTGGAACCCCAGAGGGATCAGACTATAATTAATACTGACATTGCGGACCTATGATCTTAGAAGAGGGACTTAGATTCTTATTTGGAAGTGGAACACATACAGACTTAACAATACCCACTGTCTTACTTAAGCTCCCATATTATCAAAACTATTTCTTTTCTATAAGGTAAGCCAGGACTTGAGAATGTTAATGATGAAAATAATTGTAGTTCCTTCTATAGCAGGTACCGTGTGCCAGTTCTGTTCTATGTTCTTTCTGCATAATAACTCATTTAATCCTCACAACAATCCATTGACTCTTGTCAGGAGGGGAGAATTTTGCCTCGCCCTAAAGGACATTAGCAATCTTGAGATACATTTTTGGATGTCACAATTGAAGGGGAAATGCTACTGGCATCCTGTGGGTAATGACCAGGGATGCTACTAAACACCCTACAATGCACAAGACAGCCCCCACCAGAGACTTTTCCAGCCCTAAATGTCAGTGGTGCTGAGGTTGGTTGAGAAACCCTGCATTCACCCTATGAAGTAGACAGGATTATTATATTTCCATTTGATAGATGGGGAGACTGAGGCACAGAGAGTGTAAGTCACCTTGCCTAAACTTAGACTCATTAAATGACAGAGCTGGGATTTGAGGCCAGGCAGTCTGTCTACAACATCTGGACTCTAAACCACTTTGCTATTTGAAATAGTGATGGCCCAAGCTGGCTCTCTGGGAAAATAAACTAATCTCCTTGGTTTCATCAAATGCAATCTTCTAGGGAGCTGGCACCACAGATTACTGCCTGTTTCCTGATTAGAGAAATAACTGACTATTGTAAAAGTCACCATCTGCAAGAGACAAGCTGGCACTGCCTATCAAAAGTGACACTGCACCTTCCCCTTGGCCCAATAAGGGTGAAAAGATGAATGTACAAGGATAATCACTGCAGTGTTGTTTGGAACAAAGAATAGAAACTCCATCAGCGGCAGACAGATAAATGCCTTGTAGGGTGTCCCAAATACAATGGAATATGGAATATTCTCAGCTGTTCAGTGAGAAAGACGTAGATCTTTACACTGATCTGAAAGGATCTTTAAAACCTGTTGTTAAAAAAAAGAAAAAAGGTAACTATGTGAGGTGACGGATGTGTTAATTCACTGGATTGCAGTAATCACTTTGGAAAGTCTACAAATATCAAACCATCACGTTGTACACTTTAAATATATGCAATTTTATTTGTCAATTGTACCTCAAAAAAGCTGAGGAGAAGAAAGACCTGTTGGTAAGCCAAAAAGCAGAAAATTAAAAAATGAAACAAAACAACAAAACAACAATGTGTAGAATATTTTGTATGGTCTACACGCGCTTGTGTTAAACAACAGGGAAGTATGTATGAGCGCGTGTGTGTGTGTTTGTGTGGGGTTTTTTTTTTTACTGTGTATATATGCATACATCTAGAATATCTCTAAATGAGGCACTAAAAATTGACACTAGGGGACTAGGGACCCCTTACACTGTTTGAAAACTTATTTTACCATGCCTTTTATACCTTGTATATTACCTTTTCCAAACAAAACAAAACAAAACATGTTAGGACATCAGTAGGAATAACTAATATTTGTATAGCACCTTGTGGTTTACAAAGCACTTTTTTTTTTTTTTTTTTTTTGCCATGCCTCGTGGCTTGTGGGAGGCCTATGGGATTGAACCCAGGGCCATAGCAGTGAAAGCACTGAGTCCTAACCACTGGACCACCAGGGAACTCCCACAAAGCCCTTTTATTTGCATTGTTTCCTTTGGCACTGACCCCGTTATAGGGATGGCAACACCAGAACAGAAAAGTGGCATGAGCTATCCAAGGTCACTTGCTGCTAACCTGCCCTTTCTCATTTCCCAAAGTAAGATCAATTACTATCTCTACCACTTGAATTTTGTTTTATTCAGCCACAAACTGCCATTCTCAAACTCTAAGCAGTCAATCCGGGGTCACATAGAAATGGAAAAGAAAGGCTTGTTTCAGGAACTTTTCACCCCTGCATCCCTTTCTGCCACATTTGTATTGTTTTCTGCTGAAATGCCATATTGGTCAAATATAGGAGCTGCAGAAACAGGTAGAACCCTTCACTCCCACCACCCAAACAGAGTCCATCTGTATGTGGTAAGCACTTAATAAACTTCAGTTGATTTGATTTGACAGAGACTAATTCTCAGTTTATACACATTTGCTTCTTTGAGCTTGAAATGGCATATGCTTCCTATTCAGACCTGCTGATGACTACCAGCCATGGGCCACAATGATGGGGCCAACATCAAGGTCACCCCCTAATGACCCAAGCATTTCCAGGCAGTGATGGGGACGGTTGAACAGCTAGCCTTCCTTACGCACATGTCTCCATCATATGTGATTTGCCCAGTTTGCATTCACCCACTGGATAAAGCTTCCTTCTCTTACAGTTAATAGCTTGTGATGCGGTCTTGTAGGCATTGGAGCCAAGAAACCACGAGGGGCATTTTGGGGAACTATTCTAAGTCACCAGCCTTCTGCAGGCCTGAAGGAGGTCGCAGCTGAGTCCCTATGAGAGTTGGTTTCACTCTCCTTTGATCAGGGTTCTCTTCCATTGCACATGTGGCTCATTTCTGTCCTCAGAGGGTCAATGCAGGACAAGTCTTCATGCAGCAGTAAGCAATTGACAGGCTTCTAGTATCCTGGAAATGACTCAGAAATCCTATTACTGCAATTTCTAATGATCTAGACACATGATTTTTTTTTTTAAGTTACACGAGCCTTTTAAAGAACATTCTGAGTATTTGTGTATCAGCATTCCCTGTGTAACAAACCACCCCCAACATAGTGGCTTAAAACAATTAACTTTTTAAAATTTCTTAAAATTGTGTGGGTTGACTGAATAATTCTTCCATTCTGGGCTGGCTCGACTGGGGTTGGATGGTCTAGGATGGTCTCATTGACATGTCTGGCAGTTGGCTCTATGTCAATTGCAGATGGTAAGGACAACTTGGCCACATGTCTATCAACTGTACTCCAATTTAAAAAAGAGAAGTGAGAAATGCAAATCAAAACTACATGAGGTATCACCTCACATCGGTCCAAAAGGCCATCATCAAAAAATCTACAAACAATAAATGCTGGAGAGGATGTGGAGAAAAGGGAACCCTCTTACACTGTTGGTGGGAATACAGATTGGTACAGTCACTATGGAGAACAGTATGGAGGTTCCTTAAAAAAAGAAAAATAGAACTACCATATAACCCAGCAATCCCACTCCTGGGTGTATACCCAGAGAAAACCATAATTCAAAAAGATACATGCACCTCAATGTTCATTGCAGCACTATTTACAATAGCCAGGACATGGAAGCAACCTAAATGTCCGTCAACAGAGGAATGGATAAAGATGATGTGGTACATATCTACAACGGAATATTACTCAGCTATAAAAAAATGAAAGTGCGCCATTTGCAGAGTCGTAGGTGAACCTAGAGACTGTTATACAGAGTGAAGTAAGTCAGAAAGAGAAAAACAAATATCGTATATTAACACATGTATGTGGAATCTAGAAAAGTGGTATAGATGAACTTATGTACAAAGCAGAAATAGAGACAGACACAGAAGTAGAGAACAAACATGGATACCAAGAGGGGAGGAGGGGGTGGGATTGACTGGGAGATTGGGATTGACATATATACACTACTACGTATAAAATAGATAACTAATGAGAACAGACTGTATAGCACAGAGAACTCTACTTGGTGCTCTGTGGTGACCTAAATGGTAAGGAAATCCAAAAAAGAGGGGCTATATGTATACATATGGCTGCTTAACTGTGCTGTACAGCAGAAACTAACACAACATTGTAAAGCAACTATACTCCAATTAAAAAAAAAGTGGAATCATACAGATAAATAAATAAATGTGTACAATTCACTGGTTTTTAGCATATATAGAGTTGTGCAACTATCACCAGAGTATAATTTTAGAACATTTCATTGTCCCCCAAAGAAATCCAATACCCATTAGCAATCTCTCCCCATTACCTCCTTTCCCCAGCCCCTAGCGACCACTAATCTACTTTCTGACATTTGGGCTATTTCTTTTTATTGTGGTAAAATATACATAGCATAAAATTTACCATTTTAACCATTTTTAAGTGTACAGTTCAGTGGCATCAAGTACATTCACATTATTGTGCAACCATCACTGCCATTTACCTCCAGGACTTTTTCATCATCCCAAACTGAACTCTCTGCCCATTAAACACTAACTCCCCATTTCCCCCTCCCCCGGCCCTTGGTAACCAGCAGTCTACTTTCCGTCTCTGACTTCGACTGCTTTAATACCGCATATAGATGGAATCATACAGTATTTGTCCTTTTGTGTCTGGTTTCTTTCAGTTACTATAACGTCTTCAAGGTTCATCTGTGTTGTAGCAGGTGTCAGAATTTCCTTCTCTTTTGAGGCTGAATCATTCCCCAAAGTGTGGATAAACTACATTTTAACTCGGGCTATATTATGCCAAGGTTTTCTTTGTTTGTTTTGTTTCTTTGCTTTTTTTATTTTGAGGCAATTGTAAATTCACATGCAGTTGTAAGAAAGAATACAGAGATCTCATGTACCTTTGCTCATTTTCCCCAATGGTAACATCTTGTAAAACTATAGTACGAAATCACAACTAGGATGTTGGCATTGATACAGTCGAGATACAGAACTTTACCATCACCACAATGATGCCTAATGCTGCCCTTTTTAGCCACACCTCCTTTTATCTCACCCATGGTCCCCTTACCCCTGACAGCTACTAGTCTGTTCCCCATGTCTACAAGCCTGTCATTTCATACATACATACTGTAAATCATATAGTATGTAACCCTTTGGAGTTATACCAAGGTTTGAGAGTGATTTTTTTCTAGATTGACCTCTAGTAATTGAGTAATGGACTCATTCACACTCATCTCCATCTCCTTCCAAACGAAAACTAAGAGTTAGGCTGAGCTTACGCCTCTGTATCCTACACGGCCCGGGGAGAGAGTAACACAGGAGAGGCTGTGGGGAAGGGAGAGATGACGGGGGGGGGGGTGGAGCGGCCTGTGCCTGCATGTCTCCCTCAGGGCCAAGCCCTTCTGACCTTACCCACCTCAGGCCTAAGGAGGCTTTGGGTATCCTGGCATTCAGAGCGCTGAGTGTTCTGTTCCATGTTCTGCAGGCAGACAGGAGTGACTCAGGTGAAACTGACCTGTTGGGAAAGCCCCACATAGCCAGGACTGAGGAGGCGGGTTCAAAAATCTCAACCCCCATCCAAAGCCTGGTGTTCGAGAGCTGCTCCAGCTTGGGGAGCAGCCTCTGTGGACTGCTTTTGAATAGGCTGACCTGAGCATTGTGCAAGGAGGTTCACATATTGTCGGTTGTTCTTTGTAATAGTGACACCCTCATTCGCTTCCACTGGGTGCTCCCCACTACCACCTCTACCCCCTTTATCTATTCTGCACTAATGTTGGAGTAGAATGACCAAAAATATACAGAAATTGGAACCGGCCTTTTTCATTGCAAAGGATAAGGGAGCACAAAATAACACAACCATCGTCCACTAGGAATTCATCCAACAAATAACAAGCGTTGATCTTTTGATCTATATTGATATGCTCTGCCAAGCTCTCTTCTAAGTACTTCAGATAGATGATGTCATTTATTTATTTTTATTGATTTATTCGTTTCTTTATTTTTCGCTGCAATGGGTCTTCGCTACTGCACGCGGGCTTTCTCTAGTTGCGGCGAGCGGGGGCTACTCTTCATCGCTGCGCGCCGGCTTCTCACTGCAGTGGCTTCTCTTGTTGCGGAGCACGGGCTCTAGGTACGCGAGCTTCAGTAGTTGTGGCACGTGGGCTCAGTAGTTGTGGCGCATGGACTTAGTTGCTCCGTGGCATGTGGGATCTTCCTGGACCAGGGATCAAACCCGCGCCCCCTGCAGTGGAAGCGCAGAGTCTTAACCACTGGTCTGCCAGGGAAGTCCCCAAAAATGACCATTTTAACCATATTTAAGTGTCCAGTTCAGTGACATTAAGTACATTCACATTGTTGTGCAACCATCAATACTATCTGTTTCCAGGACTTTTTCATCATCCCAAACTGACACCTGGTACCCATTTCCCCCTCCCCCAAGCTCCTAACACCCATCATTCTACTTTCTGTCTCTATGAATTTGACTACTTTAGGGACCTCATATAAGTGGAATCATACAGTATGTGACCTTCATGCTTCTTTCACTTAGCATGATGTCTTCAAGGTTCTTCCATGTTGTAGCATGTGTCAGAATTTCATTCCTTTTTAAGGCTGAATAAAATTCCATTGTGTATAATATCACAACCCACTATTTCCCTGTATTTCAGAGGAGAAAACTCAGTCGCAGAAAGGTTATGGGATGCTGAGTGTCAGATCTGAACTCCTCTGTACCCATGGACAGAGAGACATTTGCACCAAGATATTCCCTGCAGCACTGCAATAACCAAAACCAGGAACTACCTCAGTGCCCATCAGCAGGGGACCAGTTAGACACAGTGTAAGACACCCAAACAGCCGAATAGGATATGGCAAATAATGCAGCAGCTGTATTTAGATAAATAAGGAAGGGTCTCTAGGATGTTATCAAGAGGAAAACACAAGGTACAAAACAGTGAGTGTGGGCTGCTAACGTTAAGGTTTTCGAAAAGGTAGGGCAGGAAATAACATAAACATAAGGTCACGTGTGCCTAGGCTACCTTTGGAAGGCCACAAACTGCGAACATTGGTTGCTCCCTGGGAAGGAGGATTGGAGATTAGAAAAAAGGAGACCTGTCATTTACTGGGTACCTTTTGGCACCATTTGAATTAATTAAATACTGCCTTTTCTTACAGCTTTATTGAGGTATAACTGACATACAACAGACTGCATATATTTAAAGTGTTTCATTTGATGACCTCTGACATATATACATCTATAAAACATTGCCACAATCCAGATATGAACATATTCATCACCCTCTAAAGTTTCCTTGTGCCCTTTTGTAATCCATCCCACAGCCCAAGTATTGATTTTTTTTTAAGTGAAAAAAGTAGCAATAACAACCCAAATGTCCATCAGTGGATGAATGGATAGACACAACATGGTCTACCCATGCAATGGAATAGCATTCAGCCTTAAAAAGGAAGGCTATTCTGACACAGGCCACAACATGGATGAAATTTTTTTTTTAGTTTATGGATCACTCCTCATTCTGGAGACACTTCGGTCACCTGGCTCCCTGGCCTTGACTCTCCCATGGTTCTCCCCATTCCCCCACTGGTGGCTCCTTCACTAGTCCCTCCTCACCTCCCTGACCTCTCAGCATGGACACACCCTCGGATCAGCCCCTCCACACACCCTAGATGGTTTCTCATCCAATCACACTTAAGGCCTCAAGTACCACAAAGTCCCCGAACATTCCCGCGTTGTTTCTTCCAGCCCCGACCCCTCATGAACTCCAGGCTGCTTCCTTGACATCTCCCACTGAGATTTCTCACAGACTTCTCATACTCAGCATGTCTCCAGAGCTCAACTCTGCACGTCCCGGTTCCCCCACCTCAGGAAGCTCTACCACCACTCTTCAGCCGCTCAGGTGCACCACCACCACCACCACCAATGGACTGTCCTTGGCCCCTCTTTTGCTCACTCCCCAGCCCCAGTGCCTCAGCAGATCCTGCTGGCTCCACCTTCACACATGCCCAGGATCTGCCATTTCTCCCACCTCCATCACTCACACCCTAGTCCAAGCCACCATTATCTCCCAACCTTATGGTTGCTGGGGTCTCCTGACGTGTTTCCTTGCTTCCACTCCTACCCTCATTAAGTCTCTTTTCCAAATAATGTCCAGAGCAATCCTTTAAAAGCACAAGCCATGGCGCGTGGCTCCCCTGCTAAAAATCTTCAGATGGCTCCCGTGTCACAGTAAATGCCGCATGCCTCACCTTGACTTCCAAGGTCTTAAATATCTGAACATTCACTACCTCCTCGATCTTCCGCTCCTTCCACTCTTCCTCTTGCTCACCCAAGCCCAGACACACTGGCCTCCTTGAGTGTCTTCCAACCTGCCAAGGCCACCCCCGCCTCAGGGCCTGTGCATGCGCGGCTCCCTCTGGCTGAAATGTCCTTCCCTCGGGTATACATATGGCCATGCCCTTCATTCAGATGTTTGACCTCATTTTGGGTTCTTCTTACTGGAAGAGTCTTCCCTGAGCACCCTATTATATACAATTGCACCCATCTCATCACTCTGTACCCGCTTAACCTGCTACATTTTTCTTCATACCACTTATCACTACTAAATATATATTAGGTCTTTTCTTTATCATTTGCTGCCTCCCACTAGAAAGCAGGAACTTTACTGCTTGTAGTGCCTGGAACACTGCCTGACACTTAATAGATGCTCAACAAATTTTTTAAAAAATAAATTTATTTTATTTATTTATTTTTGGCTGCGTTGGGTCTTCATGGCTGCATGCGGGTTTTTTTCTAGTTGCGGCGAGTGGTGGCCACTCTTCATTGCGGTGTGTGGGCTTCTCATTGCAGTGGCTTCTCTTGTTGCGGAGCACAGGCTCTAGGCACGCGGGCTTCAGTAGTTGTGCCACGTGGACTCAGTAGTTGTGGGTCGCAGGCTCTAGAACGCAGGCTCAGTAGTTGTGGCGCACAGGCTTACCTGGTCTGCGGCATGTGGGATCTACCTGGACCAGGGATTGAACCCATGTCCCCTGCATTGGCAGGCGGATTCTTAACCACTGTGCCACCAGGGAAGTCCCCTCAACAAATATTTTACTGAGTTAATGAATACTTAAATTAATGGATTTTAAATGAAGTTCTGTGTGTGTGTTTGTGGGTTGTGCTTTTTGAATGCACTCCTAGAGAACCAGGAAAATGATTGACAAGGTAAAAAAGATATATTCATTTATCTATATCTATCTGTATAAATACAGACAACACACAGGGATTAATGGAAATGGACCCAGATATAGCTATATCTGTATCTGCATCTGTATTTGTATGTATCCATATTTATATAGATAGGCAGATAAATATACGCTTTAGATAAATATTTGAGTCCATTTCCATTAAATTCTTCTGATCGTGGTCAAATTAATACAAATATATGTAGCAGGTTGGCTTCTGGATTTTTTCTTTTCTTTTCTGCTTTGTTCAGTTGTAACAAGTATATCACAATTCTTTCCACTATTCTGATAGTTATTTAGGAGCCGGGTTCAAAGTTGTCAGTATAGGTTTCCACTGTTCTTCTTTTGTTGGTTTTTGTTTTTAAGCACATCTCAGTGAATTTAACCTCATAAGGGCATTTATGAGGGTATTTCCAACCTCAAATTGTTCAAAATCCAAGCCTTATTGGAATGGATGAAAGGTAGAAGCCTAGTTTTTTTTCCTTGCATATTTTTTTCTTTTTAGAAAAATCAAATGCAAGATTTTGACCCTGTTGAAATAAATATTTAGGAAATTGATGGGCACCTCTAAAATCTGTCTTGTCACTTTGCACTCACTAGGGTGGCCACATTGAAAACAATGGAAAATAACAAGTGTTGGCAAGGATGTAGAGAAATTGGGACCCTTGTACATTGCTGGTGGGAATGTAAAATGGTGGAGATGTTTTAGAAGACAGTTAGGCAGTTCCTCAAAAAGTTAAACATAGAAGTACCATATGACCCAACAATTTCATTCCTAGGTATAAACCCCCAACATTGAAAGCAGGTATTCAAAGTAATATATGTACACGCATGTTCATAACAGCACTATTCACAATAACCAAAATGTGGAAACATCTCAAATGTTCATAACTGGCTTAATGGATAAACAAAATGTAATATTCCATACCATGGAATATTATTCTATCATAAAAAAGAATGAAGTTCTGAAACATACCACCATGAATGAACCTCAAAAACATTATGCGGGGCTTCCTTGGTGGCTCAGTGGTTAAGAATCCGCCTGCCAACACAGGGGACACAGGTTCGAGCCCTGGTCCAGGAAGATCCCACATGCTGTGGAGCAACTAAGCCCGTGCGCCACAACTGCTGAGTCTGTGCTCTAGAACCCTTGAGCCACAATTCAAGAGAAGCCACCGCAATGAGAAGCCCGTGCACTGCAACGAAGAGTAGCCCCTGCTCAACACAATTAGAGAAAGCCCACGCACAGCAACAAAGACCCAACACAGCCATAAATAAATAAATAGATAGATAGATAGATAAATAAAATGCCTTCCTTTAAAAAAAAAAAAACAGTATGCTATGTGAAAGAATCGAGACACAAGAGGCCACGTATTGGGAATTCCCTTGCGGTCCAGTGGTTAGGACTCCTAGCTTTAACTGCTGAGGGCCTGGGTTCGATCCCTGTTTGGGGAACTAAGATCCCACAAGCCACTCAGCACGGCCAAAAAAAAAAAAAAAAGAGGCCACATATTATATGATTCCATTTCTAGGAAATATACAGAATAGGCAGATCCATAGAGGCAGAAAGCAGATTGGTGGTTGTCAGGGGCTGGGGGAAGGGGAGGTTGGGGAGTGACAGCTAGTGGGTACGGGGTTTCCTTTTGAGGTGATGAAAATGGTTTGGAACTAGACAGAGGTGGTAGTTGCACAACATTGTAAATGTACTAAATGCCTCTGAACTGTTCACTTTAAAATGGTTAATTTTATGTTATGTGAATTTCACTTCAATTAAAAGAAAAAAACCCTGTCTTTGCTTCATGTTAGATCCTTTAATTTGCATAACCTTGACTTCCATTATGAAATAGTTAGCATTTTTGCAACGACCCAGTGATAAAAAGGATTGTGTGTCTCTGTAGAGAACACAAATTACAAAATTTCTAGGGCAGAGGGGACAAAACAGAGTTCCAAGTCAGAAAGGAAACTCCATTCATCTTATTCTCCTTCTGGTAAATATATACTACTAAAGAATCTGGGACTTAATTAAGTATTAAATTTAGCTCCTCTTTCTTTGAAACATCTTCCCTATCACAGTTACTCACTCCCAGCAGACTGCCTGCAACACTCACTGTTGGTTCCTCACCAGCATCTATTCTTTTCTTTCTCCCAGATTTCATTCAGGCATCTCCCTTCCCCCACACAGCTCTACACTTCCAGGAAGCTGTCCCCAGCCCCAGAAGTGACTAATCTTAGAATACTCTATTCCCCTTACCAGTGACTGATTCAAGTATAACCATGTGACCCAAATCTCATGAATGATATGTTAGGGGAAAGCTTGACCAGTGGTATGGTGGTTTAAAAAATATGCCCACAGATTCTCCGATATGTCTCCCTTTAAGAAGTGGAGCTTAATTCTACTCCTCTTGTGACTGGGCTGGACTTAGTGACTAGCTTCAAACAAATTGGATATGATGGAAGTGATGGTATGTTACTTCCTAGATTAGGTTATTAAAAAGACTGTGGCTTCCATCTTGGGTTGTCTCTTCCTCAGAAAACTCACTCAGGGGAAAGCCAGCTGCCGTGTCATGAGGGCACTCAGACAACTTGTGGACATACCCACATGGCAAGGAGCCAAAGCCGCCTGCGACAGCCAGTGAGGAAATGAGACCAACAAACATGTGAGCTTGAGAACAGGTGTCACCCCTATCCAGTACAACTCATACCCCTCTTCCCGAATTTAAGCCAGGACTCTCTGTTTTAAGTGGCACAAAAACCTAGCACAAACTGGTTGAGGAACGTTTTAGACTTGGGGACTCAAACGATGTCATTGGGACTTAAGTTCCTCTCCATTTCTCAGCTCTGTTATTGTCTTTGTTGACTTCATTCCCAGGTAGGTCCTCCTTCCGTGGTAGCAAAGATGGCCCCTTAAAGATCCAGGCTTCCATTCTGACCAGCTTGGCAATCCCAGAAGACAAGATTCCAGCAAAAGTCCTGGGGCCGGCACCATCACTCTGATACCAAAACCAGACAAGGATACTACAAAAAAAGAAAATTACAGACCAATATCACTGACGAATATAGATGCAAAAATCCTCAACAAAATACTAAGCAAACAATCCAACAACACATTAAAAGGATCATACACCACGATCAAGTGGGACTTATCCCAGGGATGCAAAGATTCTTCAATATGTGCAAATCAACCAATGTCATACACCATATTAACAAATTGAAGAATAAAAACCATATGATCATCTCAATAGATGCAGAAAAATCTTTTGACAACATTCAACACCGATTTATGATAAAAACTCTCCAGAAAGTGGGCATAGAGGGAACCTACCTCAACATAATAAAGACCATATACGACAAAGCCACAGCCAACATCATTCTCAATGGTGAAAAACTGAAAGCATTTCCTCTAAGATCAGGAGCAAGACAAGGATGTCCACTCTCGCCACTATTATTCAACATAGTTTTGGAAGTCCTAGCAATGGCAATCAGAGAAGAAAAAGAAATAAAAGGAATACAGATTGGAAAAGAAGAAGTAAAACTGTCATTGTCTGCAGATGACATGATACTATACATAGAGAATCCTAAAGATGCCACCAGAAAACTACTAGAGCTGATCAATGAATTTGGTAAAGTTGCAGGATACAAAATTAATGCACAGAAATCTCTTGCATTCCTATATACTAACAATGAAACATCAGAAAGAGAAATTAAGGAAACAATCCCATGCACCATTGCAACAAAAAGAATAAAATACCTAGGAATAAACCTACCTAAGGAGGTAAAAGACCTGTACTCAGAAAACTATAAGACACTGATGAAAGAAATCAAAGATGACACACACAGATGGAGAGATATACCATGTTCTTGGATTGGAAGAATCAATATTATGAAAATGACTATACTACCCAAAGCAATCTACAGATTCAATGCAATCCCTATCAAATTACCAGTGGCATTTTTTACAGAACTAGAACAAAAAAGTCTTAAAATTTATATGGAGACACAAAAGACCACAAATAGCCAAAGCAGTCTTGAGGGAAAAAAACGGAGCTGGTGGAATCAGACTCCCTGATTTCAGACTATACTATAAAGCTACAGTAATCAAGACAATATGGTACTGGCACAAAAACAGAAATATAGATCAATGGAACAGGATAGAAAGCCCAGAGATAAACCCACACACCTATGGTCACCTTATCTTTGATAAAGGAGGCAAGAATATACAATGGAGAAAAGACAGCCTCTTCAATAAGTGGTGCTGGGAAAACTGGACAGCTACAGGTAAAAGAATGAAATTAGAACACTCCCTAACACCATACACAAAAATAAACTCAAAATGGATTCGAGACCTTAAATGTAAGACCAGACACTATAAAACTCTTAGGGGAAAACATAGGAAGAATACCCTTTGACATAAATCACAGCAAGATCTTTTTTGATCCACCTCCTAGAGTAATGGAAATAAAACCAAAAATAGACAAATGGGGCCTAATGAAACTTAAAAGCTTTTGCAAAGCAAAGGAAACTACAAACTAGACGAAAAGACAACCCTCAGACAAATCTCGAAAATATATAAACAGCTCATGCAGCTCAATATTAAAAAAACAAACAACCCAATCCAAAAATGGGCAGAAGACCTAAATAGACATTTCTCCAAAGAAGACATACAGATGGCCAAGAGGCACATGAAAAGCTGCTCAACATCACTAATTATTAGAGAAATGCAAATCAAAACTACAGTGAGGTATCACCTCACACCAGTTAGCATGGGCACCATCAGAAAATCTACAAACAACAAATGCTGGAGAGGGTGTGGAGAAAAGGGAACCCTCTTGCACTGTTGGAGGGAATTTAAATTTATACAGCTACTATGGAGAACAGCATGGAGGTTCCTTAAAAAACTAAAAATAGAATTACCATATGACCCGGCAATCCCACTACTGGGCATATACCCAGAGAAAACCACAATTCAAAAATACACATGCACCCCATTGTTCATTGCAGCACTATTTACAATAGCTAGGTCATGGAAGCAACCTAAATGCCCATTGACAGACGAATGGATAAAGAATATGTGATACATATATACAATGGAATATTACTCAGCCATAAAAAGGAACGAAATTGGGTCATTTGTAGAGACGTGGATGGATCTAGAGACTGTCATACAGAGTGAAGTAAGTCAGAAAGAGAAAAACAAATATCGTATATTAACGCATATATGTGGAACCTAGAAAAATGGTACAGATGAACCCGTTAGGAGATTGGGATTGACATATATACACGAATATGTATAAAATAGATAACTAATAAGAGCCTGCTGTATAAAAAATAAATAAAATTAAATTAAAAAAAAAAAGTCCTGGGGCCGGGACTTCCCTGTTGGTCCAGTGGGCGCTCCCAATGCAGGGGACCTGGGTTTGATCCCTGGTCATGGAACTAGAGCCCACATGCTGCAACTAAGAGCCCGCATGCCACAAATAAAAGATCCTGCACGAGGCAACGAAGATCCTGTGTGCTGCAACTGAGACGCGGCTCAGCCAAATAAGTCAATAAATAATTTTTAGTAAGTCCTGGGGCCAATGCTCTTTGGGCAGAACTGTCCCATGTTGTTTCGTGAACCTATCACTGTGGCTGGGGAGTCAATGTCCCAATTGGCCAGGCCTGAGTCACATGACTACTTCCAGAGCAGAGGCAGGCTATAGATCAAGGACTGGGGGAAAGACAGTTTCCCAAAGGAAAACTGTGCTTAGAAGAACGAGAAAGTGAAAACAACATTGTTTACTGCTCCCTGTAAACATGTCCAAGTCTCCTCCAACCTACAAATACAACAGAACAATAGCATCTCCCCTGAGCTTCTACAGATCGCTCTCCTTCCTTTTGCTGCCAAACTTCTAGTCTACACAGGCTACTCCATTTCCCAACTTTTTGTGCCCTCCTCAGTCCTGGATAACCAGGCTTCCAGCCCCACCAGTCCACTCAAAGTGCTCCAGCAGTGGCCATCAGTGACCCAACACCCAGTGCAGTGGCCTTCCTTCTGTCCCTATCCTGCTTGGCCTCTTGTCTACATGCTAAACCACTAACCACCATTTCCTGTTCCCCTGATAAGAGTGGTTTCTGGACATCTTCCCAACTGGCCCTCCTCTGACCTCTCAGGATGCTCTTTTTCTGTTTCTTTCACTCCTGCCCAACTGCCATTGTTCTCCAGGCTCTGTCTTAAGCCTTCATTGTCGTCTTACATCTACACTCTCTTCCAGGCATTCTTTCTTACACCTATAGCCTTGGCCACACATGTACAATGATGAATCCCCCAATCTTTCCTGCTCTGAGCTCTGGACCCATCCCATCAGTTGCCTGCTATTCATGTCCACCTAGAAGTCCTGCAGAACCTTCAGACCTGCATGTCCAAGAGCACAGGCATTACCCTTCCTGCTGGCCAGCATCACTTCACTCCCAAGTCTAGGTTGCCTGGGTTGAACGCCAGTTCTACTCTTTGCTAGCTGGGCGATCATGGGCAAGTTATCTCACTTTTCTTTTTCTTTTCTTTTTTTTTTTTGGTCACACCATGCAGCATGTGGGATCTTAGTTCCCTGACCAGGGATCAAGCCCGTGCCTCCTGCATTGGAAGCATGGAGTCTTAACCACTGGACCACCAGGGAAGTCCTCACTTTTCTTTCTGTCTCAGTTTCCTCATCTATAAAATGGAGTTGATAACAGTACCTAGCAAATAAGGTAATTCACACAGGTTCAGAGGGTTAGGCCGTGGACATCTTTGAGGGCCCATCACCCTACATGTCACTCAAACAGGTGACACCGCTGCTCTAGGCAGCTGGGCATCCCCTGCCACTCTCAGGATCCACGAGGCACTTCCTCAAGGCTTAGCTCAAATTGCACTTCTCTTTTGTAGCTTCCCTTAACCCCCAAATCAGGTAGAATGAAGCACACCCTTTCTCCTGTTCCCAGAGCCTAGCATTTTATGACACTGAATCACAGTAGCTGGTTTACATTATCTGATCATTTGTTTGATCACTTGATCTGATCACTTGAAGTCTTTAGAGTAGGGGCTTTTTTGTTTGATCATCTTTATTGCCCCAGGCTCCCAACACATAGCTCGTGGCATTTAATAGAGTGCAAAAAAATATTTGCTGAATCCAACAACTGTTAGTGAAATGCATTAAGATTTCTTAAGTTCCAGTTTGTACAGGGATGGCTTTACGGTGGATGTCAGCTGTGTCACCTTGCCCGGTGGACATTCCTGACCCCCTTGTTTGCATAACAGCTCCTGTCCATCCTTCCTCTGGGGACTCCCCTTCCCCACACAAGGTGGCTAAGCGGCCCTATAGGCCACAGTGCTCTGGGACATGGCATAGGCCTGGTGAGTCAGAGCCAGAGTGATCATCCCAGATAGGGGTGTGTAGCCCAGACCGGGCTAAAGAGAATGAAGTCCTGGGATATTCCACAGATGCTGGAGAGAGAAGGAGCCCCCCAGCTCGTGTGAGCAGCGCCTGGGGCTCTCTAGGGCCCTGCGGCTCCCTTCCCCCTCCACCTGGAGGAAGCTCTCCAGCAGTCAGAGAGCTCTGGGCAGTGAGTGAGATGGTAGATGTGGTACAACAGTCCTGAAGGCCAGCTCCACCCCTGAAGTTGGCCTTGGTAAGAGCTAAGCAATTCTCTTTTCTGCTTCTATCGGTTGGGGTTGGATTTCTGATACCTGTACCTGAATGAATCTTGACTAATACAGCTTTTACCTTTGTAAGGATTCATGGTGTAACGCTCTGCACGCTATGGAAACCCAGCAACGGTGCCTTCCCACTGCCCTGAAGTGCCAGGCGTCTCCTCCTTTCACCTCTCCTGCCCTTCTCTTGAGGGAGTGATACTGACGACACTGATAGAGGTAGCATTCAAAAGTCTGGGAAGCAGGAATGAGGAGGGAAAGTAGTGAG
This sequence comes from Delphinus delphis, assembly GCF_949987515.2. Lineage (NCBI taxonomy): Eukaryota > Metazoa > Chordata > Mammalia > Artiodactyla > Delphinidae > Delphinus > Delphinus delphis. The sequence goes on from NC_082695.1 coordinate 9,489,401, forward strand.
TTCATCTCCTATACAAATACTTTATGATGATCTGTGATGTGAGGGAAGGCCCTGAAGTGGCACTTTGGGGCACAGTATATTAATCAAGACTCTTTCAGTAACAGAAAATCAAGAGAACCTGGATTAAGAGAATAAATAAATAAGGGAATGGAATGTATTGGCTTATGTAACTGCAAAGTCCAGGAGTAGGTCTGACTTCAGGCATAGCTGGATCCAGAAGCTCAGACAATGACATGAGGGATTGGCCCCTTTCTATCTCTCTCCTCTGCATTTTTCTGCATTGATTTTATTCTCGGGTGGTCTCTTCCCACATAGGAGAAAAGATGGTCACCAGCAGCCCCAAATACCAGCAAAGAAGGAATGTGTGGTATGTAGAGAGCAGTAAGGTTAGATAGAGAGTTGGAGACCCTATCAATGAGAAATGCTTTAGGACTTCCCTGGCGGTCCAGTGGTTGGGACTTTGCCTTCCAATGCAGGGGGTGCGGGTTCAATCCCTGGTCAGAGAGCTAAGATCCCACATGTCTCGTGGCCAAATAAACCAAAACATAAAACAGAAGCAATATTATAACAAATTCAATAAAGACTTTAAAAATGGTCCACATCAAAAAAAAAAAAAAGAAAAAGAAAGAAAAAAAACATAGAAATGCTTTAGGGTGTAAGTAATAGAACACCCTACTGATGGGACTTAAATGATAAAGGTTTATTTATTGCATATATTAGTTGTCTGGAGATAAGTAATTCCAAGCTTGGCTCTCCCTGCATGCCAGGGGCCCAAGTTCTTTTTCTCTTTCTTCTCTGCCATCCTTAGCATTGTCAGCAGCATTGTCCCTCTGGATCACAAAGTAGCTGCTGTGACACCAAGCATCATATCCTCACAATGCCTAGAGGCATTCTGAGAAGGAAGGAAGGAAAGAAGGAAGGAAGGGGCCAGGAGCAAAAACAGCTTTCTCATTTTCGTGTTTTTCATTTCAGGGGGTAAAACCTTTTCCAGAAATCCCCAGCAGACTTCCTTCTCCAACTCATTGGACAAAATAAAGTCACCTGACCATCTCTGACCGATCTCTTGCACAGGGGAATAGGAGTGACATGATCAACTATGACCAATCATGATTCACCTCTTTGCTGAGAGAGCAGCACAGCTGTCCAGATATTCACCCTCTCTGAGTTTCTGGGCTGGTGAGTCCCATCCCCAGTCTTGGGAGGTGAGTCATGATCACCCTCATGGAATGTGGGGGAAAGTCTCTGGGAGGGCTTCTGTACCTGGTCTTTGGTGAGGTTGTTGAGCTGCTCATTTAACCAGTCCAGAACCTGACCTAACTCCATTCTTGTTTTGTGAAATAATCAATCCCCTTATTGTATGAGTCATTTTGAGTTGGGATTCTATTACTTGCAGCTGGAGGCATCCTCACTATCCTCTAACTCAGGCAGAATTTGCTCGAGGCAATACTTTGCACACTTGCCTTAGGGCTCCAAAGACAGAGGGCACATGGCGGGCCAGCCGGTTCTGTCCTTCCAAGGTCCATCTCAACTGCAGCCTTGTCCCTAGAGACTTTCCTGGCATGCCCAGTCACAGTCATCCTGCCGTCTTCTGAATCCCACGGCATTTTTGTGCCTTCTTCTCATTGCCCGTCCCGGATTCTTAAAGCACTGTACCTTCCTGGGGAGGAGCTAGGTGCCAGCATCATATGGGTGAACATGCCCGGTGCCTGCCTTCAGCTGTGCGAAGTCTGCTTGGGTTTACTCTGCCTGGCCTTTGTTCATTCACTCCTTCATTTATTGCTCCCAACAGTCCTGTGTTGAGGGGCTTCTCTGGGCCAGGCCTTGTGCAGATGAAGGAAAATGGTCCCCACCTGCAAAATGCATGCTGTCTAGCCCGGCCACCAGGGAGCAGGATAGGGGCCCCTAACACAGCCTTCAGGAGAATAGGGGTGGGGAAAGCTCTAACACAGAGACCACAGAAAGTGCCCACTGAGAACTTCCCTGGTGGTGCAGTGGTTAAGAATCCACCTGCCAATGCAGGGAACACGGGTTCGATCCCTGGTCCAGGAAGATCCCACATGCTGAGGAGCAACTAAGCCTGTGCGCCACAACTACTGAGCCTGTACTCTACAGCCCATGAGCCACAACTACTGAGCCCACACACTGCAACTAGTGAAGCCCACATGCTCTAGGGCCCATGCTCTGCAACAAGAGAAGCCACCGCAATGAGAAGCCCGTGCACTGAAACGAAGAGTAGCCCCCGCTCACCGCAACTAGAGAAAGCTCGCACGCAGCAACGAAGACCCAACGCAGCCAAAAAAGAGAAAAAAAGTGCCCACTGAGCTAAGACCTACTTCCTTTAATCCTCCCAAAAGTCATGTAAGGGGCAGACACTATTATCCATTTTGCAGGGGATGAAATCACTGTTCAGAGATGTCAAGTAACTTCCCCTAGATCACACAGCTAGACAGTAGCTGAGCTAGGACTTGAACCCAGACAGGCTAACTCCAGGCCCATGCACATAAGCTCTGCACCACACCGCCTGTTCAGGCTCGGTGGCCTACTTCCCAGATCTCTGCTTATCTACAATGAGCTCCTTGAAGACAGGGACCCCGTGCTGCTCGTCTGTGTCCCCCAGAGCACCTTGCACTTAGAGAGCACTAGCTGAATATTCAAGGAGATAATATTATTTCCTGAATGTTAATATTGACTCAAGAGATCTCCTGTTTCTTCTGACATTTACTGAACTCACACTAGGGACTTCACAAACTTTAACTCAATCTTCATACTGGCCCTAACAGGTGTGTATTATTACCTGCCTTTTACAGAGATGGAAGTGAAGCACAGAGAGGGTAAGGAATTGAACCAATTCCTTACCACACAGCTGGTAAGGGGAGAAGCTGGGATTTGAACCCAGGTAGCACAGATGCTTAGTAACTTATTTGTAATGATTATGCAAAACAGCTTCTTTGGAGGCTCACTTCATAGTAATGCTCAATTGGAAAGGGACTTTCTTAGGCAGGGAATGTGGGAAGCCATGGAAATTTGGAGGTGAGAGATCTGGGTTCTGATTCTAGCTCTGTGGTGTGATGAGGTAAAGTTTACTTTTATTCAGTCATTTTCTCCAGAAAACTAGGGACATAGTGAGGAGAGAGCATGAAGCCTGGCTTCAGGGAGTTTCCAGTCACTGGAAAGAGACAGGAAAAATGTATATACAGACAGAGAAAAAGAACTATGGCAGGTTGTCTTACATGTTATGAAGGAAACAGAGTTGAGACAAAGAATAAAGCAAATGGCTGGGCCCAGGGTAGCTCGGGAGCACTCGTTATCTAGAGGGAGGCAAGGGTCGGGGATGGCCTCTCCGAGGAGGGGGACAGGAAGGGATGGCCCCAGTCCTTCAAAGGTGTGGGGAGGGCCTTCTGCACAGTGAGAACAGCACATGCAGAGGTGGGAAAATGCTGGGCAAGTCAAAACCACGCGCTATGGGTTGAAGTGTGTCCCTTTCAAACTCATATGTTGAAATTCTAACCCCCAGTACCTCAAAATGTAGCCTGGTTTGACATAAGGTTTCTATAGAGGTGATCAAGTTATTATTTTTTTAAAGGTTTTTTAAAAAAATTAATTAATTAATTATTTTATTTATTGGCTGCATTGGGTCTTTGTTGCTGCGCACAGGCCTTCTCTAGTTGTGGTGAATGAGGGCTACTCTTCATTGCAGTGCGCGGGCTTCTCATTGCGGTGGCTTCTCTTGTTGCGGAGCACGTGCTCTAGGCGCGCAGGGTTCAGGAGTTGTGGCTCGTGGGCTCTGGAGCGCAGGCTCAGTAGTTGTGGCGCACGGGCTTAGTTGCTCTGCAGCATGTGGGATCTTCCTGAACCAGGGTTCGAACCCATGTCCCCTGCATTGGCAGGCGGATTCTTAACCACTGTGCCACCAGGGAAGCCTGAGGTGGTCAAGTTAAAATCAGCTCATTAGGGTGGATCCTAAACCGATTTATGACTAGTGTCTTTTTTTTTCCTAGGCTGCATTGGGTCTTTGTTGCTGCACGCAGGCTTTCTCTACTTGCAGTGAGTGGGGGCTACTCTTCATTGCGGTGTGCAGGCTTCTCCTTGCAGTCGTTTCTCTTATTGAGGAGCACGGGTTCTAGGTGCGCAGGCTTCAGTAGTTGTGGCGCACGTACTTAGTTGCTCCACGACATGTGGGATCTTCCTGGACCAGGGATCGAACCCATGTCCCCTGCATTGGTAGGGGGATTCTTAACCACTTCACCACCAGGAAAGTCCCATGACTAGTGTCCTTAAAAAGGGAAATTTGCAAACAGAGAAGCACCCAGAAGATGGGGGGTAGGGCAAGAGCAGGATGATGCTTCTATCAGCCATGAACGCCCAAGACTGGCAGCAAAACCAAGATAGGAGGGAATCCTGGAACCGAGCCTTCCCTCACAGCCTGCAGAAGGAACCGACCCTGTAGACACCTTGATCTCAGACTTTTGCTTCCAGACTGTGAGCCAATACATTTCTGTTGTCTAAGCCATTCATTTTGTGGCACTTTGTTGCTGTGGCCCCAGCAAAGCAATACACCATGTACGTCTCACAGTAGCTGGGACGACAGAAAGGAGAGGGAATGTGGTAGAAGGTGAGATGGGAAAGGCAGGTCAGGGCCAGATCACACAAGGCCTTTCAGGCTCGGGTAAGACTTCGGATTTTACTCTAAGATCCAGGAAAACCATGGATTGGTTTTCAAACTGTCATAAGCAGAGAAGTGATGCTGTGTAGAGAATGATTTGGAAGGGAGCAAAATAACAGCAGAAAGACCAGAAAGGAAGCCACTGCAATTATCCCAGTGAGAGAGGATGGTGGCTTGGATCAGGTGGTGGCCACAGGGGTGGAGAAGACAGAAGAGGTTCCATAGGGACTTCCCTGGTGGTCCAGTGGTTAGGACTCCGTGCTTTCATTGCCGAGGGCCCGAGTTCGATCCCTGGTCGGGGAACTGGGATCCCATAGGCTGTGCGGCACAGCCAAAAAAAAAAGAAGAGACATCTGAGGGCCAGGTCCATCTGGACGGTTAGTGAGGGGGAAAGAGAAGGGAGGAATCAATGGCGACGGCTGGATGGATGAAGATGGTTTTTTGTTTGCTTGTTTGGGCCACGCCTCATGGCTTGCGGGATCTTTGTTCCGGATCAGGGATCAAACCCAGGCCCTTGGCAGAGAGTGTGGAGTCCTAACCACTGGACCGCCAGGGAATTCCCGGGGATGGTTCCTATTCTGAGTCAAAGACCAGATGTGGGAGTCGGGGGGAGATTTGTGGAGGAGAATGAATTCCTTTCAAACAAGTGAAGTTTGAGATAACGGATGCAACATCCCAACAGAGATATAAAGCAAGCAGGTGGATCTGTGAGTTCTGAGCTCAGAGCAGGGTCTAGGCCGGGGGTAGAAATTTGGGGATTTGACTGCATCAAGGTAGTCTTTCACATCACAGGAGTTGGTGAACTCACCTAGAGAGAGAGGAGAAAGAATAGGAAGGCCAGGATTGAGCCCTGAGAATCCCCTACTTCGGGGGGCTGGTGTGACTGAGGAGGAGGCTGATTGCTGATGTGAGGGAGAAATTAAGGCCTGGGGCTGCCAGGCCAGCCCAGGAGACCAGGGAGGGCCTTCCTGAGGAGGCGGCAGTTAAAGTCGGTTGACTGCACACATAGGGGCTGGCCGGGGGAAGGTGTAGCTGCTGGAGGAAACAGAAGCACAGAGCAGGGGGTTAGTTTCATGAAGTATCACAGACTGAGGGGCTTGAAACAACAGAAGTTGATTCTCGCGTGGCTCTGGAGGCCAGAGGTCTGAATCAAGCATTTTTGGCACACAGTAAATCATGAGGCATTCTCCAGTGATCCAACCTAAAACGGCCCTTCCCTCATATCTCCTTATACGCTTTCATTTTTTATCCTAGCACTTACTGTTTTGTTTTGTTTTGGCCACTCTGCACAGCTGTGGGATCTTAGTTCCCCAACCAGGGATTGAACCCGGGCCCTTCGCAGTGAAAGCGTGGAGTCCAAACCACTAGACCACCAGGGAACTCCCATCCTAGCACTTACTGTTACCTGAAACTTTGCCCAACTTTGTTTGTTTTTAGGGTGGCAATGCCTGGGACTGTTGTATTCACCGTCATATCCTCAGAACCTAGACAGTATCGGGCACTTAGTAGGCCCTCTAATTACTGAAAGAACAAATAAACCATAAAAAAAGAATATGTATAGAAAATCTTGGAAGAAACAATGACTTCCTGTGTTGAGATAAGGGTACTTTTAATTTTCCTCTTTCTATTTTTCTGCTTTAAAAGTAAAACATCCTATTTGGGGGTAGATGGAAATGTTCTACATGTTGATTTGGGTGGCAGTTACACAGATGTATACAATTGTCAAAACTCATCCAACTGAATGCTTAAAGGCTGCATTCTGTTATATGTTAATTACATCTCAATAAAAAATAAACATACAAACAATATACTCATGTATTTTAATAAATTTATTTATTTTTATTTTATTTATTTTTGGCTGCATTGGGTCTTCATTGCTGCGCGTGGGCTCTCTCTAGTTGCGGTGAACAAGACTACTTTTTGTTGCAGTGCGCAGGCTTCTTATTGCGGTGGCTTCTCTTGTTGCGGAGCACGGGCTCTAGGCACACAAGCTTCAGTAGTTGCGGCACGCAGGCTCAGTAGTTGTGGCTCTCGGGCTCTAGAGCACAGTCTCAGTAGTTGTGGTGCACGGGCTTAGTTGCTCCGTGGCATGTGGGATCTTCCTAGACCAGGGCTCGAACCCGTGTCCCCTGCATTGGCAGGCGCATTCTTAACCACTGTGCCACCAGAGAAGTCCCCTACTCATGTGTTTTAGAAGAGAAAGCTCCTACTATTATTGTACAGCAGTTAGAATATATAATTGTAAATAGGATAAGTAGAAATAAGTGGAGATGTGAGTTACATAACAAAAATTGGTATTGAATCTCTATCATAAATTAAGTTTGGGGACTTCCCTGGTGGTCCAGTGGGTAAGACTCTGCACTCCCAATGCAGGGGGCCCGGGTTTGATCCCTGGTCAGGGAACTAGATCCCACATACATGCTGCAACTAAGAGTTCACATGCCACAACTAAGGAGCCCATGTGCCACAACTAAAGATCCTGCAACCCGCAACAAAGATCCCACGTGCCACAACTAAGACCCGGTACAGCCAAAATAAATAAATAAATAAATAAATAAACAAATAAATAAATAAACTAAGTTTGACTTGTGATAAAAGAAGAAATAAAGAAAAAGCTCTTATAGAATATAAGAATATAGAATGGGGCTTCCCTGGTGGCGCAGTGGTTGAGAGTCCACCTACCGATGCAGGGGACGCGGGTTCGTGCCCCGGTGCGGGAAGATCCCACGTGCTGCGGAGCGGCTGGGCCCGTGAGTCACGGCCGCTGAGCCTGCGCGTCGGGAACCTGTGCTCTGCAGTGGGAGAAGCCACAACAGTGAGAGGCCCGCATACTGCAAAAAAAAAAAAAAAAAAAAAGAATATAGAATGGATAAACAAGGTTCTATTGTATAGCACATGGAACTATATTCAATATCCTGAGATAAACCATAATGGAGGGACTCGCTTGGTGACGCAGTGGTTAAGAATCTGCCTGCCAATGCAGGGGACATGGGTTCAATCCCTGGTCCAGGAAGATCCCACATGCTGTGGAGCAACTAAGCCCACGCACCACAACTACTGAGCCTGTGCTCTAGAGCCTGCGAGCCACAACTACTGAGCCCACGTGCTGCAACTACCGAAACCCACGTGCCTAGAGCCCGTGCTCTGCAACGAGAAGCCACCACAATAAGAAGCCCGCGCATCATGATGAAGAGTAGCCCCCGCTCGCCACAACAAGAGAAAGCCCTCACGCAGCAATGAAGACCCAACACAGCCAAAAATAAATAAATAAAATAAATAAATTTATTAAAAAAACATAATGGAAAAGAATATTTTAAAAATGTATATATGTGTATAACTGAATCACTTTGCTGTACACCAGAAATTAACACAACATTGTAAATCAACTATACTTCAATTAAAACAAAACAGAAAAAACTCTTGGAAATATTTGTGCACAGACACATGTACCAGTCTATACCTGCCAAATTAACACTGCTTTATAATATCCCTCAGTAGTTTATAAAAATCTTGTTCTAGGCTTTCTCTTTCCCCTATTTATTCTGTAATAAATTGAAGCCACAAATTAAGCTGATCCCTCCAGAATCTAAAGTTTCCAGTTAGCCTGTTTATGCCTGTTTGACTGTGCCTTTGGGGGCAGTTACTGAGTCTACACGCTCAAAGAAAGGACTCTTTAGGGTCTAGATAGTTTTGTTCCAGAAGCAACTTTTCCAGCCGGGGGAGCACCTCGGCTCCCATGAAGCTCCATATAAAAGAACTGAGATGTCAGCTTACTTACTTGGTGTGGCCTGGACCCCGAGTCCCCCAGGGTGAAGGGCCGTGACAGGCAATTTCCCAGAGCCAGCCCTCAGGTGTAGCAGGGGAAGCAGTGGCATTGTTTTCTTCGTCCTTCTTTATTAGCTCTGGCTCAGGCCCCGCTAAAGTGGGAGAGAGCCAGGGAGAAGTCAGAAAGTTCCATGAGGAGAGGGGAAGGCTTGCAGGGGGTGGGCGTGCAGAACTGCTGTCCTCACACAAAAGTAATCTCAACTCAGTACTCTGCTCTTTTCCCAAAGCGATCACAGAACAGGAACTGGGGGCTGTGTCCTTTGTTCCCAAGTTCCAATGTTAGGGGAGCAGAGTGGTGAGGAGACCAGATTTTGGGGTCAGACAATGCTGAGATGGGGCGCTACCCTTTTCACACGTTTCAGCTATGTGACCTCAAGTCAATGCTGAAATATCCCCCACTGAGCCTTGGTTTCCTGATTTGTAAAATGGGATAACTCTACCTACCTTAGAGACTGGTGTTGAGTACAAGGAAAGCACACTCAACGCAGTAACTGTAGTTTGGTACGTGGTTGGGAATTCAACAAATGCCAGCTTGCCTTGGAATCAAACGCCTCAACAAAGACAGGACTTGCTTCCACTTCTAATTCTTGGCAAGAGCAAGGTGACTCTATCAGCTCTGGGTCCTACCAAAGAAAACAGAGATCTGGGGTCTGCCCCTCTGGACTGTGTACTTGAGGTAACCAGGGCTGGAAAAGAGGTCTCTCAAGGGGATGTTCTTTTAGGTTTTTTCTAGTCTACTTGGGCTCACACAAGCAAACAATAATCCAATCAGGGTTCTCTGGCATCAGTTACCTCCCTTCCCACAAGAATGTTCTCTCAGAAGGTGAAAGAAAAGTGTTTTTAAGAGTTCACCAAAAAGGCAGCCCTTTCCTGCAGGCTAACGGAGAAGAGAGACGCTGCTTAGTGAGGCTTATCTTTCTGGGATTATTCTGGTTCTGAAAAGCAGCAGAACATCCTTATTTACAACTGTGAGGGGCAGTGGGGCCCCAGGGAGAGGAGATCCCGGCATACAGGAAAAAAAAGGAACAGGAGAGAGCTTTAGCCTGACTGTGGCCAAGCAGAGCCAGGAATCTCGCCAAAGAGAAAGTGCAGCATTGGCAGCAACCAAGAGGTCCTGTATAGACTTTTAGGAAAGATTCTGGGCCACAGCACGGGGCCTCCTCAACCGGGCCAGGAGAATCTGGCGGCAGCCCCCAGCCTGGGCCTGTTCCCACGTAATTGAAGTTGAATGTGCTGGGGGGAGGGCGCCGGAGGCTGCAGAATCTCGGCGTCCGCAGTTGGCCCTGTTTGGGATCAAAGCCAGTCAGTGTTGATTTTGCGCAGCCTGGAAACAAATGAAACGAAGGCTGTTTTCCTGAGGTGTGCGTTTTGAAAGGAGGCTTTTCATTTGTTTCCCCAAGGACAGGTGGAGCAGGGAGGGGGGAAGTTGTGACGTGGCTCTTCTGTTGCAGTCCCTTTGGCAAACGGTTTTGGGCTCATAGTTTCCGAGTGAGCATAAACTCATCAGAATGTGTGAGTGGGCACAGCTACGTTGAGGGCTAGGTCCTTCACAAAAGATAGTTCCTGGAAAATGCTGCTGGAGGACCCGCTGGCTGTGTGTAATAAGTTCCAATTCACTCTCCACTGGAGTGTTTCCAAGCGAGCAACTCTCCTGATTCCTTCTGAAATTTTCCATTTCTTCTTCTGTTATAGGTCTTTCTCCGTGATTTGTTCTTCTGCCCAGAAATTAGTTTGCGTTCTCTCTTTTTCAGTTAGCGCCGCAGCCTTTTGGTGTGAAGCACGATGGTAATGATGTAAAGTGGTACAAGCACGTATCTCAAGTGGTGGAAACGCCTCCTTCTTTTAATGGCACTCGCCTTCTCCCAGCCCTCTAGCGAAAGTCTGAATTTTTGGCCCATCAGGCCATAACCAAGGGACTGAGAATTTAGAATTAAAAATCGATATAGCTGGAGGGATCTCAGTTGCTTTTTTTTTTTTTTTTTTGCGGTACGCGGGCCTCTCACTGCTGTGGCCTCTCCCGTTGCAGAGCACAGGCTCCGGACGCGCAGGCTCAGCAGCTATGGCTCACGGGCCCAGCCGCTCCGCGGCGCGTCGGATCTTCCCGGACCGGGGCACGAACCCGTGTCCCCTGCATCGGCAGGCGGACTCTCAACCACTGCACCACCAGGGAAGCCCGCTCTTTCTTTTTAAGTGAGGAAACAACTGAACAAGGAAGTTTGGTCTGGGACTTGCTGCTTCTTCCAGGCAGAAGATGGCAAAAGACATCTCCAGAGAGGCCAAGTCAGAACTGTTTTTCCTATTCAACCATTTATGCTTAGTGTGCCATAGGCTCACTTTGATCTTTTGGAAAGAATCGCACCGTCAGTAGTGTTGTACTAGGGTAGATTCATTCTGGGTGTCGTACACCTTCATGGTCCAAGACCTTGCAGGTGATTGCACTCTTGGATGGACCCCTCCTCCCACTCCCTACTGGACAAACTTCTCTGCATTTACTTCGAGAGGCTGCATCCGAAAGGAGTTTTGGGTCAGGGGATTTAGAACAGGGTCTGAAAAGAAGCAAAGCTTCTTTAGTTCACATCGTGTGCTTGGTAATTAGCCTTGGAGTAACAACTGTTATCTGCACCAGTGCAGCTCCGTGCCAAGTACCAGAACTACATTTTGCAGCTGATTCCAGTGAGAAGTTTCTGACCCGAAGCAGTTCAATGTTAGGCCCCAAAGACCACAGTCATCCTGTATAAGACAACGGATTGTTCATCTCTTCCTGGGCCTCTTTAATGCAGTAAGAATTCAAAATCCAGATTAAAAAACCAACTGCAGAGCCCCTTTCGGGCTCTTGTAAGCTTTCAGAATCACAGTGAGAGAACACTCAATGTTCATGAAGAGCATGCTAGCTAAAATGATGCTAAAATAGTTTTGGCCTCTGGAAGTACAGCTTTCAAAATTCATGTCTGATAGAAACTGCTATCGTAAATGACAGCATTCCGGGGAGGGCACGTGAGTTTCAGGGATGCAAGAAGAAGGGTTACCATCAAGTGGTAAATGGTTACCACTACCTTTAAAAAATACAAAGAGGATGTAAAGGAGTTGATTATGACATTGATCAGGATAAAGAGGCCACACGCCCCGTCCCCCACAAAAAAAGTAAAAGATAAGTCTTATATAACTTCCCTGAAGTCTCCTAATGCACAAATGCAAAGAATGTTTTTTGCATGCCGCAGGCTGACCGCAGTACTGCATTTGCGGGGAGGAAATCAACTTCACATCACAGAGACACTCGGCTTTGGCTCTGGGGTAAAACTCAGGGTTCCTAAAGGGAAAGCCTTTTCTCCCTATTACGACTTCACTCTGTCATTTAAAAATTTTAACTTTAAAAGCCACATCTGTTGGTGTAGCCACTGCACAGAATTCTAGGACTCCCGTTTCAGGAATTTTCACGAGCAAGAATGAAGACTGGCCAGCAGCAGAGGCCTGCCAGAGAACACTTGGTGCCTTCCTAAACTTGCTTCAGGTGTTGGGCAGGTCTCTGGGTAGTTGAGATGTCCCCCAGCACCACTGAAGAGCAGGAGCTGGGTCTTAAGAAATTCCTGAGAAATTTCCCTTCTACTGCCAACAAGTAACACAGCAGAATGACCACGGCATAAATCAGCTTTATCTTGGAGAAAACAAAATAGCTTTCCTCAAATGTTTTAAAAGTGACTTTCCATTTTTAGATAAGCCCATGGACTTTATCACAACAAACTAAAATCTGCCACCAGCCCAAGCGACGTGGCATCGTGCAGAGCAGCCAAATCTTATGGATAGTATTTGTAGCTTGTGTATCCCGACTGCACTAGGAGAGGGGTTTCCAAGTGATGACAGAAGGTTGTTCATTTGTGATTTGCCAAGTTCTCCATATTCTACTGGCTGACTGTTTAAATCACTTTCTCAGCCCTTCTGATGAGGACAACTTCACTGCGCAAGCAGGAGCGGGGAGTTGCTTCAGTGCTTTTTCTTACATGGTGGATCCTTAACAAGTCACATTTATGACAGTTTCCAAAAATAAAACCTCAGCTCGGTGTAGGGCCTGGAAAAAAAGTCTTAGGCGTAGAAATTGACTGCTTTTAGTTTGCAAAAGAATCGTGTGCCTGGGTCTTCTCCTAACCCAAGCTTCCAAATTCAGAGGATTTTCCCTATTCTGTACCTGGTTCAGCTACTTTTTCTTAGATTATTCAGGTACAAGCTCCAAGCAAATGTCAACCAGAGAGACACAGATTTCACACGGGGCAGAATCATTTCAAAGTTGGGTTATTTTAATGCAATTTCATTGTTCAAGGTAGTATGGATACGTTAAGTGGTTCATTTCCATCCTGTAGGAAACACTAACAGCTTCTACCTTATGTAATTTTGTCAAATTCAAACATGACTCGTTGACCGGTTTAATAAAACATTTTCTTTACATAGCTTGACAAGTTTTTCTGGAACATTTTTTTAAACCTTCAGGTAGTTTGGAAACATTTACCTATTTGCTCATTCCTCTGGGCACAGCCTTTCAGAGCATTTATCCCATCTATACTGAAAATCTCTGTTCTCCCAGCTGGTGGTAGGCTGCTTGGTGGAGGTGATCGCAGAGAAATGAGCAAGCAAGCTTTGTCAACTACTTCTAATTCTCTTAATTAGTATGCTGCGATCCACCCCAGCTTCTGCAAGGTCAGACATGCAAGACGAGTACTTGGCCAAAAAAAGCAGGATTCTAACTAGTGTAAAAATAGATTTTAAATAAAATAGAATCTCTATAGGAAAGAGAATTAAGTTAGCTTCCCATTCCCACTCTTGCTTTAGGATATCTGTATATATAAGTGCAAGGGGGACTTACGGAGTTGGTTTGCCCTAAGAAAAAATTGAGAATGTCTGAGTACATTCATGTTGCAAAGTTACAGGGAAGGTTCTTTGGGAAATGCTGCGGCACATCCCACGGAAGTGGATGGTGATCAGTGAGACAGTTGGTGTGCGAACAAATAACGTGCAAAATGTTTAGGTCAAAGATGATGAGGCCTAATCGTAGGCTAAGAACCAATTCTGAAGTGTGATAATTTGAAAACCTTGGCTAATTATAAACACAGGAAAGAAAACCCATCATTTAACACTATGTCTTGTTAACCTACCCAGCTACCTCTTTTGGAAGCGAAATTCCAACACGGGTCTTACTTGAATTTTGCTTAATTTCCACACATAACGATTTTTTTTTGACATTTCTGTTTCTAGAAAAAGTACACAGCCCCTCTTGTTGGCCCACACAAGCATTACATGACTGTTTTAAAGGGGCCTCTGTTAAAATTCTAATTTTTGGATTTAGCCGCAGCCTTTTGGATATGCCTTGAAGGCATAATTGAAAATCTGCCCAAGCTCCCTTTAGCCGCAACCTGAACACGCAGCCCAATCTTTTGTAAACACTCAGAAAATACTGATCCCAGCAAAATACAGTCAGCCAGTCAGAGGCCTCACTCCGCCTTTTCACATGGATGATAAACCTGCCTGCTTATTCTTGCTGGATGCTAGGAAATCCATTCTGAGATTTGAGTCTCAGAGCAAACATTTAGCCTCCTTCTCTGAGGTACATAATGAGCTGTGGAGGCATCAAAAATAAACAAAGTGGGGACATCACCATTTTTCCTACACTGGGTCCACTCAGTCTGCTCGGGGCTGTTTGTTTTTCCTGGCTAGGCCTGGAGCAAGAGATGGGTGCTGGTGACAAGCCAGTGCCAGGTTTACAGACCCAGCCTCTTTTCATGTAACATTTGACCAATTATTCAATTCCCTGGAGGCAGGGAGGGATGCCAATGCTAATGCTAGGGAATTTTCATAAATCCTCAGTGGCCATGGAGAACCTCTCTCTCAAGCAGCTGCGATGACCTCAGGCAGGTTTGGTGCTTTAAGGATAGTTACCTTTGAGGGGACACAAAAAAATTCTACCTCTTAAAGTGATTCCAGAACTGAACGTCTAATACACCAACTCAATAAATACAACAGAAATATGCACAGCAGAGTTGGGGCATCTATCAAGTAGGAAGGCAAAATGGTCATTAGAACGTCTGAGGTCAGTGAACTATTACGGTTGAAAAAAGCAGCCACCTTTGAAAACACTGCCCGTTTCCCTCAGCTCTACTAGCTGTCAGCCCTCTAACGTTCGTTACAACACACGGTAGCAAATGAAAGATCCGAACAACTGCGGCTTGATCTTCACTTATACTTATTCAGGGTCCACCCTACATTTAGCTGAAGGCCCCAGCACACCCTTGCTGTGCCAGGGAGAACAGTCTCAAGGACATGTGTTTTTCTGAAGGTCACTTGCCCCTCTTGCTGCGGCCCTTCCTGGAGGACAGCTTCCCGCTGCCCCCCGAAGACGGGGGGCTTGAGGCCGAGGCCATGGCAATGTTGATCTGTCCCTCCTGGATTTCCTGCCGGGTCTCAGCGGGCAGGTGGTTGATCTTCTGCTGCGTCTCCAGGTAGAACATGACGTCCCGCAGCTGCTCCTGGATCTCAGTGATCTGCAGGTCCTTCTGGTCGCAGGTCTCCTTTAACACCCTCTCCTCTTCCTTCAGCTTGTTCTGCAGGAGGACTTGGTTGGCTCGCAAACACTTGTTCATTTCCTGCTCCTCTTTGAGCTCTGTGGTGAGTTTGGCCACTTTAGTGTTTAGCTGAGTGCACCTTTTACAAAACAAAGGAAAACAAAGCACGTTTTTCATTTGCTGACACAGTCCCCTTTCTGCTCTGGGATTGAACAGAGGAGCCATGACCTCAGAAGCCATTTAGGGCAGACCCCGCCCTCCCACGGCCAGGGGGACTGGTTTGCTGCCATTGCGACAGCTACCTAAAACAAGAATTTTGCTCTAGTTAACTAAAGTGTAGCCTCAGGACATTTTTTTTTTTTTAAAGGATCAGAAAATTTTCAATAGCAGAAACTATTCTGTGATTCATGGTAAAATTTCTACTGCTTCTCTGTTTTGTTTACATGGGTGGCTTAAGAGATGATAGCTATGATAAAGAAGTTATGAAGAAAAGTGACATTCTTAAAGAGTCAAGTATTCTGATCTCAACTGCATTTGCTGGAGAAGAGTTTGCAAGAATAGGGAGTGCCTTACTGATGCTCAATCTTACTCACAAGTAAAGAATGACAAAACACCACTTGAGATACCATTTTTATGTATCAGAATGCCAAAGAGCTCAGATGTGGGAAAAGGGGGTACTCCCACACGCTGCTCCTACAGTGTGAACTGGCACAAACTCCTTGGAAGTCAACTTGATACCATCTATGAAAATCAAAATTTCACCTGCCCTTTCACATAGCTATTCTACTTCCAGGAATTTATCCTATAAAGTAAATATACTCAGGACTGCACTAAATGACAAATGCAGAAAGATGCTTATTGCAACATTGTTCATAGTAGTGTGAGACTTGAAACAACTTACATGTCCTTCAAGGGGGACTGGTTAAAATTGTTATGGGACCTTCATATGATGTTACAAAGATCAGAATAGATCTAGATATGCCAGTACAAAAAAACCCAAAAAACAAAAAACTCCAAAACAGAATATTTTACCAAATAGAATACCTAATATTATTCAAGTTTTGTAGAAAAAAGATGTATATGAGAGGTTTACACAGGTACTGCAAAAGACCGAGAACAACAAAGATTCACTGGTACCATTAATAATGGTTACCTCTAGATAGCCGGATTTGGGGATGAAAGAAAACTTCCAGTTTTAACTTTTAAATTCTTTGGAACAGTTCAATTTGTTAGGGTGCTGAAAGCATAGGAGAATTTTTGATTTGTATTTCTATTAATGTAGTGTTGTTTTCACAGCAGTTAAAAAACACCTTTGCAGGGGGCTCCCCTGGTGGCGCAGTGGTTGAGAGTCCGCCTACCGATGCAGGGGACATGGGTTTGTGCCCCGGTCCGGGAAGATCCCACATGCCGCGGAGCGGCTAGGCCTGTGAGCCATGGCCTCTGAGGCTGCGAGTCTGGAGCCTGTGCTCCGCAATGGGAGAGGCCACAACAGTGAGAGGCCCGCACAACGCAAAAAAAAAAACCCAAGAACAAACAAAAAAACACCTTTGCTGAAGAGTTTCTTTTGGGGTGATAAAAAATTCTGGAACCACACAGTGGTCATAGCTGCACAACACTGTGAGCTGCATACTTAAAACGGCAGAATCTACGTTACATAGATTTTACCCCCCAATCCCCCCACACAAATGACTAAAAATATCCACCTATTTGCAATGAAGGAGAACAGGTGAAAGGTACACAGGAATTCTTTGCACTATCTTTGCAACCTTTTTGTAAAACTAAATTTATCCCAAGATTAAAAAAAAAAAACTTAAGGGACAATTATCCCCCTTAAATTTATTTTTTATCCATTTGTCTGGAGTAAAAAAATCCAATTATTTTTGTGAGTATAACTTAAACTAGAAAGGTAGTTTCAATCAGTAGCAATTATCTTCCCAAATAACACTAGTAGAGTCTGTTCTTGCCATGTTGTTGATGAGTTTTTTGCTCCATGTTCAACATCTTTGGCCTGTAATTCCCGACCAAGGCCAGAACACATGCCATCTTCAGCTTAAATGTAAATCTCTTTCCTAACTGCCATTTCTCAGCCACCATGGCTCAGAGATGCTCTGGGCACAAGGAAGTTGCTTTCTACAGGCCAAAATGGAAGATACTTGCATGTAGCATGAGCACAGACATCAGGAGAGCGTCCTGCATTCCACATGGCATCCATCTGGCATGAAACACTGAATTTTTTAGTAAACAGGAAGTCACTGTAGGTTTGCTCCATATATGGGGAGAGCCCTGAAAACCTGGTGATACACACTTGACAATGAGAGTGTGTCCATGGGTATAAAGGAGATTATCTGTTTATGGAACCTGTTAGAATAAAAAAGCTAATTAAAAGAACAGGCCAGTTATACCTACTTTCTTTCCACAGACTGCTTTTCTTTCAGGAGATCATTTAGTCTGTGCTCCAAATTATCACATTTCTCAATTGTTTCTTTAAATTTGGTCTTCATGTTGTTAATCTGAAAGAGCAAACAGAGATCAGTTTCACTTCACAAAGACAAAGCTGTGTGGCCTTTGGGGCTAACATCACAATTTTTTTCCCAATTACCTGTCTTTAACTTTGATAAACCAAATTTGGAAAAGGTGAGACCATTATCTGAAAGAATTTCTGCAATAGGAATAAAAATTTTGAGAAATCCTTTTTTTCTTACCATTTCTCTAAACCAGGATCAAGAGGGTCAAGAGCTACTGAATGTTGAGTGAAACTGCCAGAAGGTAAAGAAAGAGCTTCAGGCTGTAGAGCATGAGATGATTTATCAGAGGCCAGACCAGAACCCCCCATTCTTTGTTTTTAAATTGAAGCGTAGTTGATGATATTGTGTAATATTGTGTTAGTTTCAGGTGTACAGCAAAGTGATTCATATATATATATATTTCAGATTATTTCCATTATAGGTTATTACAAGACATTGAGTATTGTTCCCTGTGTTATACAGTAAATATTGTTCCCTGTGTTATACAGTAAATCCTTGTTGCTTTCTATTTCATATATAGTAATATCTGTTAATCTCATACTGCCCTTCCTTTCCCCTTTGGTAAACATAAGTTTGTTTTCTATGTCTGTGAGTCTGTTTCTGTTTTGTAAATAGATTCATTTGTATTATTTTTTAGATTTGGATATAAGTGATATCATGTAATATTTGTCTTTCTGTCTGACTTACTTCATTTAGTTTGATAATCTCTAGGTCCATCCATGTTGCTGCAAATGGCATTATTTCATTCTTTTTTACGGCCGAGTAATATTCCATTGCATATATATACCACATCTTCTTTACCCATTTATCTGTGGATGGACATTTAGGTTTCTTCCATGTCTTAGCTACTGTAAACAGTGCTGCTATGAACACCGGGGTGCATTTTTCTTTTCAAATTAGTTTTCATCTTTTCTGAATATATGCCCAGGAGTGGGATTGCAGGATCATATGGCAGTTCTGTTTTTAGTTTTTTAAGGAACCTCCATACTGTTCTCTGTAGTGACTGCACCAATTTACATTCCCATCAACAGTGTATGAGGGCAGAATCTCCAATTCTTAACTGACCAGTTTTTTAACTCTTCAGATCATATTCTAAAAGTTACACTTGACCCTTGAAAAATGTGTGGTCTCAACCCTCCTTGAAGTCGAAAATCTGAGTATAACTTTATTGTCGGCCCTCCATATCCATGGTTCTGCATCTGCAGATTCAACCATTTGCGGATCCTGCAGTACTGTAGCAGGTATCCACTGAAAACAATCCACATATAAGTGGATCTGTGCAGTTCAAATCCATGCTTTTAAGTGACAATTGTATTATCCAAATAATCTGAAGTTACTTGTAACAGGTGATTCTGTTTGGTGCTTTTATCCATCCAATTTCACTATTAATTTACTCATGTACTGTGAAGCCATATGGAACATAAGCAGTTCTTATTTTGAGTTTATATAAAGGCAATTTACAGAGAGAATTCAAATTACATTGTCTTAAAAACTTAAGAGAAATTAAAAATTCTGGTGTATTATGTGTCAGATGGCAGCAATCCTAGCAAGGAGTCTGTGGAAGTCTAGTTATGTAGACACTGGATTCACACAGGTGTTAAGATCTACAGACTTGGGAAACACCTCCACTCCACTTGTCTAAGGACACAGGAAGACAGGTGGATCGTGAGGTAATAATAATAATAATAGGAACAGAAGTGACTGAGGATTTAAATCCTATGGCCCAGGTCCTGGCTAGGTGTTTTATAGGTAGTATCTCATTTATTGTTTATAACAAGCCTATGACTTAGGCATGTAAACTTTTTACAGAAACTGAGGCTTAGAGAAAGGTAAGGCAATACACTCCAAGGTCACCCAGCTCGAGTGACATGGGTTCAAGATTGGACCCCCAAGTCTGGGTCCAAAGCCAATTTCTAAAACTCTCTCTGCACTATACGGGAGGCCAAAGCTCTACAGCAAAGGAAAACTGACCTCTTGGCAAGATTTAAACTCTTAGCAGAGATCCGTGATGCATGCAACATCCATCACGCCAGAAAAAGGGCCACTACTTTTAACGCTTTCTTTTTTTTTTTTTTTGCGGTATGTGGGCCTCTCACTGTTGTGGCCTCTCCCATTGCGGAGCACAGGCTCTGGACGCGCAGGCTCAGCGGCCATGGCTCACAGGCCCAGCCGCTCCGCGGCATGTGGGATCTTCCCAGACCGGGGCACGAACCCACGTCCCCTGCATCGGCAGGCGGACTCTCAACCACTGCGCCACCAGGTAAGCCCTTAACGCTTTCTTTTTAAACATTTGCTACGGCTCGCCTAGCAGGTCTCTAACAGCACTGCTCCCTCTTTTTTTAAATAAGAAATTAACTGTTTTGTAGAAATTAACTTTAGAGCCAACGTCATTAAGTTGGAAGAACATGCAATTAAAGAGAGATTTCTAAAAGTTCCTCTATGTCATAAAAATAAAAATAGCTTTCAAATTGCTCTCATTCTATTTGGTATTAATTTTCTCCTCAATATTGTTTTAAAATAAGACCACTAGATCCTTCTGACATTTTCTCTTAAACTGACTCCTGTCAGTTTAGGGAAATTGGAAAGGACAGAAATGACCATCAAAAGGAACCAAACTGTCTGTTTTGGTCACTAAAGACAATAAGCTAAACACATTTAAATCAAGATAAAAAGTATCTAGTAACTTCAAAAAGGTTTCTGATATTGCTAGAGACAAATGTTACAATGGCTTAAATTAGTGTTTGTTTTTTTAAAATTTATTTTTGGCTGCACTGGGTCTTTTGCTGCGTGCGGGCTTCTCTAGTTGTGGCGAGCGGGGGCTACTCTTCGTTGCGGTGTGCGAGCTTCTCATTGCGGTGGCTTCTCTCGTTGCGAAGCATGGGCTCTAGGCACGCAGGCTTCAGTAGTTGTGGCACACAGGCTCAGTAGTTGTGGCTCGCAAGCTCTAGAGCGCAGGCTCAGCAGTTGTGGTACACAAGCTTAGTTGCTCCGCAGTATGTGGGATCTTCTCGGACCAGGGCTTGAACCCGTGTCCCCTGCATTGGCAGGCGGGTTCTTAACTACTGCGCCACCAGGGAAGTCCTAAATTAGTGGTTTTAAAAGCACTTCTGACCATTAGCCCTCAGTAAGAAACACTTAGTACGTACACACACACACACACACACACACACACACACACACACACACCCGATACAAAAGTTTCACAAAACAATATTAAATGTGATACACTCTGACATCTACCCTATGCTAATAAAAATGCCAGTTGTAGCCACCAAACTCAGTTCACAATCCACACCTGGAGAAAGAGCAATTTCTCTATGGAGCTAGAGGTTTAAAAAGAAAAGAGGTATCTTTAGGGGAATGCACCTGTACTGATGGCCTACTCTATGCTCTTATACATGGCCCCACTAAAACTATGAACCTTCAAGTGGGTATGAGCTTCATTTTCCAGAACAGACTCTGCTCACATACTACAGCAATTGTACTACCTAAGGCATCGGGGGACTGGAATAGTATTATAATTGAAGTCCGCAGTGAATTTCAATCTGCAGCTCCTCTCCTCCCCCACATTACCTTTATATGAGGCCCATGACCAAGAATCTCTGCCAGTGAAATGCACGGTTACTGTTTTCTCCCTGCATGTGCTCTACTGCTGAAGGTGCCAACGGACAGAGGACTGGTCAAAAGGAGGACAGCAGCAGGAACAAAAGGCTTGCATCACCAATTAACTTACGGATAAGTGACATTTTTTACTAGAAAACAAAATATCCTTTTCGAGCTTTTTATTTAGGGCTGCCCTTGCCTCTACCTTATCCCTACCTAAAAGTAGACACAAGTTTCACATTTTTAGCTTCCCTGCCCCTTGACTTGCTTTCCATGGGCATGTGTTAGGGAATGCAGTTAATTCTAAAGAGTCTTAAAGGGCAGAGAGAATCCTGAGCTTAGCTCTCAAGGGTCTGCACAAAGCACTTTAGGTGCTCACGCTGGTACAGCCCATAGAAAAACCCATTAGTGAGGCTGCATGGAGTTGCCAGTGCTCCTCCCTGGGAGCCCCAAACCTGACACCAAGTGGCAGCGACCTCTGCTCTGCCTTGTGAGTGCCATCAGACGCACCTCCTTCCCACGTGGACTCCAATCAAGCCCTATTCAGAACAGTATGTCAAGTGACCTGAAGCCCCTCTGGAAAGGCACTTCCATTGCTTAGAAGGTTTCTGTAAGAATTTCATCATGAACTTTTCACCAAAGATCATTTTAAAGCTGGTGTTAAGCCTTAATGAAAAAACCTGATTTCTCCTCATTTGTAGGCATACTCAGAAACTTGGGCCCATGGGCCTGGCATAAAGTGAAAGCTTGGCCCTGCCTGCTAAGCTCCACGATAACACCAGCTACCACTGAGGTGAGCCCCAAACCCAGCTCTGCAGTCCCCCCATCTGAGGGCCCAGTTGCTGGTGAGGATTCGCAAAGTTATTAAAATAATCACTTTAAAAATAATCATTTAAGTCAATCATTTAAAAACATTTAAAAGCCTTTACTTAACACTAAGAGAATGACTGAATTATGAACAGTCTCTAGGTCCTGATAACGGTTCCCAGAGCCCTAGTTATACACGAACACTCAGGCGCTCACTGGTTTTCAAAGTCCCTGGTCTGGAACCCTCAGGGTTCCTTGTATATGCTGGAGCCAAAGGGCAAACCAAGCAGGTGGAGCTCTGGGCCACTCTGGGCCGGGTTTCCACCAAAATCACATCACTTTTCTCTTCTATCCATCCGAGTAGTGAATGGCCTTTTCTTTAAAGCATTATTTTGTTAAATTTTCAAGACTACTGCCCTAGACTAATAAGGTGCCATGGTGACCACTTCAGCATCTCTGCCTAATTTTATTCCCTTCATTTTCAAAGCACCATCTTGTTGCCTCAGGAGCGCATATTCAGCTCCCCAAAGCAGCTGTTCCCAAGGTGACAAACCAACTGGCTGACTGAAAGTACAAACCCTCATGCACATACTTCTATTTTTTAAATGGAATTGCACAAGGCACTAGAAAACCTGATTGAAGTTAACAAACAAACAACATCCGAACCCCAAAATACCAAGCCTTTAAGTCCAAGGTTTCTTTGGTTTCAGGTATGTAGCAAGTATTTTATTTCTTCCTTAACTTAGTATAGGGCTCAGCACAAAATAAAACTGTGTATAGGGCTCAGCACACAATAAAATCTTCTTGATTTACTAATCCTAGGTGAGAATATATGTCTGCTTCCCTTCTTTTAAATTATGCTTAGTTGATTACATTTGCAATAGCGTATTTCTGTCTCTTCCTTTTCCTCTTTTTGACTAACTTCATTCTCATTGTGGTCTACAATTTCTTGTTCCCTGATACGACCTTCTGGGGCTAAGTCTCTAGCATAATGACAAGTCAGGTGTTTACTACTTCTCCCTGGAAACTTGATGTAGAGTTAGGTTACTGGGGTGAGCCAACTGATTCCAAATCTTTTCTTTTTCCTACCCCTTACTAGCCCCCAGCTTTGTTGAGATTTAACTGACATGTAACAAAGGTTTCTTTTTAGAGGTAAACCAGTTCTCTACCTATAGATGAGACTGAGAAGGAAGACTCTGAGACCCCTTTTTCCCTGTACTCTTCCTTCTCCCCCCAACATCAGGCTATCCTGGCATGTGGCATTTCAGCAGTCACCAGACCAGAAACTTACTTCCTCTGCTGTGTCCTTCTCTATCCGAACTATCTTGTTTTCCCAGTAGATTCGTTGAGACTCCAGCTGGCTTGTTAGTAAATATGAATACTACAAAAACAGAGAATGAACACCAAAACATAAGTCACAGTTGTCAGTCTCTGAAATTCAATTAAAACCTGACTTTTAGTGACCTGCAGAAGATTAAGAAGAACATACAGAATGCATATTACACCTTGGTTCCACTCTACTCAATAAACTAGGGGAACACAGAGATGACAATTACACTTTGGTCCTCTGGGGGCTTACAATCTATAGGGACAAACAGAGAAATGTACAATTTAAAAAACCCTTAGATTTCTGTTTAAGCTGACTTCAAGAAGAACTACATGGTTTTGGGGTTTTTTTTCCCTTCATTTCTTTCTTTTTTTTTTTTTTACATCTTTATTGGGGTATAATTGCTTTACAATGGGGTGTTAGTTTCTGCTTTGTAACAAAGTGAATCAGTTATACATATACATATGTTCCCATATCTCTTCCCTCTTGTGTCTCCCTCCCTCCCACCCTCCCTATCCTACCCCTCCAGGCGGTTTCGTAGTGTATATATGTCCATGCCTCTCTCTCGCTTTGTCACAGCTCACCCTTCCCCCTCCCCATATCCTCAAGTCCATTCTCTAGTAGGTCTGTGTCTTTATTCCTGTCTTATCCCTAGGTTCTTCATGACATTTTTTTTTCTTAAATTCCATATATATGTGTTAGCATACGGTATTTGTCTTTCTCTTTCTGACTTACTTCACTCTGTATTACAGACTCTAGGTCTATCCACCTCATTACAAATAGCTCAATTTCGTTTCTTTTTATGGCTGAGTAATATTCCATTGTATATATGTGCCACATCTTCTTTATCCACTCATCCGATGATGGACACGTAGGTTGTTTCCATCTCTGGGCTATTGTAAATAGAGTTGCAATGAACATTTTGGTACATGACTCTTTTTGAATTATGGTTTTCTCAGGGTATATGCCCAGTAGTGGGATTGCTGGGTCATATGGTAGTTCTATTTGTAGTCTTTTAAGGAACCTCCATACTGTTCTCCATAGTGGCTGTACCAATTCACATTCCCTCCAGCAGTGCAAGAGTGTTCCCTTTTCTCCACACCCTCTCCAGCATTTGTTTCTATATTTTTTGATGATGGCCATTCTGACTGGTGTGAGATGATATCTCATTGTAGTTTTGATTTGCATTTCTCTAATGATTAATAATGCTGAGCATTCTTTCATGTGTTTGTTGGCAGTCTGTATATCTTCTTTGGAGAAATGTCTATTTAGGTCTTCTGCCCATTTTTGGATTGGGTTGTTTGTTTTTTTGTTATTGAGCTGCATGAGCTGCTTGTAAATTTTGGACATTAATCCTTTGTCAGTTGCTTCATTTTCAAATATATTCTCCCATTCTGAGGGCTGTCTTTTGGTCTTGTTTATGGTTTCCTTTGCTGTGCAAAGGCTTTTAAGTTTCATTAGGTCCCATTTGTTTATTTTTGTTTTTATTTCCATTTCTCTAGGAGGTGGGTCAAAAAGGATCTTGCTGTGATTTATGTCATAGAGTGTTCTGCCTATGTTTTCCTCTAAGAGTTTGACAGTTTCTGGCCTTACATTTAGGTCTTTAATCCATTTTGAGCTTATTTTGGTGTATGGTGTTAGGGAGTGACCTAATCTCATACTTTTACATGTACCCGTCCAGTTTTCCTAGCACCACTTATTGAAGAGGCTGTCCTTTCTCCACTGTACATTCCTGCCTCCTTTATGAAAGATAAGGTGACCATATGTGTGTGGGTTTATCTCTGGGCTTTCTATCCTGTTCCGCTGATCTATCTTTCTGTTTTTGTGCCAGTACCATACTGTCTTGATTACTGTAGTTTTGTAGTATAGTCTGAAGTCAGGGAGCCTGATCCCTCCAGCTCCGTTTTTCGTTCTCAAAATTGCTTTGGCTATTTGGGGTCTTTTGTGTTTCCATACAAATTGTGAAATTTTTTGTTCTAGTTCTGTGAAAAATGCCAGTGGTGGTTTCATAGGAATTGCATTGAATCTGTAGATTGCTTTGGGTAGTAGAGTCATTTTCACAATGTTGATTCTTTCAATCCAAGAACATGGTATATCTCTCCATCTATTTGTATCATCTTTAATTTCTTTCATCAGTGTGTTATAATTTTCTGCATATAGGTCTTTTGTCTCCTTAGGTAGGTTTATTCCTAGATATTTTATTCTTTTTGTTGCAGTGGTAAATGGGAGTGTTTTCTTGATTTCACTTTCAGATTTTTCATCATTAGTGTATAGGAATGCCAGAGATTTCTGTGCATTAATTTTGTATCCTGCTACTTTACCAAATTCATTGATTAGCTCTAGTAGTTTTCTGGTAGCATCTTTAGGATTCTCTCTGTATAGTATCATGTCATCTGCAAACAGTGACAGCTTTACTTCTTCTTTTCCGATTTGGATTCCTTTTATTTCCTTTTCTTCTCTGATTGCTGTAGCTAAAACTTCCAAAACTATGTTGAATAAGAGTGGTGAGAGTGGGCAACCTTGTCTTGTTCCTGATCTTAGTGGAAATGCTTTCAGTTTTTCACCATTGAGGATGATGCTGGCTGTGGGTTTGTCATATGTGGCCTTTATTATGTTGAGGCAAGTTCCCTCTATGCCTACTTTCTGCAGGGTTTTTATCATAAATGGGTGCTGAATTTTGTCGAAAGCTTTCTCTGCATCTATTGAGATGATCATATGGTTTTTCTCCTTCAACTTGTTAATATGGTTTATCACATTGATTGATTTGAGTATATTGAAGAATCCTTGCATTCCTGGAATAAACCCCGCTTGTTCATGGTGTATGATCCTTTTAATGTGCTGTTGGATTCTGTTTGCTAGTATTTTGTTGAGGATTTTTGCATCTATGTTCATCAGTGATATTGGCCTGTAGTTTTCTTTCTTTGTGACATCCTTGTCTGGTTTTGGTATCAAGGTGATGGTGGCCTTGTAGAATGAATTTGGAAGTGTTCCTCCCTCTGCTATATTTTGGAAGAGTCTTGAGAAGGATAGGTGTTAGCTCTTCTCTAAATGTCTGATAGAATTCACCTGTGAAGCCATCTGGTCCTGGACTTTTGTTTGTTGGAAGATTTTTAACCACAGTTTCAATTTCAGTGCTTCTGATTGGCCTGTTCATATTTTGTATTTCTTCCTGATTCAGTCTTGGCAGGTTGTGCATTTCTAAGAATTTGTCCATTTCTTCCAGGTTGTCCATTTTATTAGCATATAGTTGCTTGTAGTAATCTCTCATGATCCTTTGTATTTCTGCAGTGTCAGTTGTTACTTCTCCTTTTTCATTTCTAATTCTATTGATTTGAGTCTTCTCCCTTTTTTTCTTGATGAGTCTGGCTAATGGTTTATCAATTTTGTTTATCTTCTCAAAGAACCAGCTTTTAGTTTTATTGATCTTTTTTATCATTTCCTTCATTTCTTTTTCATTTATTTCTGATCCGATTTTTATGATTTCTTTCCTTCTGCTAACTTTGGGGTTTTTTTGTTCTTCTTTCTCTAATTGCTTTAGGTGCAAGGTTAGGTTGTTTATTCGAGATGTTTCCTGTTTCTTAAGGTGGGCTTGTATTGCTATAAACTTCCCTCTTAGAACTGCTTTTGCTGCATCCCATAGGTTTTGGGTTGTCGTGTCTCCATTGTCATTTGTTTCTAGGTATTTTTTGATTTCCTCTTTGATTTCTTCAGTTATCACTTCGTTATTAAGTAGTGTATTGTTTAGCCTCCATGTGTTTGTATTTTTTACAGATCTTTTCCTGTAATTGATATCTAGTCTCATAGCGTTGTGGTCGGAAAAGATACTTGATACAATTTCAATTTTCTTAAATTTACCAAGGCTTGATTTGTGACCCAAGATATGATCTACCCTGGAGAATGTTCCATGAGCACTTGAGAAAAATGTTTATTCTGCTGTTTTTGGATGGAATGTCCTATAAATATCAATTAAGTCCGTCTTGTTTAATGCATCACTTAAAGCTTGTGTTTTCTTTTTTATTTTCATTTTGGATGATCTGTCCATTGGTGAAAGTGGGGTGTTAAAGTCCCCTACTATGAATGTTTTACTGTCGATTTCCCCTTTTATGGCTCTTAGTATTTGCCTTATGTACTGAGGTGCTCCTATGTTGGATGTATAAATATTTACAATTGTTATATCTTCTTCTTGGATCGATCGCTTGATCATTATGTAGTGTCCTTCTTTGTCTCTTCTAATAGTCTTTATTTTAAAGTCTATTTTGTCTGATATGAGAATTGCTACTCCAGCTTTCTTTTGGTTTCCATTTGCATGAAATATCTTTTTCCATCCCCTTACTTTCAGTCTGTATGTGTCTCTAGGTCTGAAGTGGGTCTCTTGTAGACAGCATATATATGGGTCTTGTTTTTGTATCCATTCAGCCAATCTGTGTCTTTTGGTGGGAGCATTTAGTCCATTTACATTTAAGGTAATTATCGATATGTATGTTCCTATTCCCATTTTGTAAATTGTTTTGGGTTCGTTATTGTAGGTCTTTTCCCTGTCTTGTGTTTCTTGCCTAGAGAAGTTCCTTTAGCATTTGTTGTAAAGCTAGTTTGGTGGTGCTGAACTCTCTCAGCTTTTGCTTATCTGTAAAGGTTTTAATTTCTCCATCAAATCTGAATGAGATCCTTGCTGGGTAGAGTAATCTTGGTTGCAAGTTTTTCTCCTTCATCACTTTAAATATGTCCTGCCACTCCCTTCTGGCTTGCAGAGTTTCTGCTGAAAGATCAGCTGTTAACCTTATGGGTATTCCCTTATGTGTTATTTGCTGTTTTGTTTTGTTTTGTTTTGTTTTTTTGCGCTACAGGGGCCTCTCACTGTGTGGCCTCTCCCGTTGCGGAGCACAGGCTCCGGACGCACAGGCTCAGCAGCCATGGCTCACGGGCCCAGCCGCTCTGTGGCATGTGGGATCTTCCCGGACCGGGGCACGAACCCCTGTCCCCTGCATCGGCAGGTGGACTCTCAACCACTGCGCCACCAGGGAAGCCCTCCCTTGCTGCTTTTAATATGTTTTCTTTGTATTTAATTTTTGACAGTTTGATTAATATGTGTCTTGGCATATTTCTCCTTGGAAATATCCTGTATGGGACTCTCTGTGCTTCCTGGACTTGATTAACTATTTCCTTTCCCATATTAGGGAAGTTTTCAACTATAATCTCTTCAAATATTTTCTCAGTCCCTTTCTTTTTCTCTTCTTGTTTTGGAACCCCTATAATTCGAATGTTGGTGCATTTAATGTTGTCCCAGAGGTCTCTGAGACTGTCCTCAGTTCTTTTCATTCTTTTCTCTTTATTCTTCTCTGCAGTAGTTATTTCCACTATTTTATCTTCCAGGTCACTTATCCGTTCTTCTGCCTCAGTTATTCTGCTATTGATCCCATCTAGAGTATTTTTAATTTCATTTATTGTGTTGTTCATCGTTGTTTGTTTCATCTTTAGTTCTTCTAGGTCCTTGTTAAATGTTTCTTGCATTTTGTCTATTCTATTTCCAAGATTTTGGATCATCTTTACTATCATTATTCTGAATTCTTTTTCAGGTAGACTGCCTATTTCCTCTTCATTTGTTTGGTCTGGTGGGTTTTCACCTTGCTCCTTCATCTGCTGTGTATTTCTCCGTCTTCTCATTTTGCTTATCTTACTGTGTTTTGGGTCTCCTTTTTGCAGGCTGCAGGTTCGTAGTTCCCGTTGTTTTTGGTGTCTGTCCCCAGTGGCTAAGGTTGGTTTAGTGGGTTGTGTAGGCTTCCTGATGGAGGGGACTATTGCCTGTGTTCTGGTGGATGAGGCTGGATCAGCTTGGTGGTCGTTGAGTGAAGCTGGGTGCTGGCGTTGAGATGGAGATCTCTGGGAGATTTTCACCGTTTGATATTATGTGGAGCTGGGAGGTCTCTTGTTGATCAGTGTCCTGAAGTTGGCTCTCCCATCTCAGAGGCACAGCACTGACTCCTGGCTGCAGCACCAAGAGCCTTTCATCCACACGGCTGGCACAAGGTGGCCATCCCCGGTTTCACATCAACATGATCTCAGGCACAAACCTCCTTGTTTTTCCATTTTGTCTTTAAGTTACTTGTTGAAACAACGGCCCGCCGTCCTCACGACTGTCGCAGCTTTGGCCGCCAGGGCCCCTCCGGAGCCAGCAGCCTCAGTGAGGCCGCTCTCCCCTCAGGCTCCGGGGCAGTTCCGTGACGGTGGAGGGAATAGACCCCAAGCCGCCGGGAGTTCCCTACATGGTTTTAAATCAAAGTGTAACTCAAATCAGCTCATCCATCTGCCCCCTACAGGAAGCTGTCCCTGTCACTCCCAGCCCTGGGTTAATTGCCTCTCTCGGCTCCCACGACACTGTGCCTATCATTACCAGCATTTATGACATGAGCACTTAATCACCGGTTTGCCTGCCTCTCTCCTTGACTGGACTGAACTCTTTGAAAGCAAGGATTATATCTTCATTTTTGTACCCCCAGTGCCTGGCACATTCTGGATGTCAAGAAATGTTTGCTGCCTGAATGCATGAATGAATGAACAGTGCTGTGCAACTACAGAGAAAGGAGAGGATCCGGTAGGACTTCTGAGAGAAGGTGAGATTTGAGAGGACTCTTGACAGACAGACAGGAGGAGGAGACAGATTCCAGAGAACTAACAAGATGTGAGCTGCAGATGTTTAGAATTGCTTCAGAGATGAAGTGAGACCAATGAGGCTGGGGTGTAGGGTATGGAGAGATGGGGCCTATGGAAGGCTCTGGGGTATGATATTGAGAAATAAGAGCCAAGGAGTGGCAAGATCACATCTGCATTCTGGAAAGACCATTCCAGGAGACTGGAAGAGATCTAATCATGTTTGCAGGCCAGAGAAGAGAATGAAAGAGCAACAGAAAGAAAGGACAATTGGAAGACTGTATGTGTGTGTGTCACTAGAATGTATGCTCCATGAGGGCAGGGAGTCTATTTAATGCTGAGCTCCCAGCAGCACATGGAAGAGTGGCTAACAGATGGCAACCCTCAATAAGTATTCACTGAGTGAACATACTTAATTTGGAAGAGTTACTACAAACTTAACATTAAAAATTTGAATTTTTGGGGGGGACTTCCCTGGTGGTCCAGTGGTTAAGAGTCCGCCTCCCAATGCCGGGGACGCGGGTTCGATCCCTGGTCGGGGAACTAAGATCCCACATGCCGCAGAGCAACTAAGCCCACAAGTGCTGCAACTACTGAGCCCGCGCACTCTGGAGCCCAAGCACCACAACTGGAGAGAAGCCCTCCCGCCGTGACGAAAGATCCTGCATGCCACAACTGAGACCTGATGCAGCCAAAAATAAAAATAAATAAATAAATATTAAAAAAAAAAGATTTGTATTTTTTTCACATCAATACAATTTATTAATGGTAACATCAGCTCTATTTTAGGCCATCCCACTGACCTTAAGAGTCTAGAGATAAGCAAGTTTTCAAATGTCCACCTCCTCCCAAGGTTAAGGTATTTGTTTTAAAATTAATCATTTTGAAATTTATAAAATAGGACTCATGTTAAACTTTTCCTTCCTTAATATAAAATTTACACATCAATTTTATAGTAGATGGGGTTTACTGCTATGAGAAAAATAAGACTGTGGTAATTTTATTGCTTCCTTAATTATATGAAAACCCTAAAAATGGCTTTATCTATATAAGGGTCCAATTATAAAAGCCAGCCCAATATATGGGAAAAAGCTTCTCAGCATGGAAAGATGCTATTGGGGTTAACTTATCCTGACCAAGTTTGCTCAATTTCCAACAGCTACTGTGATGCCAACAGGAAGAATTTTTTTTTTTATAACTTTTTTTTCCAAGAATATATTTTATTTTTTGGCCACACCGTGCAGCATGTGGGATCTTAGTTCCCCGACGAGGGATCGAACCCGTGCCCCCTGCAGTGGAAGCATGGAGTCCTAACCACTGGACCACCAGGGAATCCCCCCCAACAGGAAGATTCTTAAACATTTTTTTTTTTTTTTGCTGTACGTGGGCCTCTCACTGTTGTGGCCTCTCCCGTTGCGGAGCACAGGCTCCAGATGCGTAGGCTCAGTGGCCATGGCTCACGGGCCCAGCCGCTCCGCGGCATGTGGGATCTTCCCGGACCGGGACACGAACCCGTGTCCCCTGCATCGGCAGGCAGACTCTCAACCACTGCACCACCAGGGAAGCCCAGGAAAATTCTTAACTTCCACCTTTATCACAGCTATAGAGGACAACACTAATACTGAACTTGAGACAACCAGGAACATGACACTGAAGGTAATAAGGCTCAGTGAAACTTATTAGATTTTCAAAGAAGAAAATAAGATGGAATAAAAATATTTTTATAATCCTTCAGAGCAATACAGATCTTTAAAACAAAAGCTAACATGCAGGGCATATGGCAAAATTAAAAGCCCAAACAACCTTTCAAGTTAGAGTAGTAAAAAGCAGTAGACATAGGTATTCAGTAATTATTAATAAAATATCTTACCTCTAACTGTAAGGCATCTATTTTCTCCTCCTGGCAAGTATCACCCTCACATTCATACTGTACTATCTTTCCATCTGTTTTACTTGCGACCAGTCGATGGACGTAATTATCTAAAGAAAAGAATGAGTCAACTAAGGCATGTTTCTTCAGAATGAAAAGGGTCTCCATAAGCCTTTAACTTTGACAAAATTATGTTTTTACAGATCCAAATTAAATGCCTTGCAATATTTCTTTAAAAGTGGGTTAAATCATTTGAATTAAAAAAAAAAAAGAGAGGGCAGAGTGTAAGTATTAACTCTCTTTATCCTCTGCAGTGCAGGCCATTCACAGGAAATAGTGCCCTATGGGGCACCATGAGAACTGGAGTTTGCCACAGCTGTCAGGAAGACTTCAAGCTGTGAGAGCAAGGGGAGAGGTTCTGACGGAGACGTTTTCAGAAAGAATGAATCCAAATTAGAAAATGGGAGCGGTGTTCACCTCCAGCATAGTCCCAGACTCGATGGTTGGTGAGCTGCATGGCATATGTGTGCTGGGTCTCCTCGAAGTGCTTATAGGCATGTCGACTCACATACCGTCCACATCCTATGTGGCCACATATTAAACAAATCCACAGGTTCTGCCGAGAAGGAGGTAAGATCTTAATTAGTTACATAAAAACACATGACCTGGTCCACTGGGGTGGAAAGAGGAGAGCCTGACACAGGATGAGGTTTAGAGTTGTTTCTACAGGAGTTCTGAATAAATATGTTTAAAACCCAACAAGCAAGGATGCTTTTAGGGGTCAATTAGTTTTTCGCTCTGGATTCTATGGAACTCTATGTAAATAGCAAGAAAAAATAATCACAATTATCAACAAAAGTCTAGGTGTTTTCAAAGGACAAAGAATGAAATCATAAAGTATTCTGTGTATGAGTAAAATAGTTTGTGTATTTTTATTTTTTGCCTGACCCTGGACAAAAAGAAAAAAAAAAAATCAGTCTCAAAAAGAATTGAAAAGAATTTACACCACACTGGGTAGAAGAAAATCCCAGATGATTAAAGCCGCGTGCGTTACTCTTCCCCACCACTCGTTACTTACTTCCTGAACGCCACACTCGAAACACTTATTTTCTTCTACTGGCTCTGGTGTTTGACAATATCGGCAAACAGGGCACCTATAAAGGACACCAAAAAATAATAATAGAGATTAAATATAAAAGACAGCTGTCACAGAACCCAAAAGTCAAAAATGTAATTGTATATCCTCCCTCTCTTATATAATAGTTTTAAGTTTATCGTAATTAAGGACATCATTCAAAAGACAAATGCTTTCAAGCTATTCTCAAATGAAATGAAAACCACAAAATTTTTAAAAATTAATTTATTTATTTATTTTTGGCTGCATTGGGTCTTCGTTGCTGCATGAGGGCTTTCTCTAGTTGCTACAAGTGGGGGCTACTCTTTTTTTTGTTTGTTTATTTTTTTGTGGTACGTGGGCCTCTCACTGCTGTGGCCTCTCCCGTTGCGGAGCACAGGCTCCGGACGCGCAGGCTCAGCAGCCATGGCTCACGGGCCCAGCCGCTCCATGGCATGTGGGATCTTCCCAGACCGGGGCACGAACCCGTGTCCCCTGCATCGGCAGGCAGACTCTCAACCACTGCACCACCAGGGAAGCCCGGGGGCTACTCTTTGTTACAGTGCACGGGCTTCTCATCGCAGTGGCTTCTCTTGTTGCGGAGCATGGGCTCTAGGCACGTGGGCTTCAGTAGTTGTGGCACGCGGGCTCAGTAGTTATGGCTCACGGGCTTAGTTGCTCTGTGGCATGTGGGATCTTCCCAGACCAGGGCTTGAACTCGTGTCCCCTGCAATGGCAGGCATATTCTTCACCACTGCACTACCAGGGAAGTCCCACAAAATATTGATAAAGCTGAGGATAAGGGAAAAATCTTGATCTGCCTCATATCTTTCTCCACTCTTCTGTCTAAAGCTTAGGTAATCAAAGAACTAAATATTTATAGGTTAGAATTAGAGACTTGAGACGAGTTGTTAATTTTGTTTCATGTCTGGCTACCCACAATGTATTTTTACTTCAATCTACCTTATCCCCACTTCTCAAGGTTTTAAATCATCCAAAATGTACCCTGTCCTCTCAAGGTTGCTCCTAAGAGTTGAAACTAAATTCTGTAGTAAACTTCACTAAAAAAAAAGTTAATGGCCTTCATGAAACACATACAACATTTTGTCATACAATGAATTTCATCTGGAAAAAGACACCAGTGCTCGGTGAGTACTAAAGTTTCAATTTACAAAAAGCCAATAAAAATGGCACAGAAGCCAAACTCATAGATACATAGAGCAGAAAAGTGGCTACCAGGGGCTGGGAAAAGGGGGAAACGGAGATGTTGGTCGAGAGGTACAAACTTTCAGTTACGCAAGATGAGTAAGTTCTAGAGAACTGGTACACATCAATGTTGACTATAATTGACAATATTGTACTGTGTTCTTCCAGGGGCTGGGAAAAGGGGGAAACAGGGAGATGTTGGTCAAGAGGTACAAACTTTCAGTTATGCAAGATGAGTAAGTTCTAGAGAACTGGTACACATCAATGTTGACTATAATTGACAATATTGTACTGTGTTCTTAAAATTTACTAAGAGGGTGGAGCTTCGTTGTTCTCACAACAAAAAAAAAAGAAAAGTAAAAACAAAAAGGGAAAACAGTAAAAGTGTGAAGTGATGGATATGCTGACTTGCTTGGCTGTGGTGAGCATTTTACAGTGTTGATGTATATCGGGTCATCTAGTTGTACACCTTAAATATATACAATTTTTGATTGTCAATTATACTTCAATAAAAATGAAAAAAAATTGAAAAAATCCATTAACCCTTATACTCAAGACAAAGTAATGCTAAGTACCAGTCACGAATATTTGTGTCCAATTGGCAAAAATGATAGAAAGTAGGTGATAGTTGAGGCTAAGTGAACTGGCACCAAGAAGAAAGAATGCTCAAGATATAACTAGTATCAGTTTGTTACCCTACTGAATAGATAAAACCAAGGAATGGAAATAAGCAGGAAGAACGCTAAGTTCTTATCACAGATAAGGACTATGTTTCCCAAGAGAAAGCTAAAGGATTTAGTCTGTCTCTTTCTTTAGTACCAAAAGAGAAGACAGGACAAACTTGAAGAAGTAACAAAAGTGGCAGCTAGGGACTTCCCGGGTGGCCCAGTGGTTAAGAATCCACCTGCCAATGCAAGGGACACGGGTTTGAGCCCTGGCCGGGGAAGATCCCACATGCCGCAGAGCAACTAAGCCCGTGCACCACAACTACTGAGCCTGTGCTCTAGAGCCCACAAGCTACAACTACTGAAGCCCGTGTGCCACAACTACTGAAGCCCACGTGCCTAGAGCCCATGCTCCGCAACAAGAGAAGCCACTGCAATGAGAAGCCCACGCACCATAACAAAGAGTAGCCCCCACTCACCACAACTAGAGAAAGCCCGCGCACAGCAACGAAGACCCAATGCGGCCAAAAATAAATAATAAATAAACTTATTAAAAAAAAAAGAAGTGGCAGCTAGGACTCCACAAGCAGTCTTGTCAAACGTAGGAACTAGCTCTGTGTCATCACTTCAGTCTTTGTGGCAGCTGTGGTAGTGGTGGGATAAGAAAACAGCAAACGAATTCTGAAATCTAATTTTCTACACTGTGCCAAAATGATCTTTCCGAAATGTATGATCCTGAGAATAAAAAGGAAAAAGGGGGGAAAATTATAAAAATAAACTTATCTGTATTATACAATTAGCCCTCTATGATATACCATCTCATCTGTCTATTAAAAAATAACAGTTCATTCAATTCTTCCTGCCTTCCCTTCAAAAATAATTTTGAGTTGTAATCTTATTTTCCTGAGGAGATATTTGGGGAAATCCTCTCAGAATGTCCTTCCCTGACAAAAAACCACCCTTCGTGACCTGGTACCAATACCGCCTTCTGTAAGCAACCCTTCCAGACCACCCCAGCGGGGCAGCTGGCTCTCTCTCATATCTACCTCGAATTGTAAGCATACATGTATGTGTGACTCTCCCTTAGCAGATCAATGTTCCCGAGGAGGGTCTGTGTTTGTTTCTCTCCCCCTCGGCACACAGCACTGTAGTTGCACACAGAGAGGCTCAAAACCCACTTGCTGAAGGCACGGCATGGTTTTGAGGGCAGCTGCCCGGTGGGTTGAATTCTGGACCCAGTTCTGGCATTCGTTCTCTGTCATGACACTTTGAGCATGCTAATTTTCACCTCTGGGCCTCTGTCTCCTCTTCTATAAAATGAGGAGGTTGGACAAGATGGTCCCTGAGGAAACTTCCAACTTGAAAATGCTATGGTTTTACAAAACTTAACTTGTACGGAAAGTAAAATTGGAGTGGCAGGAAACAAAGAAGCATCCAGAACTTAAATGGTATAGCAGATGGACACAAGATACAGACAGACCCTTTATGGAACACAAACATCTCAGTGTGGCTTTATTCAAGGCAAATTTAAACCTGGACAATTCTCTGAAGAACCCTCAAATGATACCCCAGAATTGACCAAGGACTCTACAGAACTGGGGCAAGATTCTTCTCCAGGTAAACAAGCCACGGAAAAGCCCGGGTCTATTTGCTCAAAGATATTTACTGAGCTCCTACGCACCACGTCTCCTGCTAAGTGTGAGCGGCATAGCAGAGAACAGCCAGACAGGGTCCCTGCTCTGTAAAGCTGACCACGTGGGGGCAGAGAACAGAGACTCCTGTGGACTTTCGCCCCTCCTTATTCCTGGGCTTTGGAACGTGATTTCCCCCTTCCCGTGCACACCCCCTCCCCTACACTGCCTTCTCGCCGGTTCCACTGTTCAGCTGGCTAACTCCTGTTCATCCTCCCTGAGAGGCTGCCTCTCAGACAGCCCTGGCTGTGTCAGGGCCCTATTCTCGAGTCACAATGCTGCAACGCTGCTCCTTTGTAACACTTGCAATGGCTGTAATTTCACATTTATTCGTGCGATTATTTGATTCTGCACCTTCCTCTCTGTACTGGGAAACCCATGAGGCCAGCGTCTGAAGGCCACAAGGCCTTTCTAGCTAAGACCCACAATGCAGTTTGCAAAGGGAGCAGCAACCTCTGACTGAAAAAAAAAAAAAGGTACAGGTTACACCTCAGTTCTTTGCACAATGCCACCCTACAAATAGGGCCTCTGTTGCACTGGGAAACAGGAGAACATAGGTGTGTGTGTGCCTCATACTTAGTGACTACTGTTACTACTGGCCACCAAGCCATCAACAACATGGTAAATCCAAAATGTCAGATTGCTGTAGCCCAGCAATCTGGGCTTTGATAAGAAAGCCCAGTAAAGATAAGAAAGCCAAAGTAAAGAGTAGACATAAAGTGCAGGTGATAAACAAGATTTTAGACCTGGATGTCATTTTAGCATGAGAGCCTCAAAGCTAAACTTCCCCCCACCCCCTCATTTTCTGGCTCTTCGAAGGAAAGAACAATTCATGCTGCTTTGGGACATTCCATAAGCATTCAGAACTGGCACACTAAAAGGGACTTGGTCTAGGAATGCTGATCCTCACGTGAACTGAGGAAAGCAAAGAAGAAACACGGAAGACCCTTCTATGTGACCTCTTCACCATCGTGGTACCCAGGTTTATAAAGTCAAATACTTGGAGTGATTCATTTTGGGGGGGCGGCTGTTCTTAATTCTGGGAAAGGGTAATAATGAGCTTTGACAGGGTAGGGGGGTAACCTCCTGCACTCACGTTGTGTCATCCCAGCGCTGCAGACACTGGCTGTGGAAGCTGTGGTTACATAAGGTGGTGAGAATGCCGTTCACGGACTCGTCCATGCGCTCCAGACACACTGTGCACTTGGGGAGCTCCGTTAGGTCCATCACAGGGAGGCTGGCCCCCTACAGGGAAACACCTCGAATAAGCCTCACTTGTCATCCACGGGTTCTGATTTTTTTTTTCTTTTAAAGCAACAGTTTTCCTGTTACTTTTTGACTCCTCGCAGGATGTTCTCAGTATTATTGATTTGTGAAAATAAATTGGTAAGATTTTCATCCATGCAACAAATATTAATTAAGCACCTCCTACAGTCCCAGCACTGTGCTAGGCACTATGGATACAGTGGCAAACAAAGCAGACAAGGATGCCTGCCCTCACAGAGCTGACATTCTAGGAGGGGAAACTGCTGCCAGAATCTTCTGTTACCAGACTCCTTGCTCTAACTCTGAATGGCCATGACTATACTGGAACACAAAGGAATAAAAGCAGGAGAACAGGAGTGTATCTGAATGATTTTTCCACAGAGTAAATTAAAACTTGACACTTTCCACTAAGTGATAACAGTATCAACAACAGTGATTTTATTTATTTATTCATTTAGCACATACTTATTAATTCTCTGCTATGTGTGCCAGACACTGTTCTAGGTGTGGGGCAATGGTGAGCAAAAACAGATTCAGTAAGTCCCAGAAAACAAAGTCTGTCCCTGTCCTCACACAGCTTAGACTCTAGTAGAGAGACATACGAAATTCAAAATTTTAAAAAGTATAATTACCTATGGTTATAAATGCTATGAAAGAACAGGGTGTGAAATAGGGGGCATAACAATCTAGGTGGTCAAGAAAGGCACCTCTAACACAGCGGTGTCTGACCCAAGCCCTGCCAACTGTGGGACTATTGAGGCAAAGGTAAGGCGTACAAATGAGGACACACTGAGAAAACTCACATTAATCTGTGGTCCCTGAAGAGAAGATATTTACAGGAAATCTCTCAAGAAGCCGTGTTCATTTAGAGAAAGGAATTTCTAAAACTGAGGCCTTGCCCAGCAACTGGCAAAAGGGAAGACTGATTTTATCCTTTGCCAATTTTTATCTTACCTAATCTAATGACAGAACAATC
This sequence comes from Delphinus delphis, assembly GCF_949987515.2. NCBI lineage: Eukaryota > Metazoa > Chordata > Mammalia > Artiodactyla > Delphinidae > Delphinus > Delphinus delphis. The sequence continues at coordinate 9,528,129 of NC_082695.1, forward strand.
TAATCAGAACTTATTCCTATCAAGCTGAATTCAAGGTAAAAAGACCTTTAGGGCTACTTTAAAAGAAAGGAAATATTAAAAGCATAACTGAGCTAGACCTACTACTTTATAAAATGATTCAAACAGCACGTATTATAGGAAAGCTTCCCATGGAGGGTGGGAGATCAGGGGAATCATAAATTGCTATCAAAACAGAATCAAAAATCAGGACGAGGATTAAGGGTTAACATTTCAAACAAAAACATTTCTTTTAGGCTCTAGGCAACGTTTCATCCATCTGGAATAGATACATACTCATTTTCAACAACACAGATAATACCCTTTTTTTTAAAAAATACTTTGGACAATTTTTAAAACTTGAGATAAAATTCACATATGTAAAATTTGCCATTTTAAAGTGGTTTTTAGTATATTCACAAGGCTGTGCACCCATCACACCACCACCTAATTCTAGAACATTTCTATCACCCCCAAAAGAAACTTTGTTCTTGTTAGCAGTCACTCCTCACTTCTCTCTCCCCCAGCCTCTAGCAACTAATCTATTTTCTGTCTCTATGGACTGGCCTATTCTGGACATTTCTGCAGATATCTTAACTTCCAACTTTATACCATTCTGATATGTTTATATCAAATATAAGAGTTATTCACACTTACATCTTCAGATTTCAGTACTTCAGCCCTCTCCACATAGACCAGCTGGCAAACATCATCTTCTATTGAGTTGAACTGGCGGCCATTGCATGCCATGTAAAAACTATCTGCATCGGCCTAGGTGAACCAGTGGGGAAAAGGAAAAAGTTAAGAGAGAGATCCTGAAAACGTGCTTTCTATTCAAGATGCATGGCTTCAATTATTCTGTTCTTCAGCTTTTAAAAGTTATACTTAGGAGAGAAAGCAACTGCCAAAAGTAACATCTATGGCAGCAGGTTCACAGGCTAACTGAACCCTGCAGGTCAATATCCTACATCTCTACAATTTTTCCTGATACGTGATAGTCTTACTGGAACTAGCAGAAGCTACTGAAGTGCAATAAACTGACAGCTACTACAATTTTAATACATATTCAGCCAACAATGGTCAACGTTTCCCGTGATATCATTTTTCTTCTTTCTTCTTTTTTTTTTTGCCTCTAGTCAGCACTTTCACAGCCACTGAAGTCAAGCCTATTTGGAACCAAATCATAAGCAATGATTGTTACAGAAGAGCTTTTTTCTTTTCCCCAGCCACACCACATGGCCTGCGGGACCTTAGTTCCCCACCCAGGGATTGAACCCGGGCCCCTGGGAGTGAAAGCGCTGAGTCTTAACCACTGGACTGCCAGGGAATTCCCTACAGAAGAGCTTTTTAAAACAAATGTCAGCATCTATGTGAGGAAAAATAGAGGACCAGTGGAACTGGTATGGAGTGAAAAGCCAATTCCTTCTTTTCAATAAACCCAATAATAATAATAATAATACACGATAGATAAGAATCCTATCAGGAGGTTTTAAGCAACTAGTGTGTAACACCAAAAGCAAAACTTCTGGCCAAGGTCAAGAGGTCCAAGATGAACCAGCCTTTAAAATACTAACAACTTGTTCCCTTGGAGTGGAAGACAGATAAAATCAGGGGAAACAGTCCCCTGTAGGTAAAGCTGCAAAGGCAAACGTGCATTTGTGAATATGGACACAAGTAAATCAAATCTTCCAGGCTAGCCTTAGTAGAAAGTAACAAAGAGACAATTCCAGCTTTTAAAACTCATTAAGTTTTAGAGGCAGCTGAGAGGCCAAGGCTTATCTGGGTTTCACTCTCACACAGGCATTAGTCCAAAGATAGGAAGTTGTGTGCTTTGGCCTCACCAGTGTAGACAAGCTGCCTGAAGAGAGGAAGGGTGTTCTGCGAAAGGAAATGCCGCACTATCAACCTCAAGGACGAGATTCAAGCTGTACCAGGCAAAACCAGTCCTGGCTGTCTACCCTCATAGGGTCTGAACCTTACAGCCACTTTTAAGCTTTTCAGCAGCTTTTCACTGCACTCTGATGATGTAATTCAAGTGTGGATTCTTAATTACCTATGCTTTCTTAATCTGACCAAGCAAGCTAAGCCACTAAGGAAGGATGACCAATTCTGAACACAGATTTTGCAGGGACTTTTTTGGGGGTGGGGTGGGGAGGCTTTCCTTCAGGAAACAACCTGTGTATTTGAACTTCAAAATGTTAAAAGCCAGTTCTTGGACAATAAGTCTCTTTAACGCTAAGAAGTAGCAGCCCCAAATGGCTTCTCCCATTTTTCAAGAGCAGTAGATGTGTCTTGAAAGGCTTCTGGATGAGTAAGCAGCACAGTGAGCAACTGGACTCACGCACCGAGGGAAATGAGGGCCACGGCTGGCTCTTCAGGGCCCCCGGCACCACCAGGAACTGCTGCAGATGTGGCTGCTGAGAACAGCAGACCCAACCAAAGACCTCCAGCTCTGTAGATGCTCCCTAAGTGCCCAAGCCTCCTCAGAGGAAGGGACAAGGTTTGTGATACTGGGGATGTGACAAAATCTACTCAACATGAGATAAATTATTTCTTTCTTGGGGGAATTATCTATACCAAAGAAGTATACTTTTTGAACACATTGTTATCTTCTTTAAAATCTTGGTATTGGAAATGTCGCTTCACTGGCTGGAATATTTACTGAGTACCAAGCACATGCTGGGCACTGTGCTATGCAAAGGACAAGAGCAGGGAACAAAATCCATGTGGTTCCTGCTTCAACTCAGCACTGAAATGCACAAAAGCCTGAAGCTAACTGCCAAAAAAAACCACAGAAGAAACAACTCTTGTTTAAAATGCCTGCCTGCACTGTATAGAGCCCCCAATTTATTTATTTATTTATTTATTTATAAATTTATTTATTTATTTTTGGCTGTGTTGGGTCTTCGTTGCCGAGCACAGGCTTTCTCTAATTGTGGCGAGCGGGGGCTGCTCTTTGTTGCGGTGCACGGGCTTCTCATTGCGGTGGCTTCTCTTGTTGCGGAGCATAGGCTCTAGGTGTGCGGGCTTCAGTAGTTGTGGTGCCGGGCTTAGTTGCTCCGCAGCATGTGGGATCTTCTCGGACCAGGGTTTGAACCCGTGTCCGCTGCACTGGCAGGCAGATTCTTAACCACCGCACCAGCAGGGAAGCCCTAGAGCCCCAAATTTCAAGAAACCCAGCTTTTGGTTTTTTCCTAGTCCTTTGATTTTACTGTTCTTTTCTCACCATAAACTCAGAAAAAGAAAAACCTATTATGATCAAGGTTCCTTTACTGTCACAGTGATCACATTTTTACTTCTGAGAACACATTTTTACTTTTCAAAAGAGCTATCTCCTGCGCTGGCCCAAGCATATTAAGTGAAAATGAGTCAACATACTCCATTGAGAGGTTATCTGTTCTTTTTTGTCCCAAGGAACTACAAAACTGAATCCCCTTCTATTTCCCTGTATCCTGAACTACAAATTCCTTACCCAAAGACTAAATTTCCTAAGGGGCACAGTACAACTCTGTAGGCACATCTAACACCTCCAGCAATAAAGAAAGATGAGGCCAACAGAAATTCAAGAAATGATAAAAGACATAGAGAAGGCCTATTAGTTCTTAATAAAATTCTATGATGAGAAAAAGAAAGGAGTAAGAATATAGTTACGTGCCCAGGCCATGGAGTCAGGGTGCCTGTGTTTGAATCATAACTTGGACACTTACTAGCTATGTAGCCTTGGGCAAGTGTCTCACCCATGTCTGTTTCCTCAATTATAAAATATGAAAATAATGACACCTACCTTATGGCATAACTGAGAGGACTCGAGGAGCTAATGCATGAAAAGCAATTAGCACAGGCTTGACATCTAGTAAGTTACTCAGGAGTTGGTGATATTGAGTCTATTCTCATTAGGGCCCAGTATTAATTTAACAACTTCAAGTCTTATACCAGGAGGGTAATTTTAGGCACTAGAAAATCCCTGATAGGATGAGCCTTAGACCCTAAGATCTAGCATTACAGATAAACAATACAACTCACGATACCAAGGTCAAGGGTTCTATCCTCACAGAGCACTCAGAAAGCTGTATCACAGTCTCAGAAAACATGTGTCAACTTAAGCAACCTGCACTTGGTCCAAAGACAGAGGTGGAGAGACAATGCAGAAGTACAAAGAAAATCCATTAACAGTAGCAGAAAATTTCCACAGCACTAACTGCAGACTGTGAAGGGCAGCATGTGCTACAGGGAAGTTTGTGGGTTTATTAGACAAGTTAGTGCTGTGGGCTTAATTACACTTCAGACTAAATAAAAAGTCTAATATGTTCTTAAACATTTTTCCCCAGTCTCTTTCTGTGACTTTCCCTGTGTTACTTATCACCCTTGCTTGTTCGATAGAAGCTATAAGTAAAATACTGCCATTACACAATTTTTTTGGCAAACAGTGAATATCTTCCCTTCCCCACACTTTCATCCCACTCCTGCTGGAAGAGGACTACACCCTAGGGATTAAAAGTGAGGGCTCAAATCCCAGCTCAGTCACTTATTTCTAGCTGTATAACCCTGGCCAAATCACTAACCTCTCTCCGTAGTCAGTTTCCTCACTTGTAAAACTAGGATAACAACAGCAGGGCTGTAGTGAGGATTACATCAGCTAGTGCACATCAAGCACTTAGCAGAGTGAATGGTACAGGATAAGCAGTCAGTAAAGGTTGCATGTTATCATCAATACCCTTATTATTAGATTCAAAAAGATTTAAAATACCACTTGCCCATTATTTGGAAAGTTCTTCAGCAACCTTGGAAGGTCTTCTGACAGTCAGTGAAAACAGCTGTGAGGTGCTTTTCAGTTCTCAATGTCAACTTGTGAACTCTAAGCTTACAGAACCATTGAAACACGTTTTAAATGTCTCTCTCAAATGTGTGGTGCTTTGTAAAGGTTAAAGATAACAACTGTGTACCCTCTTGTACACGGAATTCCACACTAAGCGTTCTTTCTCGGTGGCCTGCTGAACAGGTACAAATATAATCCAACTCATTTCTCTCTTTTTTGTGTGTGTGTCCATGTGGCATGCGGGATCTTAGTTCCCCAACCAGGGATTGAACCTGCACCCCCTGTAGTGGAAGTGTGGAGGCTTAACTACTGGACCGTCAGGGAAGCCCCGAACTCTTATTTCTCTTAATTCTGTTCCCACGGCCAATGAATGGCTGCTACTGCTGTCAACTCTGCGTTTTTGAAATGAGGAGATGACAAGTGGGCCTTGTGTCATGGGCTTCCTATTACCCACAAATCTTGGTGATTGGTCAGAGGCAATGGCAAGTGACCCTACAGGCACACTCATTTCTTTGCCAATCTGCAAGTTGGAACTGTCTATCTGGGGCAAATTCAGGAAGACTGTTTATCAATGAGGTGAGAAAGAAGTAACTTGGACAGAGCTGCATTTCAAAACCTAATGAGGGCTTCCCTGGTGGCGCAGTGGTTGAGAGTCCGCCTGCCGATGCAGGGGACACGGGTTCGTGCCCCGGTTTGGGAAGATCCCACATGCCGCGGAGCGGCTGGGCCTGTGAGCCACATTTACTGAGCCTGCGTGTCTGGAGCCTGTGCTCCGCAACGAGAGAGGCCGCGATAGTGAGAGGTCCGCGCACTGTGATGAAGAGTGGCCCCCGCTTGCCACAACTAGAGAAAGCCCTCGCACAGAAACAAAGACCCAACACAGCCATAAATAAACAAATAAAGCCAACTGTCAACAAGTAAAAATAAACACTATTATAAAAAAAAAAAATAAAACCAAATTGAATGAAACCTATGGATAAGGTAGCCAGCCCTTTAATAACCTGGATAACACCTAAAGCTTACCTCATTTTTCTATTCACATAGAAACATGAATACTCCTAAGAATAAAAACCAAGAGAATATCTTTCTAACATCTTTAGAACTGAGGCGCATGCAAAATGATGCTTAATGCAACAAGTGAAACGGACTGGATGGCAAAACCTTCCTAAGTCAAAAACTCTGTTATAACGTGCAAATACTTTTAAAAGCTGAAAATATCACCATTCTTTCAGTGTTTGTCTCTCTATCGCAGTGATTTCCAATTAGAACTCTAAAGCATCTTTTGCGACTTCCCTGGTGGTGCAGTGGTTCAGAATCCACCTGCCAATGCAGCGGACACAGATTCAAGCCCTGGTCCAGGAAGATCCCACATGCCGAGGAGCAACTAAGCCCACGAGGCACAACTACTGAGCCTGCACTCTAGAGCCTGTGAGCCACAACTACTGAGCCCACGTGCCACAACTAATGAAGCCTGCGCACCTAGAGCCCGTGCTCCGCAACAAGAGAAGCCACTGCAACGAGAAGTCTGCGCACCACAAAGGAGAGTAGCCCCAGTTTGCTGCAACTAGAGAAAGCATGTGTGCAGCTACAAAGACCTTACACCTTACGCACCAAATATAAATAAATAGATAAAATACATTTTAAAAAAAAGATCTCTAAAGCATCTTTAACGATGCAAGGAGTGTCACAAAACCCATCCTGTCACCAAAAATTTTTTTTAATTGATTTTATTTTCTAAAATGTTCCAAAGAATATCTACTAAAAAGAGGATGATACAAGCAGGGGCACAGTTTTATAAAGGCAAATAATAATACAGGATTAACTTCAGAAAGTTTGGGAACTCTTGTTCTACTGGAATGGTTACTACTGGATAAACAAACACACACAACCCTAGATTTCATACTCAATCCGGTTTATAAAAAATAGCAGGTATGAATTAGAACAGCGTGTCTGCTGATGAATTTAGAAATATTTCTAGAATTACAACAATACTCTAGAACATATCAAGACTCTGAAGTGCAAAATGCAGTAAATCACACACGGCTAGTATCAAACAGTTTCAAAAACACAGTTTCTGTGGCAAAGAGACTTTTAATATCTTAACTTTTACCTGTGCACTAAACTTTATCAGCACCATATACTGATTTGGAGTAGAGTCTCTGATGATTTTCATTTGTTCAATTACTTCATTAAATGGGGCGACAAACTTCATAAGGTCATGACTGGTCATTGTAGCAGGGACTGTGAGAATACACAGCATGGCACTGCGCCTCACATCTTCTTTTAAGGAGGTCATCTTACTAATAAGACAATAATTAGACTGTCTTGAATAGATGAGGTATAGTTAGTGCAAACAACACTAAGCACACAACTTTTATGTCCAAGAAAAAAAGTGTAATGCTTTATAAATCAAGTTAAACAGCTTGTTATTTTACCTGAAAATACACACTACATGGGTAAATGCAGAATCCCTTAAACATACCTGCAGTGGAGTTTAAGGTAAGCTTTGAAATGTTCTACATTATACCCAGCACTGATATTTTTAATCTTCAGTTAAAGGCTTGTTATGGTTATAAATCTCCATCAGGCAAATCTGCAGTTTGTGTTTTGCTCTCATTAGTTTTCTAGTAAGAACTATCCTTAGATAATGTAGAAGCACAACTCAAACTACGGTCTTCTCTCAAAGGGTCTCAAAGAGAGAAGAGCTCAAAATATAGGAAGGAAAATTCTGAACCATAAGAATGTGACTCTGAAGATTACAGAAAGTGTTGCTGGGTTGGAATAGCTGGAATAGAGGGGAAAGAAAAACCTCCCACAATGCTATTTGCTTTTGAAATGCTGCAAACTCACTTCAATAGCTGTGATCTAAAATGGCTCCCCGAGTATTCTGCTTCCCAGTGGGAACCTAGCAGACAAGTTAGGACAAGGACAGCCTTTAAAGAGATCAGCTACCAATTATCCAAGGAGCTGGTGGCCCAGCTTGTAGACTAGCAAAACCCTTCCTTTCCTTTGGCCTCCAGCAAGCCTTGTTTGGACCACAGAAAGGGGTAAAATGACGTGATGAAACTGCAACCCATTATGTGACTTCTTAGCAGCTTCTTTAGTAAAGACTTGGTGGGAACATGAGTCTACAATGATGTTATGGATCATTTAGAATTTTTCTTTTCTTTTCTTTTCTATCTTCCTTCCTTTCAATTTTCCAATCACCTGCATGCCTACCTTCTCAGGGAATATTTTCCTAGGTATTTTCTCAAGTGAATCTACACAATTCTTTCCTAAGAAGCTTTGACCCAATGTACGAGATTTAACCATATATAAAACATCTAAGAATTCTTTAACACACAGTATATGAAAGTACTATCCCTTTGAAGCTGAAAATACCCACTTCCCTTCAGGGCAAGAGATTTTTCTCTGCCCTGTGGCAAAAAAACAGACAAACTCAAAAGAGAAAAGGATTTTCTTACTTTGTCTTGTATAGATGCATAATACCGTGAACTATTTCAACGGAGGGGTTTCCACTGAAGAACGAAATCTGGTCTGGAAGCTGTTTGGATGGAGAATCAGGAGCAGTGTTTACGCCTTCTTTACTTTGATCTTTACTTCTCTGTGCAGTGGGGGATGCTTCTGAAGACTTCCTGTCTTCCATTGTAGCTTTCAGCTCATCTTTCACAAACCAAAAATTGGATTATAAACTGATAGGAAATATGCTGAAGGACTCTAATCAGATGAAAACTTTGAGTAGAAGAATAAACTTTGGAAGAGAAATTGTAATGTACTGCACTAAGAACTACATTCACAGAACAGCAGAACTGTGGCGGCAACTCAGCTAGGAAGTGCTCTTCACCCGCCCCAAATGTCATTAACACCCTCAGAGACTCAACGGTAGCCTTTACATTTAGAAGTACCATAATAAGGTAGGTGTCTTCCATCGTGCACTCCTAAGTGGGATAAATATTCAGGGCTGTGAAGTTCAAAAACCAAACCTACCAGTTCTCCACTCTGGAGATGCAATACACTTCCATTCCCCTGGATGGAATGAGCTGGCAGAGCAGGGAGAGTCACAACACGTTTACCTGATTTCAATATGATCTGCCCCTGACCTATGTGGTAAGTAGCTCTCCTCACTGAGCAGAGCTGTCAACCTAGCTTGTTAGGATTGATTTAGGAGAAATATTTAGAGAAGTTGAAATGCGGCCTAATGACCTCATGTAAGGCACAAAGGCAGTAAAAGATAAAAGTAGGTTTCATTGAACACTGCATATAAAACAGGCAACCGTGGGTTTAGGTTACAAAAGATAGTCTTCTCGGGTTTTAGGAAGCATACCTGGGTTGGCCTTCATGGTCTCAATGATCATATCTGTCATTTCTCGATGGCCAAGATGCTGATGTATGATCGCTGCTTTCTCCCCTGGTGATTTCCCTTCTAAACAGGCTACAGCTGAAGCTAGTGTCTTCTTTTTGATCTCCTCATCAGACATTTCCCCGACTAAAGAACACATGAATGATTAATACCTGATAATGAAACAAGCTCCTTTCTACTCTCAATGTATCCTCCATAGGTTTTCCTTTTCTCTCTGCTGCCCTCCCCCAAGACTGTAAGATGCCTTTGCAGTGGCCATCTCACTCACCTCCGGGGCTCCTGCAGTGCCTGACAGTCAATTAATGCCCGGTGCAATAAACGCAGCAATGCAGGACTGCTCTAGTGAAAACCATGCGCTTTAAAGCAAATGAACGAGATAAAAGCTTTGAGAGTGATTATGCTCAGATGAACCAACATTTTAGTAACACTCGTAGAGTGAAACTGTGTGTTCAGCCCCCAATGAAGGCATCAAGTCCACTAATAAAACTTTTAAAAACTTTTGGGGGTAGTCTTCTTAAACACCCTTATGCTATCATGCCCTGGAAATCCATGATCATTGTCTTAAATCACTAAAACACACAAAAATGGAAAAGGAATTTGGAAACTCGACTGGAATATCCTTAATATAGGCTCTATCAGAGCAGAGATCAGGCCTGTTTTGCCCGTCACTGTATCCCTTGCACTTACAGTGCCTACCACACATTGGAAGCTCTTTAAAGATCTGTTGAATAAATTAATGAATCAATGACTGACCCATGTAGAAGTGTATATGTGGCCTATGTCAATTTAGTTGACTTTCAGAACTCAGTAGCCTATTAAATCATTCAATCTTTAATTTGCAGCTTCAAAACTCACATACTCAGGGAAGTTTCCAATGACACCATCCCTACCAGCCCCAGGCCCCTTCCCCAAACCAAACACATACTCTTGTAGTAGCTTTCCAAACTCTTTTTTCTTTTCATTCACCACATTTGTCACAGCTATAATTCTACATTTATTATTATTTTTTAAATTAGTTAATTAATTAATTTTTGGCTGCGCTGGGTCTTTGTTGCTGCGTGCAGGCTTTCTGTAGTTGTGGCGGGGGGGGCTGCGGGTGTCTCATCGCGGTGGCTTCTCTTGCTGAGGCGCACAGGCTCTAGGGCGCAGGCTCAGTAGTTGTGGCGCACAGGCTTAGCTGGTCCACGGCATGTGGGATCTTTAACGACCAGAGCTCGAACCCGTGTCCCCTGCACTGGCAGGCGGATTCTTAACCACTGCGCCACCAGGGAAGTCCCTACATTTATTTTGTAATTATTTACTTCATCTGTCTCCATGAACTGAACTGCTGGTGCCATTAAAGCAAGGACCACATCCCTTTCCGCACACAACTAAAGCTCCAACAGAGAGTGAACATTCAGAAACTATTTCTTGAACGAATGTTGTTGTTAGGTAATTGTTGGAGGTCCAAAGAGCAGAGCCACACCTGCATTCCCCACTGAGGAGGCTGTGTGGCTGGGAATGAAGAGCTCAGACTCTCAAGTCCAGCTCTCCGAGGTAGAATACCCGTTTTGCCACTGACAGATGATCGTGGGCAAGTCACTTAATCCCTGGGCTTCAGCTTCCCAGTTCTGTAAAAGGGTCATACACCCATCTAACTAATAGAGTTATATGAAGATAATTAGAAACAGTGCACATGAAGTGTTTAGCACAGTGCTCGGACACCAGAAGTGTACACGTTTTAATTACAAGTATAACTCTTGCTACAGGGCGCTTAAATAAAGTCTTTCAAAGAGGAACGATTTAATTAAACCACGGGCCATCAGCGAGCTGGGGATTCCGTCTTTGCCTTCACAAAACGTAGAGGAAACCAACTCGCACAACTCGGCCCCAACCCAGGGCGGAGAAAGCGACGCGCCAAATATAAACAGAGTCCCGATGAGGAGGCACCAGGAAGGAGGGACCGGGAAAGGCTTCCCAGAGGTGACATCTGGGAATACCTCTTAAGGATGGAGGAAATGAGAGGGATCCCAACCACCTCTCGGCTTCCTCCTGAGGCGAAAGCCCTCGTCGCGGCCCTTCCTCGGACTCGGACTCTTGGAGGACGAGCCCCCGGGGCCCAGGCGCGGGCTACGGGGGAGGCGGCAAGGCCGCGGACTCACCAGCGGCGCTGAAGCCGAAGCCGGCGGGGACCGGCGAGTGTTCTGCGAGCTCCAGGCGGATGACAACCAGTGACACACTCATAGGGCAGGCGCTGGTCGGCGCGAGCCCCGGCGGGCTCAGGCGAGGCTGGGAGACGAGCCTTGAGGCCGAGCGGCCTGGGGCGGGCAGCGCCGCCGCCGCGCCTCAGCTCCGCCGCAACCGCCTCAACAGCAGCAGGTCCGGGTGCCACCCTCAGAACCACAACACCCTCCGCTTCCGCCTCCCGGCCGCCGTCCCTGACCCGTGAGGTTACGCATGCTCGAATCAGCGCGCGCTCTGATTGGGTGCGGAGGCAGGCACGTGACTGGCAGGTCTGCGGGGAGGTGCGCCTGCGCCCTGAGAGACGGAATCTCAAAGAGTTCGTGGAGGTGGCACGTCACTGGGATACCGGAAGCTGGGCCCCCAGTAGGGGAATCGGTGGGTGTGCGACCAGACCCGAGTTAGCCTATCTGAGAGACCTCGCCCTCATCCCAGCTCATCTGACGGCGAGGGGTCTTTGGCTCCCCGAGGTCTCCGAATTGTCCGCGGAACCCGCGCCCTGCAAAGAGCTCTAGCCTCTTTTTGTCCTGTTTGATCTCTCGCTCTAGCTGTAGGCAGGGTTGCTTTGTGTCAGCCACCCTTTACAGACATGTGCGCTGAGGCTCAGAGAGGTGAATACGCTTCTCTGAAGACCCATCGGGAGTCGGGATTCGATTGCAGGGTTTCTGATTCTGTTAAGGTAGGGCGGTGGACTGGTTAAGCGCCCAGAGCTGGAGGTACACCTGGGGGTGAATGAGATGAACACGCAGTTCCTGTTATTATTGAGTAGACCCTGTTCACCTGTTTTGTGACCTTGAGTTAGATTTTGCGTAAAATTGGGATAATATCCCTATACAGCGGTGATGATGAAATGAGTAGAGCCTGTGGCTCTATTTACATCAGTTTTTCTGAGAGCATTCTTTCCAGTACCTCAGACTGCCTTTAGCATGTAGACATGGAGAGCCACAGTCAATACATATATGGCACATATGTGACAGAACGCTGTTCTAGGTATATGCTACCATTACATGTAAGGTGTGTTACAGCACGTCGTGGACGTGTAGGTGTGTGGACTGTATATGCATATAATGTGACCAAATGATATTTATAGCTTGTGACTGCACCCTATGAATTAGTTTCAGTATACACTGTTTATATCAGTGTTTCTCAACCTCTGCACTATTAACATTATTGGACTCGATAATTCTTTGGGGTGTGTGTATGTCCTATACTTTATAGGATATTTAGCAGTATCCCTGCCCTGACCCACTAGATACCAGTGGCATGTCCCAAGTGGTGACTACCAAAAATGTCTCCAGACATTCCCAAACGTCCCGTTGGAGCCAAAATTGCCCCCACTGACTGTCTGATTTTTGTGAAACTGCATATGCCATTTGCACCTGCTATATGCACATAATATATGAGACCTCATGAAGTTTTTTTAGATTATTATTATTTAAAAATTTTTTTGGCCACGCCACTTGGCATGTGAGATCATAGTTCCCCAACCAGGGATCAAACCCATGCCCCCTGCAGTGGAAGTGTGGAGTCTTAACCACTGGACCTCCAGGGAAGTCCCTTATGTGAACTTTTTAATAGTATATTACAGTAGTAGATAACATTTAATGGTGTGCCAGGTACTAGCTTGAGTGCTTTACATACTTTATCTTATGTAATTGTAACAGCTACTTCATGAGACAGGTAGTATAATTGTTCCCATTTTAACGGAAGAGGAACCTGAGGCTCAGAGAGAGCCACTTGCTCAGGGTCTCACACTTAGCAAGTGGCAGAGCTAGACTTTGAACCCAGGCAATCTGATTGCAGAGCCAACACTCAATCTCTACTAAACTATCTCTTTAATATGTGGAAACATACACTATGTGTGCATATTTATGAAAGCATAATTTAGATAGCAAATCTGCATCGTCATACTGATCTCATTCTGAGAGACAGAGAGAAGACATATTCTTTACGGTAGAGGAGGAAAATGCCAGTTGCAGAGAACTAGAATTATTCTCTAGAGATGGGAAAATTGGGCTTGTTACACTTCTTTGTAGCTGCCAATCACTATGCCTGCCCCCTATGTTCCCCTATTTTCTTTTTTTTTAATCTTTAAATTTTATTTATTTATTTTTGGCTGCGTTGGGTCTTCGTTGCTGCGCGCAGGCTTTCTCTAGTTGTGGCGAGCGGGGGCTACTCTTCTTTGTGGGGCACGGGCTTCTCATTGCAGTGGCTTCTCTTCTTGCGGAGCATGGGCTCTAGGCACGTGGGCTTCAGTAGTTGTGGTACGTGGGCTCAGTAGTTGTGGCTCTCGGGCTCTAGAGTGCAGGCTAAGTAGTTGTGGCACACAGGCTTAGTTGCTCTGCGCCGTGTGGGATCTTCCCGGACCAGGGCTGAACCCGTGTCCCCTGCATTGGCAGGCGGATTCTTAACCACTGTGCCACCAAGCAAGGTTATCCCCTACTTTCTGAATCATCCAGTTTATTCATCCTTCCAACTCATGTTTCTACTGAGCATGTGTTATGTGTCTAGACACCATGCTAGGTCCTAGGGGATGGATATACAAAGATGAAGTAAGACAGGCCTTTCCTTAAGGAGCTGATAAGTAGAGGAGCATATAGAGTTGAAAACAGGAACTGTGTGATGGGGTAAGTGCCCTAGTGAAGGTATGGAGAAGAAGCAATGAGAGTGAAAAAAAAAAAAAGTAGTTTCAGAATCTTCCAGGAAAAAGAAAGACTAGCCTCTCTAGAGGAGGTAAACCTGAGGCTGTGATGTAAAAAAGAGTGTAAATTTACCAGCAGATAAACAGGTGAAGACATTCCAGTCAGTGGGCATGTACCACGGAGGTACCAGGAGGTATGAGAAATCACAGCGCTAACCGCTCCAAAGAGAGCATTGGGAAGTGGCTAGAACAGAACTATCATCTCTAGTTGGAAGGAAGAAGCAAGGTAGTTGTGGGAGCGTTGCCCACTTATCCATTAGCAGAATTATGAGGAGGACAGTGTCCTCAATGAGGATGAAAGTCAGCCTTTTAGGTCCAGAGACAGATTTCATCTCTGTTAAGCCCTCACAGAGAATGTGTTGACACTTTCAGGAGCCTATAAATAAATTTCTCCTTCCACCACTAACTTTGGCCATGGCGTAGGAACGTAGGTAAAACCCAAAATGCAAATCAGTCTTTACATTTTTAATTTCAGCATTCATGCCCCAATCCAGCAAATTTCCAATTACATAAGAAGCACATTATATTATCTTGAACATTTGCTTCTTAAGAATCCTTTCTTTAGGTGGCTGTCTGGCCAGATACAGTTATTTGATACCTTAATAAAGAATGGCGTCACAAATACTTCTAAAAAAAAGAAAAAGAATCCTTTCTTTAGGGACTTCCCTGGTGGTCCAGTGGTTAAGACTCGGCGCTCCCAATACAGGGGGCCGTGTTGGATCCCTGGTCAGGGAACTAGATCCCGCATGCCGGCGCTAAAAATTCTGCATGTCGCAACGAAGATCCCACATGCAGCGCAGCCAAATAAATAAATATTTTTTAAAAATGAATCCTTTCTTTAGAATCTTACAGAGTTTATTTAGTCCTTATGGTGGCACTGAAGTGACTCCCATGAACAGGCAGGCTGTCTTACCAACCTGTTTTGCTCTAACTTGCTTCTTAGTAAGCTTTTTAACCATAGACATCGCATGAGAAGCTTCAAGATTTTCAAGTGGAACTGACTGCAAATAGAATTTGGTTTAATTCTTTTGTTTTTTTCCCCAGGTTTTTATTTCAGACTTACAGAAAAGTTGAAGAATAGTACAGTGATCTCTCATATACCCTTCATCGTGTACCCTTCACCAAGATTGATTAATTATTAACATTTTGCCACATTTGATTTATGTCTATACATGTTTATATATCTATATACACGTGTACCTGTTATGTGTATTTTGGTTTTTTCCCGAACTTTTTGAAAGTAAGTTTAGAAAAGAGGCAATGGAGAACAATCAGGAGGACATTGCCCTGCTCTGTAGGAGGGGTGATGGTGTGGTGGCATCGCGAGTGCTAGGAGGAGGTGGGTACAGGGCATCCTGCTCATTGGTCTCTTCTGGTAGCCAGAAGAGGTTTCATGAAGGAAGTGACAGGTAAACTACAGCCTAAAGGACAATTTGCAATTAGCCACGTAACAGATGGAAGGGAGCATTCAGGCCAAGGAAACACCATACCCGAAGGCCTGGCAGCAGGAGGAGAGCATCATGTGTTTGAGGAAGCTGCCTTGGACCTGAGTGTCCCGATCACCCAGGTTAAGGTGAAATACAAGGGAGAGCTGCAGCCGAAAGGGGAGAGGCAGAACTCAGAGGGCCTTTTCAGGCAGGTTAAGGAACTGAGAGTTTATCTTGAGGACAGTGGGGGGCCACTGGAGGTTTTAAATGGGGTTAGGATATGATCAAATTTGCAATCTTGAATGATAACTGGTTGAAGTGCGAAGAAAGAATGAGGTTTGAGAAGAGGCAGGGGGACCAGTTAAGGGGCCGTTGCAAAGGTCCGTGGTTGAGATCACGCAGTGAGAGTGGAGAGAGGTAGATGGAGAGCTTCGGGAGGAAGGATGGGCCGCGCACAGCACCCGGAGCAGAGGTGTCTGGCTGGAGGACTGAGGGAAGTCGGGGTGAATCCAGTTTTCCAGCGTGGGCGGCTGGGAGAATGGTGGAGCCCTTTCCTGAGCCAAGGAACTTAGGCAAGGAGTGGTCAGGGAGGGCGGAGATCCTGCGTTCCTCTCTGGTGGTGTCTGAAGCGCTGGTTGGAGGTCAGAGGAGGTGTGCAGGTGCCACCTGAGCACCAGGGTGGAGGTCTGCTTGGAGGCAGTGACGGCAAACTATGTCCTGTGCCTTCTCCGCAGCCTCGGCCCCAGCATGTGCCTAAGGCGGCTTTTGCAGTCTGCACAGCTCCAGCGGGCTTGGAGGGCAGTCTTCGTGAAACATGGCCAGGGCAGGCACCAGGGAGCCTGGCGATGGACACATTCTGGAGGCGGCACCTACAAAGCAGTGATTTTTGACATGGGCGGAGTTCTCATTCCTTCTCCAGGGAGAGTGGCTGCAGGTGAGCTCTTCATTCTACTTCACCTTTGGAGACTGCGGTGGGTAGGGGTGGGGGAAAGGAGGGTGGTGAGGGGAGATGGCAGTGTGTCCCAGTGGGAGCTATACTTGCTCTTCATCAAATTCCAAGCAACAGTTAGTGGCTGAGTATCTTGGGCAAATTATTTAACTGCTCTGAGTCTTAGTTTCCTCATCATTAAATTACGGCTGATGATAGTACCTACATCTTTGGGGTTGGAGGAGGGTTAAATGAGATTATTCATGGAGGGCACTTGATTAGCAGGGTGTGTGCTTGGCTCATCTGAAATTCTCAATAAATGATGAGCTGCTATTGTTGTTAATGTTATTGGTGGAATTTAACTACCTTTCCCTGAGAACTACTTCTGAATCCTGACATCCTCTCTGCCCGCCCCCCCACCCCCACCCCGTCCCCGCTTTGATCATAGCCTTTCCTTTTCCACCAACCTCCCTTCTAAACCTGCTTTTGCTACTACAAGATCAAATCGCTAGGCTCTGATCCTTCCTTTTTCAGCCCCTCCTGGTATTACCTTTTTACCCACTCAATTCAACTGACTTAAGTGTGATTTGTTTGGCTTGAAGTGTTAGAAAACCTAACAAAACAGTGACTGAACCAAGACTGAAGTTAATTTCTTTTGCACGTGAAAGTCCAGGTATGTGGTCTGGGCCAGTGTGTTGCTCTGTGATGTCAGCGCCCTGGGCTCTTTTCATTGTGTTGCTGTGCTGTGAGTGCACTTCATTTCCACTTTCACCGGATGGGTCAGGCTTGGCTGCCTCACTTTCTGCCTTCACATCCCATTCTCAATCAGCAGGAAGGAAAAAGGACCAAACAGCTGTCCCTGTTCTTTTGACTTACTGTGGTTGCTGACTGGGCAGTTTTCTATGCTAAATCAACCCAGCTTCAGGTTTTCTGTGCCCCTGGTTGCAAAATTACCCAGCTCTGCTAACTGGTTAGGTGAGCTATTTTTTTTTTTTTTTTTTTAGCTCCAGCTGCAGTTGAGCCCTTAGCCTCTCTATTCCTCCACTCATATTCCTCTTGCATTCACTACAGGGCTGTTCCAAACTCCCCCCGGAGCCATCATACTTCCCCAGACCAAACCTTCATACTTGGCAGACAGCCAAGTCTCCTTTTACAGAGAACATAAAGATTACTTGGCAGGAATTTTCTCAGCTTTCTCCAGAACATCTTGAGAACCTATTCACTCCTTCCCACTGCCACTGCCTCTACACAAATTAGATTCCTAAATTCTCCCGCCTGCACTGGCACATCAGCCTCCTAACTCCTAACTCTACCTCTGGCCTTCTGGGTTTTGCACACAGTGCCTGGAACTGCCCTTCTGAAACACACATCTTATCCCTTCCCTCTCTTGCTTCAAATCCTTGAGTGCCTGCATTTTTTCACTTAGATTAAAACCGGAAGCTTTACCTGGTTCCAGGGCCTCTCACAACCAGCTCTCATGTCCTCTTGTCACACCATTTCCTATGTATGCCCACATTTCAGCTACCTTGGACTACCTGATGCTCTTTAAACTTGTCAAATGTATTTATACTCCTGTGCCTTTGCAAGTTCTGTTCTCTCTGATCAGAGCTACCCTTCCCTGCCTCCTCTGCCTTTTCAAATCCTGCTCATACTTTTAAATGGTATGTTATTCAGCAGTGCCTGGAATCTTTGGAGCACTTATTATTGACTTGTGTTTTTATTTTATATTTATAATGTTTTTGCCATGCCAAAATTTTCACTTTTGATGTCATCAAAATCATCTGTGTTTTTCTTTATGGCTTGCATGTTATGAGACTAGGCTAAGGAAGTCTTTGTTTTCTTCACATTCATAAAGACATTGCATATTGTTTTCTAACTTTTAGAGGGTTTTTTTTTCTGATTTGGGTATTTAGTCTGTTGGGAATTCATTTTTGTGATGGTGAGAAACAGGGATTTAATTAAATTTTTTCTATACAGAAACTCAGTTATGCCAACCTCATTATTAAATAGTTGGTGCTGAAAGGATATTTTTAAAAATACAAAGATACGCTGTATAGCACAGGGAACTCTCCTTCACTTTGCTGTATAGTAGAAACTAACACAACATTGTAAAACAACTTACCCCAATAAAAAATAAATAAATAAATAAAAGTGCACCTAAAAAAAAATAATAATACAAAGACAAATTTCTTACTGTCACCTCCACGCCTCCCTGGTCAGTCCTAGGCTTCATTGGTTATCATTGTGAAAAGTTTGTTTATCCTTCCAAAAATTGCCTATATATACATGAGTGTGTGTGTGTGTGTGTGTGTGTGTGTGTGTGTGTGTGTAAACTGTGTCTACACAGATTGGGCCACACTGTACACACTGTTATGTACCTTTCCTTTTTTCTGACCCAGTAGAATATCTTGCCAAATTTTCCACATCAGTAGGCATAGGTCTAGTTAAGGGATTAGCAAACTATTTCTGTCAAGGGCACTAGATGGGCTTCACGAGCCATACAGTCTCTGTATGACTTTACTATTGGAGCCAGCAACAGCCATAGACAATAGTAAACAAGTAGGTGTGGTTGTGTTCCAATAAAACTTTATTTACAAAAACAGATGGGAGACAGATTTGGCCCCCAGGCCATAATTTGCCAACCGTTGGCCTAGTTTATACATTTTAACATCTACGAGGTGTTCCATCATATGGATGTACCATGGTTGATTTAACAAGCCCTTTAGTAACGTGCATGTAAGTTTCTAGTTTTTATTGTGAGCAGTTCTGCACAACAGCCGTGTACATAATCTTTGCTTACTTTTATAAATATATCTGTGGGAGAAATTCCTGGAAGCAGAATTACTACATCAAATGTGAATGTGTATTTAAAATGTTGCGCTCCATAGAGGTTGTATTTGTTTACACCCCCATCAACAGCATAGGAGAGTGCCCCTTTCTTTGCATGCTTGCCAGCTCTAAGATCCTAAAAAATGCTCTAACTTTAGTTCTAAAATTAAAGATGTATTATTATTATTATTTGGATTCAGTTTTAAAAGTCCTGTTATTCTCAAAAGACGTACTGAATTGGTCACATTGGCGATTTCTGAAGAATGGGATTGCTTTGTCATTTAACTTTCTTTTTTATACCTTTCTATATTGTCTGAAATATTTTCAATGCACAGGTACTACATTAAACAAAAGATATGTGCTAATGTATATTATTGATATATCTAAGATATAATTATGAATGCTGTATATATTTTTGCCCCATAGCAGGTATATTATACAAAGAGAAAACACCCTTGTACAAGAAAAAGTAACCCCTGTCCCAGTGTTCCCAGTATACACAATAATAATCCATCCACTGCCTTAGCTCTTTATGGACAGAATTTTGTTCTTTATTTCTCAAAGACAGCGCCCCCACAGGTGAATGTCTCAGTGTGCCAGCTACACTGCTCTGAAGGATTACTATGGTTTACAAAATGAAGGGCTTGTCTTGGAGTGCTGTCAGAATCTGCTTTATTCCCTAATGCACTTCCTTACCATGTGCCATGACTGTGTGAGTGACCTAATATATATGAACCAGCCAATGAGAGACCAGGGAAGAAAATTCGTACTGCAGTGTCCAGAGTCATCTCAAAGTGGTGGTACGGACCTGACGCTTGGCACCAATGTCCCCTCAGTTACACAGATTATTATTGCTGTTCCTTTGGAGGTCCAAGCTGAGATTTTCCATTTCCTGAATTTGTCTGAATTCCCAATGGAACACACTTGGCACCACAGTGATGCCACAGGAACTTGTATGGTACTTCCCCTGCTCCCCAAACCCCAGCTGTTTGTCCATACATTACTGTTTCACTTACCGTATGTTTTACTTCCGGTAGAATGGGAGGTACAGAATCATATCCCTTCCGGAACTATATTGAAGGCCTTGATCTCAGGTGGTGAAAATGGGCCCTGGATGAAATTTATGAGAGCAGAGATAACAACAGAGGATTTCCTACAAGAATTTGGGAGACTTTGCTCTGAAATTGTGAGTGATAAACATACTTGAATTTCCATATTCTTTTTGCCTAGAATAGTGGATGCAACACTTATCCATTAAGTTGGTTAAACTAAAAATAAAGAAGGGAAAACCTAATTACCTGTTATAAGATTTTAAGCTATTTCTTCCATCCCCAGGTACTCAATTTTAACTACACGAATGAAAAAGTAAAAATATTACATACTAGGCCTCTCCATCAGTTACTGTTCATCTGAAGCTGGAGTTGTATAATGGCTTTGATCAGAAAGCTTGTTTAATGCAGTAATAACATTGAGCCTTTCTCTGGAAAGGCTCTGCATTCTAAGCTCTTTATTTGTATTAACTCATGTACCTTCACAATAACCCTGCTAACATATAATTTAAGATATAATAAAGTTCTGTGGATAGATGGTGGTTTTGGTTACATAACAGTGAATGTACTTAATGTCACCCAAAGTGGTTAAAATAGTAAATTTGATGTTATGTGTTTTTACCTCAATTTTAAATAAATGAATAAATATTTAAATATATGTATAGAAAACATTCTGCTAAGTGACAGAAAGAAGCCAACCCAAAAGACCACATATTGTATGATTCCACTTATTTGAAATGTCTAGAACAGGTAAATCTATAGAAACAGAAAATAGAGTTGTTATTTTCTAGGACTGGGAGTATTGGGGTGTCGGGGGGGAATGGGTAACGACTGCTAATGGGTATGGGATTTCTTTTCAGGGTGACGAAAATGTTCTAAAACGGATTGTGTTGATAGTTGCACAACTTTGTGAATATATTAAAAAGCGTTGAATTTTACAGTTTAAATGGGTCAATTGGGTGGTATGTGAATTGTATTTCAATAAAGCTGTTGTAAAATGTGCGTGTATATCAGAATAGCAGACTTGGCCTTGCAGATTTTGAAACATGATAAAATAAGAGTTTTCAAAACCCACAGAGATTGAATTTAAAAACACAAAAATTGATCAGAAACTGACACTCAGTTCGTAATGGTGAAGTTGAGGCAATGCAGAATCATCAAATGTCTCTGGATCATTAAAAATTAAGTTACATCTGCTTAATACACTTATGGAGTTTAATGTACCTCTTAGGGTCTTCTGAATCTTTTTAAAATTGACAATGAGTGAGTGAAATAAAGAACTCATTTAACTGGAATACTGATATAAATAGCTCCATTCCCTAACCACTGTAACTCTAATTCTAAGCCACTTTTTACAACCTTATATACAAAGTTCTGCACAAGGGCTGAGGGAGGGAATTCCTTTTGGCAGCAAGCCAAAGGCCTGGGGTCCTACACCAGGTAGTGGTAGGAAGCCAGGAATATGTGTTTTTCTGTGTCGGTGACAAGCTGTTCTTACTCTTAATGATGGCTGGTTCTCCTCTCCCCTCCCCCATTCTTAGTCAAAGACCTCCGTGCCCCTGGACTCCTTTTTCTCTCTGCTGACCAGTGAGCGAGTGGCAAAGCCGTTCCCAGTGATGACTGAGGCCATAACTCAGATTCGGGCTAAAGGCCTTCAGACTGCAGTCTTGAGCAATAATTTTTATCTTCCCAATGGGAAGAGCTTTCTGCCCCTGGACCGGAAACAGTTTGATGTGGTAAGTGATCCGGAATAATCTGAATCAAGTCTGTGTCCTTGCTTCAGGATGCAGCATTAGTGCTGCCTCTCAGTAGATCTGGAGTGAATGGGTTTTTTATTCACACACTTGACTCAGTTAGGACTAAACATAACAGGTGGGAAACAAGACTTGTAAAGTATCACTGAGCTCTCAGCAAGGTCAGTCATTTATGGGCTTTGATAACTGATTGAAACCTCAGCTTTCAAGACTCCCTTTCATTCTGGAGTTGAACCTTAGTCATCAGATAACACATGCACTTTCGTCAGCCCTCACCTCTTAACGGGCCCTTTGACCTTTTCTCTTCAAAGACCAACCCCATTGCCCTCTATTTCTATGGCATTAATCCTTAGACCAGTGCTGTGCAAACAAACCCACTGCAGTAAGGGAAATGTCCAGTATGGTTGCTACTAGTCACATACAGCTATTAAACACTTGAAATGTGGCTAATGGCTCTGAGGAATTCTACTTCATTTCAACTTAAATGTAAATAATCACATATGGCTAGTGGCTACCGTATGGGACAGCACATGAAGGGCTAGACTATGAAAGTACCTGAGAAGATTCCGAGTCAGGAGATGGTCTTCTGTGCCAGGAGGTTACTTCTGTGAAAGACTCCCCATTTCCCTAAGAGAAAGTATATCGTTATCCTGGGGCAGATATGAATTACTGAATTATTGACTTGCCTAAACTTCATTCGGTTGGAAAACACTTTCTCATTAAGCAGTGACTGTGTGCCAGGCACTGGCTAGGCATGAGGGGATACTGTGTTCAGTGTGACGGACACAAGCCCTGCCCTCTGGAATATGCATTTGCCATATTTCAGGTTGTCAGTCGCTACATGTGGCTAGTGGCTACTGTGTCGGACAGGACAGTATAGCATTTCCATCATTGTAGAAAGTCCTATTGGATAGTGCTATTTTAGAACGTCAAATCTAGTTGGATTGACAGGCAGAAAATTCAGAGCACAAATATGGGAAATTAACGACCCAACCTAATGCTCTTTTCACCTCCCACCTCCTCATTCCTCCTGTACAAAGCCAGTCAGAGATAGAGTTCTCTTCCCTCTGCACAGCTGCCTGGCTCCTTGCCCACTTTAATTTTTGGTTTCCCCGCTTGTCCACAGCACAGCCCTCCTCCAAGCATCCTCCCCTTCTGGTGCTCAGGGACCTCAGCCAGATTTGAATCCTGTCTTGCAGCTTGCTATAAGCAGTAGCTTTGATTCTCTGAACCTCGGTTTCCTCACCTGTAGTTCAGGAGTAGGAATTTTCTTTGTTTAGGGTAGCTGTGTGGATCCCAGAGTATAATGCATGCAAAGCACTTTACAGAGTGCCTGGCAGATAGGTAAGTATGCAATACGTTGTAATTATTTTCAGAAATTCCTTCCCTCCAGTGTGGCTATGGGGATATATCTTCATCTGGACAAAATCAGTTGGCCAGGCTCGTATTGGGCCCTTCAACTATGTAGGGACTTGTGAGCTTCTTTAAAACAATGGACTTGTTTATTCAGGCTTCACAGGCTCTCTGGCGTGTGCTTTTCAGATCCATTTTCATATTCTATGTCTGCAGGAGACCTGGAGTTTTGAAAATCTGTTTCCTCAAGAGCAAGGGTTTACATTTTTGTTCTCTAAAGCTATAAGGAAAAAAATTATTTTGGTAGAAGTAAAGCTAATGGAACCATTCCTGTGATCCCCATCATCCCTGGAGGCTGTTCCTGAACTTTTCAATGTCACAGAAATCTGTTTCTTCTGACGTGTATGTGGCTTTTAAATTTTGTTCATCTACTTTGTTTTTGGTTTTTTTTTTTAGTATGGATGTTTTATATCTGAAATTTTGCTTGTGTCCAGGTGTAAGCAATGGGTAATGTCTTTTTTTGTGGTTTTTTTGGCTGTGTTGGGTCTTAATTGTGGCACGCGGGCTTCTCTCTAGTTGTGGCACGTGGACTCCAGAGAGCACGGGCTCAGTAGCTGCCCCACGCGGGCTCTCTAGTTGTGGCGCATAGGCTTAGTTGCCCCGTGGCATGTGGGATCTTAGTTCCCCGACCAGGAATCAAACCCATGTCCCCTGCATTGAGAGGCGGATTCTTAACCACTGGACCACCAGGGAAGTCCCCATCTACTTTGTTTTTTAAGTAAAAACTTTTACATTATTATTATTTTTTTTTGTAAAGAACACATGATGTAAGATTTACCATCCTAGGGGTTTCCCTGGTGGCGCAGTGGTTAAGAATCTGCCTGCCAGTGCGGGGGACACAGGTTCGAGCTCTGGTCCAGGCAGATCCCACATGCCACGGAGCAACTAAGCCCGTGTGCCACAACTACTGAGCCGGCGCTCTAGAGCCCGTGAGCCACACTACTGAGCCTGCGCACCACAACTACTGAAGCCTGCGTACCTAGAGCCCGTGCTCCACAACAAGAGAAGCCACTGCAGTGAGAAGCCCGTGCACCACAGCGAAGAGTAGCCCCTGCTCACCGCATCTAGAGAACGCCCGTGTGCAGCAACGAAGACCCAACACAGTCAAAAATAAATAAATAAATAAATTTATTTTTTAAAAAAAGTAAATAAAAAATGCTAATGTAGTACAATGAAAAAGAAAAGATTTACCATCCTAGCCATTTTTAATTATACAGGACAGTAATTTTAGGTATATTCACATTGTTGTGAAACACAACCCCAGAAATTTTTCATCTGGCAAAATAGAACACAAGAAGTCCAGGGATCTTATCCAGTTTAAATCTCAGGAATTTTTTCACGTCTGCAAATGTACTCACCTATGAGAGGAGGTGTCTGCTTGGCAGACTTGGCCCTGACCCCCAGGGTTTGCTCCCCCTCTCCTCTTGTCTCGGCTGGTACAGCTGTGCTGCTTTCCTGTCGCATGATGCCTTTATTGGTGTCTGAAACACCTGGCTTCTCTGCTACCCACTGTTGACGTTTTCTTTAGAAGGAGCTTCTTTGTCTTTTAGCTCATTCAGGTCCTTAGGAGACCAGGAAGAGTCAGTAACTTATTCAGAACATTTATTTGTCTGAAAAGGCAGTTCTCCTCTAACCTTGAACAATGGGAGTTTGGAGGAGAGGGAGGGGCCCTCAGGTTTGTCCTTGGTCTTGGAGAGCGAGGGTCAATTCAGGAGTGACTGAGGGAGTTAGTTCTATTCTTTGGGCAGACCAGAGGGTATTGGTTACAGGCCTCTATGGACGTTTTAGGCCTGCTCACAGGAGATCAAGCCATGGGGACAGTGTCAGAGGACTTGGGGTTGCTGGATCAGAGGTAGCCTGACACTGAGACAGCTGTTTCAGGGTTCTCCTGAACACTCAGCAGCACCCCACCAGTTCTGGATCAGATACAGGTTGAAGCAAGGCTGTCAGGATACAGGAGGCTCTTTGCATGAAAGGGAACCATGTCTTTGCCACTGACGATCTCTTTGGTGTTAGCCCTCCTGTGGGATTTATCTGTCTAGGCTGAGTACAGCTGTTTGTTTTTTAACTTCTGAAATATGGACATTAAAGTCATGTTTCTTTTATAACAGTAAACAGTGCCTTCTTTCTGAGAAAATGGTGAAATACTTTCCCTAAAACTGAAACGTGCAGCTTTTCTGTGCATTCACAATACCTAACATTAGCAAACTGCTATGTCATTTCGGAGCACACTGAAGTTCACTAAGTTTCCCAGCTACCGTTAAGATAGGTAAGATGGGGCTTCCCTGGTGGCGCAGTGGTTGAGAGTCCACCTGCCAATGCAGGGGACACGGGTTCATGCCCCGATCCGGGCAGATCCCACATGCCGCGGAGTGGCTGGGCCTGTGAGCCATGGCCGCTGAGCCTGCGCGTCCGGAACCTGTGCTCCGCAACGGGAGAGGCCACAACAGTGAGAGGCGCATGTACTGCAAAGAAAAAAAAAAAAAAAAGATAGGTAAGATGACTGTTAGTGTTTCCTGACTATGAACCTGAAGCCCATAGTGCCTTCGCTGTTTGCACAAGGTCACTCACTATGTCTGAACCAGAACTTTGGTTTTCTGAATCTTCCCTCAGGTTGTAACCCAGTATTTCCAAATCACTCCTCTTAAAAAAGCAACATCATTTTATATCATGACACT
This sequence comes from Delphinus delphis, assembly GCF_949987515.2. Taxonomy (NCBI): domain Eukaryota; kingdom Metazoa; phylum Chordata; class Mammalia; order Artiodactyla; family Delphinidae; genus Delphinus; species Delphinus delphis. The sequence goes on from NC_082695.1 coordinate 9,554,301, forward strand.
CTTAAGTTACTTGTTATAACAAATCTCCACTGCCTTCCTTCTGCTCTGCTTTTCAGAAAATATACTGGGTGTGCGTGGGAACACCACTTTTAGGGACATTCATCTCTCCTTCCTGTCCCTCCCTCTCAGGTTGTGGAATCCTGCCTGGAAGGTGTCTGCAAGCCAGACGCCAGGATGTACAAGCTGTGCTTGGAGCGGCTAGGCCGGCAGCCTTCTGAGTCCATCTTTCTGGATGATCTTGGGCCGAATCTAAAAGCAGCTGCCAGCCTTGGTATTCACATCATTAAGGTAAAGGTCACTGTTTTTTGAACCCCTGTTGTGCCCCAGGCACTAGTGTAAGCATCTCTACGCAGTCCTCTTACACTCATAGTTGCAGTTGCCTCTGGTGGTTTTCACCCATGCTGCCATAGTCTTTTTAGTTTTTATTGATTATGAAATCTAGGTGACTAGCCACTTGTATTTTCAATAGGAAGTAATAAGGCAGAATGAGAAAAGAGTTACACAGGGAGGTGAATGGCAGGCTTAAGACATTTCGGGTGACAGCTCTGCTGGCCTGGTGATGCTGCTCTGGGTGGGGACCCAGCAGCTACCAGACACACGGGCCACCCCAATGCTTTGAAGCAGGAGAAGCCACGTTGGCGGTGGGGGTCTCTGTCTAGCTTTCTGCATTTGGGTTTTTGTTATTAGCTGACAGGCCCGTAGGGACAGAGTGGACACTACACACAATATTCTGCCCTCCTGGCACAAGGGAGTATCATTCAGTCTTAACCGGCACTCTTCCCAGCAGATAAGAAAGTTTAATGTGGTTAGGAATTAAATGGGAGGAGGAAACTCATTCTGGGGCTTTCTCATGAGCTGACTCCCCTGGCTGCAAAGTCCTTGCTCAGAGAACTGACTTCTTCTATATTTCCCTCTAAGAAAGTACCCTCTCAGAGAACAGGCAGGAGGGTGGGGCAGGGTTGACTGGGTGTCCATGATCAGTATTCTCTGTGAAACCAGGTTCATGACCCAGAGACTGCAGTAAAGGAACTGGAAACTCTTCTGGGTTTTCCGTTGAGAATGGCTGTTCCAAACACTCGCCCTGTGAGAAAGACGATGGAAATTCCCAAGGACTCCTTGGAGAAGCACCTCAAAGACTTACTGGGGACCCAAGCCACAGGTAGTTAAGCTTCTGCATTTTGGTAAAGGCTAGGCTTTCAGTCTGGTTCTCACTTTCAGTCCTTAGTGGAATATGCTGGAGACAAAGATGCCATGTGGTGAAGCAAATAGCCAGTGGGCTCAGTGAGCCCATGGACCTGAGTGCTGCTCTGTTTTGCTTGGGAAAAAGCACTGACTTCCTTTTTTACGGATCCCCAAAGTGTACTTGGCCCTTGTTCCATGTGAGAGCGTGGTGTGGCAGCAATCGCCTGCAAAGGGCTGTCCCGGAGGAGAGGAACTTGCAGTATGTGCCCAGGGGTGTTTGAGTGTTTCTAATATTTTTGAGATGACAGCCTGTTTTGTGAAGGTGACTTAAAAGTTGCACGAATTTAAAATGTGACAAGCCGTCTCTATCTCTTCAAAGGAACCTCTAGCTCCTTCTTCACATTCCATCCTCAGAAAAACAGGTGCCTCATGACCTTTTTCTTTTTAAATTTATTTTATTAAAGTATAGTTGCATGAACTTTTGAAGAAATTTCTACCTGGTGATAAAGTTTGATCCTTGAAAGTACTTTTTTTAATTTAATTTATTTTTTTATACAGCAGGTTCTTATTAGTCATCCATTTTATACATATTTGTCCATCCCAATCTCCCAATTCATCCCACCACCACCACCCCCCGCCACTTTCCCCCCTTGGTGTCCATACGTTTGTTCTCTACATCTGTGTCTCTATTTCTGCCCTGCAAACCGGTTCATCTGTACCATTTGAAAGTACTCTTTGTATGTAGCTTCGCATGAGGATTTTTTTCCAGTGATGGGATTGTTCTTAGAGCCTCTGCAAAGCTGAGGGACCCTTTCTGATGAGACCAGCTAAGTCAGGCAAACTCCCATTTCCTGCGAATCTGTGTGTAGAGTTCATCTCATTGTGAAGACTAGGGTTAACTAGGCTGTTTCTGCAAGGGAGCCTCAGAGTTTAGCCTGCTGGGGTGGGAAACGCATCTCCTGAAAGCAGCTTTGGCTCGAGCTGCAGGCCTCTGCATAGCTCCTTTCAGCTGTCACGTCATTGTCAGGCGTGGTGTGGCCGGGTATGGGGTGAGGGGCACACTTTTCAAGTGAGGGCACTTTTCATCCTCGGCTTAAAGCATTCCATTTAGCAAGATGGGTTTCCATGACTGTGCTTGTGTTTTACAAACAGAACTAAAAGACTTTTCTTTACGGAGCAGGAGTTGGCAAGAAGGACAAAATTGGACACCTGCACAAAGTGAAAATTGTCATGGTGTAAATCCAGTGGCCTTTGCCACACCATAGTGTGATATTCTGGACTCGAGCTGGAGGTGGGGGGTATGCCTGGGACGCAGTCACGTCTGGTACCCCGGGAGGAGCTGCTTTCCTGACAGATCATTCCAAATCAGGGCGCTCCGCATCCACATGCAGTACTCGTTAGAAAGAAAGAATGTCTGTCCACATTTGTCCTCCAGAGCTGGTCTGAGTTTTCCTTGCTTTCAAACTTGCAGGCCCATTGGAACTCCTTCAGTTTGATCACGGGCAGTCAAATCCCACCTACTACATCAGGCTGGCTAAACATCAGCTGGTTCTGAGGAAGAAACCGCCAGGGACACTGCTCCCGTCCGCGCATGCAATAGAGAGAGAGTTCAGGTAAATTCTCAGAGCTGGGGGCGTGCTTGCCATCCCCAGCCATCCCCGGCCTCCGCAGCCCAGCCCCTGAGCTGGCCTATCAGCACTCCATTAAAGTGCCTTGAGACATTTAAAATTACAAGTGTGACTCTCCAAAATTATTTCTGATAAGAACATGTCACCTAATTTTATTCGGGAGCTTGTTTTCTCTTTTCTCTACCTAAACCTCTAGGAGACTAGACTTTTTTTGAGCCTCTATTAAGTGCGGTCATAGCCCAAGGAGGCATGGCCGTGAGTTGATAGTTATTGAAACCTGGGGTTCCTTATATGAATCCCTCTACTTTTATGTATGTTTGATATTTTTCATAATAAAATGTTTAAAACGATAAATGTATTACAACCCATCCAAAATAAAATCTTTTGCTTTGTGAATAGGAAAATTTAAACATAGTAGGTTGAAAAACACTAGCTCCAGACTCTTGGACGGTGAGTGGCCATGCGATGACTGGACTCCAGAGTGGGGCTTCCGCTCCTGGACGGCTTTCTCTTCCTCTTCCGCCTTCCTTCCAGCCTATCATGTTCTGCAGAAGGAAAGTTGCAGGGAATAGAAGGAAAATGTGATTGCGGCTCCTGGCCTCTTCTTTCTCACCATTTACTGTCTCCCCTCTGACTTTTTGGTTCCTTGAATCTGACTTAAGTGTTACAGGGACTGATGACTGACATTTATGAAGCCTTCAGGGTTCGTTTATGAAGCCTACAGGAAGAAACCTGTAGCTATTTGTGAGCATTCCTAAATGTGCCCATGTGATAGTGAGTGTGTGCTTGTAGAAGAGAAACCCTGAAATGCAAAACTCCCACTGTCTCTGTGCCTCCTGCTTGTGAACTCTCACCAACTTCCTAGCGTACTGAGGAATTCTGGAGTGTTAGAAGGACATCGAAAAATCCAAGAATGCACAGAATTTCCGTTTTAGTAAAGGAATAAAATGTGCATTTGAAGATGAAATGTGTATGGTATCTGCTTATAAAATGCCAAATCAAATTTGGAAAACTGGGAAAACAGTATAACATAATTTATAAAAACCTCAGGGTAGTCATACTTTTATACCTATTAATTCCAATAGGGGATCTCTCTTTAAAAAAATAGTTCTAAATAGGGAGAGAAGCTTTATGCATTAATATGCTCACTGCAGTGTAGTTTATAATAAAAAAATTGGAAACCTACAGGTACAATAAATGAGTAATGATTATGCAAACCTTGGTATTTCTGCTTGTTGGAACAATAACAATAATAGCTAACATTTACTGAGTGTTTAGTATGTGTCAGGCACTAAATAAATGCTTTGAATATACTGTTAATTCAAACCATTCTCACAACTCCCTGATATGGTCCTAATATGATCTCCATTTTATAGATGAGGACAGTGAAGCTTAAAGAAGTTAAGCAACATGCCTAGTGACACACATCTAGTATGTGAGTGATGGAGTCTGGCTTCACACCCAGGGCTGGTAGGATTCCATACCCCAGTCTTAATGATTATGTTGTTATTGCAGCCAATAAAAGGATGTCTATAATAAAATTAAAATGTGTATAATAAAATTTTTTTCCTTTTTGGCCACCCATTGTGCCTTGGGGGATCTTAGTTCTCCAACCAGGGACTGAACCCAGGCCATGGCAGTGAAAGTGCTGAGTCCTAACCACTGGACCACCAGGGGACTCTGCCGAAAATAAAATTTTAATGTAGCAAAAACAGATACAAACTATATATATCTTAACTATGTTTTTTGTAAAGACTTGTACATTGAAACAAAAATATTGGAAAGGAACACACCAAAATGTTTACCCTGGTCATGTTTGGGTAGTTTGTTAGTACAAATTGTAAGTGACAGAAACCCACCTAGCCTGACTTAAGCATTCAAAAAAAAGAAAGGAGGAGAAGTGGTAAAATGTATTGGCTTCATTATCTAAACCTTTCAGGTATGGCTGGATCCAGGGGCCCAAATAATGTCACCAGGACCCATTCATTCTCTGTCTCCATCTCTCAACACTTCCCTCCTTGATAACCACAGTGAACATTCCAGCATATCTCCTGAGATTGACTCGTTGGCCCAATGTGGGTCACAGCTTTGTTCCTGAACCAGTCTCTGTGGTCAGGAGGATGCATTATTCAGATTGGCCAAATCTGGGTCTTGTGCTCAACCCTGGAATCAGGATTGAGTCACTCTCACCCAAACCATGTGAACCTACAGTGGGGGAGAGCTGTTTCCCAAAGGAATGTCTAGGTATTACTATCAGAACATGAAAAGGGGAAAGGACAGCAGGCAGCCAAAAGCAGGAGCCAGTTATTGGTGATAAGACCGACTCATTATTTTTCTATTTAAAAAAATTCCTTCCTTAATGTTTCATAGAATTTATCAGTAAACCCATCGGGCCTGGAGGTTTTTTAGGAAAAGTTTTTGGATTATGGGTTTGATGTAATAGATATTGGGTTATTCAGGTATTTTATTTCGTCTTGCCTTAGTTTTGGTAAATTGTAATTTGCAAGGAATTTGTACATTTATTAAAATATATAAAATTATATTATAAAATATATAAAGTTATATATGTCCATTTCATGTTAACAGTTGAATTTATTGTTCAAAATATTCCCTTACTGTTTTGTTTTTTTTAAATTTATTTTTGGCTGTGTTGGGTCTTCGTTGTTGTGCGTGGGCTTTCTCTAGTTGCGGCGAGCGGGGACTACTCTTCGTTGCAGTGCGCATGCTTCTTATTGAGGTGGCTTCTCTTGTTGCGGAGCATGGGCTCTGGGTACACAGGCTCAATAGTTGTGGCTCACGGGCTCTTGAGCAGAGGCTCAGTAGTTGTGGCGCACGGGCTTAGTTGCTCCACGGCATGTGGGATCTTCCTGGACCAGGGCTTGAACCCATGTCCCCTGCATTGGCAGGCGGATTCTTAACCACTGCACCACCAGGGAAGTCCTCCCTTACTGTCCTTTTAATGTATGTAGGATCTGTAGTGATTTCCCATCTTTGCCATTCCTGCTGTGGATTGATAGTATTTTCTCTCTCTTTCTTTCATCAATCTACCTAGGGATTTATCATTGTGTTGATAATTTAAAAGAACAAATGTTTAGTTTTGTTAATTTTTCTGTTGTTTATTTTCTATTTCATTTAGTTCTGCTCTGAGCTTTATTTCTTTCCATCTTCTTACTGTGGGTGTATTTTTACCTTCTTAGGTGTAACCTGAGGCCATTGATTTAACATCTTCCTTTTCTAATATGAGCTTTCAAAGTTATGTTACTTTGTAAGCACATATGCATCCCACAAATTTTGACATGTGTTTTTATTATTATTATTACAGTTTGAAATATGTTCTAATGTCCCTTATGATTTCTTCTTTGACCCATGGCTTATATGGAAGTGTGTTATTTAACTTCCAAATATTTGGGCTTTTTCTAGCTATCACATAGCAACAAGTTCTTGTTTAATTCTATTGAGGTCTTAGAAATACTCTGTAAGATTTTGATACTTGGGGCTTCCCTGGTGGTGCAGTGGTTAAGAATCTACCTGCCTAATGCAGGAGACATGGGTTCAAGCCCTGGCCTGGGAAGATCCCACATGCCACGGAGCAGCTAAGCCCATGCACCACAACAACTGAGCCTGTGTTCCTAGAGCCCGTGAGCCACAACTACTGAGCCCGTGCACCCAGAGCCCGAGCTCTGCAACAAGAGAAGCCACCGCAATGAGAAGCCTGCACACCACGACGAAGAGTAGCCCCCGCTCGCCACAACTAGAGAAAGCCGCACGCAGCAACGAAGACCCAATGCAGCCAAAAATAAATAAATAAATAAATTTATTTTTAAAAAAAGATTTTGATGCTTGGAAATTTATTAGGACTTATATTATGGACCAGTACGTGATATATCTTGGTGAATATACTGTGTGCACTCTAAAAGAATGTGTATCCTGCAGTGTCTGTGTGAGTGTTATAGAAATGTCCATCAGGTCAAGTTGGCTGGTGGTGTTGTTCAGATCTGTGTCTTACTTTTTCTAGTTAGTGTAGTTTTGATAAAGTCAGTTACTGATAAAGGCATTTTACAGTCTCAGCTATGATTGTGAGTTTGTCCGTTTCTATCTTTCATTCTGATAATTTTTACTTTAGGTATTTTTGAAGCTCTTTTATTAGGCACATACACATTTTTTATTTACCTTTGTAATTTGAAGTATAGTTGATTTAATGTTGTGTTTTAATTTCTGCTATGCAGCAAAGTGACTCAGTTATAAATATATATATTCTTTTTTATGCTGTATTTTTTTATATATATATTCTTTTTCATATTCTTTTCCATAATGGTTTATCACAGGATATTGAATACACTTCCCTGTGCTCTACAGTAGGACCTTGTTGTTTAAGGCACATACACATTTATGATTGTAATATCTCCCTGGTGAATTAACTCTTGTATTGTTTTGAAATGTCCCTTTTTATCTCTGGTAGTCCTCTTTGCCTTAAGGTCTCTTTTTCTAATATTGATATAGCTATACCAGCTTTCTTATGCTTACCAATTGCATGGAACTTCCCTTTCCATCCTTTCATATTTTATTTTATTTATTTATTTCTATCTATGTTTTTATATTTAAAGCATGTCCCTTATAGACAGTATATTAAGTCTTGCTTTTGAACCCAGTAGGACAACTTCTGTCTTTTAATTGGAATGTTTACTCTATTAACTTTAGTGTAATTATCAGTATGTTTGACTCAGGTCTATAATTTTGCTGTTTGATCTTTGTCCCATTTGTCTTTTGTTCTCCTTGCCTTTTTGCCTTCTTGGGTCAATTGAAATTTTTAAATTTTAGCATTCCATTTTAATTTCTGCATGTAAAATTTTTAAATCAAAAAATAATTTCAGGGCTTCCCTGGTGGCACAGTGGTTGAGAGTCCGCCTGCCGATGCAGGGGACACGGGTTCGTGCCCCGGTCCGGGAAGATCCCACATGCCGCGGAGCGGCTGGGCCCGTGAGCCATGGCCGCTGAGCCTGCGCATCCGGAGCCTGTGCTCCGCAACGGGAGAGGCCACAACAGTGAGAGGCCCGCGTATTGCAAACAAAAACAAAAACAAAAACAAACAAAAAAAATAATAATAATTTCAAGAAAATCCAGTCATCTCATTCAGCAGTGTCTCTCAGTTTTCTTTGTTCTGGCAGGATAATGAAAGCCCTTGCGAATGCTGGAGTCCCTGTCCCCAAAGTTCTTGACCTCTGTGAGGATCCAAGGTAATGTTCAGATTTATTTTTTCTATTGTGTATTCAAGCTACAGAAGAGAAAAGTTCTTATACTAACTCACATTCCAGTTTGCTAGAGTAAAGACAAGTAAAATTTGGGTAGAAGAGAAAAGAGATTTTATAGTTACCTCCCCTAGAAGTTCACAGATCTTTAAGTTATCCTGAAAGATAAATGCCTGCTTTCATGAGAATTGGTAGGAAACATCTTTTCTAACATTAAAAAAATATATGTCCATCTAGCTTCATGTTGCTTGTTTTAATTAATTTTTTATTGTGGGCTTTCTAAACTGTTTTTGAATTGCTTTATAATATGCTTTCTGAGTCTGTCTCTTTTTTCCCGATTTTTTAATTATGAAAATTTCGAAACATACACAGAAGTTGAAAGAAGAAAAAATAGTACGATGAGCACCCATTTACACTTCATCTAGATGAAAACATTTGTTAACATTTTGCCACATTTGCTTTCTATGTATATGTATATATGTGTATGCGTATATATGTGAATAGGTGTACTATATAGATAAAATAATTTTATAGAAATAGTTAATTATATATAACATTTTTCTAAAAATGTTTTATAACATAATTTAATAAGTTTTATTAAATAATTATATAATTATTTTGTAAGTTAATAAGTATATCTTATATGTATGTATATAAATTATTATTCACTGAAACTTTTGAAGTAAGTTTCAGGCAGCCTACATCTTCTAAGAATAAAGACATTTTCTATCATAAGCACAGCAATATTACATTTAAGATAATTAAAAATAATTTAATAATATAATTTAATATCTAGGCCATGTTCAAGTCAGGATGAATAGTTATAATAGTAGAATTTTCAAAACAACTTTTCGGAGTACTAAACTGATTTCTAGTAGTGACAAAAGATGGATTAATGACATTTTGGTGTGTCACCTTAATACTTTGGGGTGTTGTATATGCCATTCATACCACTGGATAATGATGAAAATAACATCAATAACAAGAAGGGATACTTATCCAACCCTCAGTGAAGCCAGAAACATATGCCAGGCATTCCCTATGTATTTGCTCCCTTAATTCTTATAACTATCCTTTGAAGCGTTATAGATTAAAAAAAACCAAAGCTCAGAGAGCTTTAATATGTTTCTCAGGATCACACTGCTAGGAAGGGCAGAGGTGGCACTTAAGCCTGGTTCTCTGACTCCAAATCCCCCTCTCAACATGCTGCTTTCCTGTATTATCACACTTAATCCCATTCCGATGGCTTCTACAAGTGGACCAAAGAGAAGAGAGGCATGCTGGCAAGGAAGTGTAGACAGGGATGTGTGTGTGTGGATTGCTTTGGGGAGGGAGTACTTCTAACCCCTGTGCTTATGTGCAAAGGAAAAAGGAAGTTTCCAGTACTCTGGATCCAAACTCCCACCCAGCACTCAAAGCTTACACACAGGACAGAGCAGTGCCTGCCGCATCATGGGCCACTGAAACACCCTGTCTGTGCCCCTGCTAGGGTCATCGGCACTCCCTTCTATCTGATGGAGTACTGCCCAGGCCTCATCTACAAAGACCCCTCTCTGCCAGGCTTGGAGCCCAGCCAGAGGCGGGCCATCTACACTGCCATGAACAGAGTCTTGTGCAAGATTCACAGTGTGGACCTCAAGGCCGCAGGCCTAGAAGACTATGGGAAACACGGTGAGCACGGGGCCGCTTGTCTTCTGTGCTGCTGTTTCCTCACTGGTGCCTCTGCTTTCATGATTTCCATGGTACCAAGGTTTTAAGGCACCACTGGTAAATGTGAGGTGGGCTTGTTAGCTTCCTACTTGGAAATCCACTTTCATTTTAGTATAAGTGTCACTTACCTAGATGCTTTGTCCTGAGATAAATCCCTTCATGGACTACAGAATCTCTCTTCCCTGAAACTTCTATCTCACTGTATCATTTAAATCTTGTTTTTTTTTCGATACTGGCCAAAAGTACTTAAGATACATATTTTCTTCTCCATTTTTCACCATTTCCTCTAAATATTCTTTTCAATATTTAGAGGAAAGATTTAGGGATATATTTTTAAAATGCCATTATGCCAAGGTATTTGTTTGTATAATTTGTTTCTGTTTTCTTCTTTCTTTTTTTTAAAAAATGTCTGAGAGTTCTAGTTGGTCCTCATCCTTGGAAGCGCTTGGTATTGTCAGGTTTTCCCTTTTCTTTTTTTCTGGAAGTCAGTTGTATTGAAATGTAGCATTTTATGAATGTTGACAAATGCACACACTTTTATAACCACCATCACCATTGTCTTCATGCTTTTGCATGCAGAAACTTTAGCATGAGCCAAAGAGTTTCATTTTGTCTGCCCTGCAGCATTCAAGACTACCTGACTCTCAACCAGTGTGCCTTGTTGACCATGGTCAAAAAGAATCTCTCAAATAAGCTGTATTTTGTTCTTTCTCTGCTTTTAACCAAAATGTGCCTGTTTTGTCTAGGACCATATCAAAGGCTGCAGTATGTGTCCAAAGTACATCAACTTCCTGACACATTTCTACCAAGTTACCTAAAATTCTGTCATTCCGTAGGCACATGATCTGAGGTCTCAAAACTAACCATTTGAGAAACTTTGCTACCACAGAGCAGGCTTGCTGACTTCACAGCCCCAACTGAGGGAGTTCTTCACCCCTTCCATACGCAGCCTGATCCCTATCATACACTAACTAACTAACCTGTTGACCAGAGTTACCAGCTTAGTGGGGTTCCCCTCCATCTTGGTGGTCTCATTGGGAAACACTTACAGTAAAAATTTGTTTGTTGTTTATCCAAAATTCCAGTTTAACTGAGCATCCTCTATTTTATCTGGGAGCCCTAGTTACCAGTAAAAGGGTCAGCAGGCAAAGACCATAGATGTTGCCTATATTGAGCCATTGTTTCAAAGTGCAAAGAGCCCTAGACCAGAAGTCAGGTGCTGATTTGTGGGGTGACCTTGGGCAAGTCCCATTACTTTGTTATAGTTTTCTCAACAGTAAAGGTTCAGTAAAAAACAAAACAAAACAAAAAAACCCTTCCCTGCCCCCCTCACAGTGCTGATGTGAAAAGCAAAGGAGATGGCACCTGTCCTAGTGTTTTGAATGGAGATAAAGCCTCTGTCACATGAAGCAACGGGCAATGTGACATCCCATCGTGCAGTGGAGAGAGAGCAGCCTAAGGAGGCCTCTCCCACGTGCTGAGTGGATCCTTTGCCTTTTATTTTTAAAGTGGACTGTTTTGATGCACTTTCCACTGGCCTATTAGTTTGACAAAGAGACAAAGCAGAAATCTGGTGTGATTTTATATGACTCAGGGTCAGCCTCCTGGGCCGCAGGCAGTATGTGGAGCCTTATCGCATGAAGCAGCTTCCTCAAATTTCACATTCACTGATCCAGTTTACCCGGGCATCAGATCTTCCTTTCCTTCTCAAGTTATGTCAGGAACCCAGCTGCTGCGTGGGGCATTGGCTATATATAGATAGTACACCATTTGTGTAAAATTGGTATATTTGAATAAATTTAAATGTTTATTTGCACACGTGAAGATATCTCCAAAAGGATGCCTAAGAAATTGGTCACATGGGTTGCCTTTGGGGAATAACGGCTGAGTGGCTGGGCAGGGGGATGGGAGAAAATCTTTATTGCACTCCTTTTTGCCACTTTAATTTAGAGCCATGTGAATATATGATTTATCGAAGAGAACAAATTTAAATTTGTAAGGAAAAGAAACAGCACACCAACATGAGTTCTGATCAAAAGGGACTTTTGACCAGATCCTTTAGGTCCAGTCTAGTTATCACAAAGAACCTTTCCATCAAGGACCTGCAGGGAACCGTAATTCTCTTTTCTCATCCCAGAGGGGAGGCTGCTTTGGGGAGGAAGGGCGTTAGTGCCTTGGCAGGCCTGCTCGGGACCAGTGGCCAACAGAGCCAGAGCCGCAGGGACAGCTGCATCTGCTTCCCATGAGAAGGGAGTGTGTACAGCACTGGGGTGGTGTGTATGCGTGGGGGGCAGGGCGACATCCTAAATCCATATAGGAGATTTTCCTGAGGGGCTCCTTCTGCAAAGGCTCAGTTCCTGGTGGCCTTTGTATTCAATTTATTATGATAATTTTAAAACTCTAGAAATGTGAAATAGTACAGTGAATAATATATGCCCACGACTGATTTTAACAATGGTTAACTTTTGCCATATTCCTTTATATAGCTCTGTCTGTTTCTATCTGCACAACTAACAAAGTTGTAGAGATCCTGGCGCTTGACTCCTAACAGCTTCAGTACGCATTTCCTACATTTCCTAATAGTAAGGACATCTCCCAGCACCATTATCACATCCAAGGAAATTTACCATCTTCCCAGAATCTATAAAACCCAGTCCATATTCACATTTCCTCATTACCCCCCTTACATCTTTTATAAGTGAGTTTTTTTGGTTGGTTTTCCAAATCGGGATCCGATCAAAGAATCTAGAACAGTCCCCTCACTGTTTTTTTTTTTTTTTTTTAATGAATTTTTTAAGGGACCAGGCAAGTATATTATAGATTTGTTTTGATTGTTACCTGATGATTTCATTTACTGCTGTCTGCTACTTCCTGTAATTCTGAAAACTGGAAGTTAGTTCTAAAGGCTTGATTTGTTTGGGGTTAAATTCCTGTGGATTTTGATCTCACCTCTCATCCAGCCCTGCTGGATCCTCCCAAGGACAGGTGTCTGGGTGCTCTGAGTGTGCAGTGGACTCCACAGAAGGAGCCCAATCTCTCTATCCTTGTCTTCAAGCTTCTGGGGAACATTTTTCTCTCAGATGAGGGGTGAGGGCTTGACTTAGAGCTAGTGGTGTGATGTGTTATTAATTATGAATTGTTTTAATAGTGACAATAATTGTCAACTAATAACAGGGACAGTAATAATGGTCATTACTCATTGAGCAGCCTTCTGTGTTTGGCATATTATATATGGACTTCATTTGGCCTTCACAGTGGTCCTAGGGAATACAGGTGGCAGTACACTCATTGTACAGATGAAGCAGTGGAGGCTTAGAGAGGTTAAATTAGTTGAAAAGCTTAACTGTGAGCCAGGCAACTCCAGAGCTCCCTCCAGTTTGTGGTCCCAGATATAACTTGCAAGTTCCTCAACTGTGGTAACTCTGGTAGCAAACAACTGAATAATAGCAAATACTCATGCACTACTTACTGCATGCCAGGAACATTTGCAGGGGCTTTACATATTGTGTCCTCCCAGCAACTCTCTGAGGGCCATCTCATCAATGAGGAAACAAAGGCATAGAAAGGTAAAGTAACCTGCCTGAGATCACACAGAGAATGGCAGAGCTGGGAACCAAACCCAGACCATGCATCCACCCCAGAGCCTATGCTCTTAGCCAATCACTGTCCTGTAGCCAAGAAGGGATTTAGTAAAGGCTGTTAGGAAGCTCATAGGATCTGAGAGGGCCAGGGATCAGGCTCGGAGGCTATGTGGCTGGGAACAATGCCCAGATCACACAGATCCAGCCAAGATAAAACAGCAGTGGCTTCCAGGTTGAGGGGGCAGGAACTTCATGTGGGAAATTCTCTAGTCATGGGAAGAAGATGCCTCAGACGTTACAAAGGGTTTCATCGCACGGCTTGATTTTCGAAACCTCTGGAGGTTGCTGAGATGGCACACCATGTTCTAATCCTCTTTCCCTCAGGGGACTATGTTGCACGCCAGGTACAAACATGGATCAAGCAGTATCGAGCCTCGGAAACCAGCACCATCCCGCCAATGGAGAGGCTCATCGAGTGGCTGCCCCTCCACCTTCCCAGGCAGCAGCAGACCACAGTGGTGCATGGGGACTTCAGGTCGACTGGGCATAAGGAGGGCTGATACTTAGTTGTGGAAAGTGATGGGAAGGGTATTTGAAGGGGAAATTAAGCAGCTGGTCTTGCCCCGGTTTACAGTTGACAATTATCCACTACATGGGCTCTCCCTCTGCGTGGCCTTTAAGGCAGGGTTTCTCAGCTTTGGCACTATTGACGTTTGGGGCCAGATTATTCTCTGTGATGGGGGACCTGGCCTGTGCAACAGCAGGAGTTAGTACCACCCCCCGAGTCTGAAGGTACAAGCACGGGCTTCAGCTGTAACGACAACTCCAAAGCTGCGTGGCTGTCAACAGCCACAGCAATGATCTTACTCATGAGTCTGCAGTCTGGGACGGGATGGCTTGCTTGAGCCATTGACGTGGGTCTCAGGCGGGGGACTGGAATCACCTGAAGGCTCACTCACACCTGCACCAGGGCAGAGGAGAGCTGGGCTCCCTGAGCCTCTCTCTGTGTCTCTGTGGTTTCCCACCTGGTCTTTCCAGTATGGCAGCTTCCAGCTGGACTTCCTACCTAGTGGCTCACGGTCGCAAAGGTGTGTGTTCTGAGGGGAGAGGGCCAGGGGGGAGCTGATCACCTTTTCTGTCCCTGTCTCAGGAGTCACTCAGCACCACTTCCACCTGTATTATAATTGTTAGAAGTGAGCTGCTTCCAGGGGTGAAGGATTAGACTCTTTCTTTTGTGGTAGGAGTGTCAAAAAATTGCAGACCTGTTTTAAAACCATCTGGGGAAGGAGTAATTACCAGAACCCAGACATGGTCTCTATGTGGCGAGGGCCACCTGACCAAAGCTGTGGCCCTCAGGAGAGGAGTACAGCTGTCCCTCAGCTATCTGCTGAGATGGGGGTGGGGAATTAATGTGCAGGCCCCCTTCCCATTGTCTGCTGGTGTCCCGTTGGCTGCTCCCAGCTGAGCCAAAGGGCAAGGGAGCTGGTGGATGCAGCCCATGCAGGCTCCCGGGCACATGGGAGGGGTGGGGAGTGCTTCTGAAGGGGCCAGCAGAAGATGCCCAGCACAGAATACACCCTAGCGGTCAGTGTTCTTAGCGCTGTCTCCATCCCTTCTGTGGCTCCTGCAGGCTGGACAACGTGCTGTTCCATCCGGAAACGGCCAAGGTGCTTGCCGTCCTTGACTGGGAACTCTCTACCTTAGGCGACCCCCTTGCCGATGTGGCCCACAGCTGCCTGGCTCACTACCTGCCATCCAGCTTTCCCGTTCAGCCAGGTAGGAACTGCCGCTGGGGGAGTGAGGGATGGAGCCAGCGCTCTTCTCAAAGCTTTGGGGCAAACTCTGCTGAAACAGTTTGTGATTGGGCTGCTTCGTGAAATTCAGGTATTGAGCATTTCTCCTACAGCATCATTTTTAATGACAGTATAGGATTTCATTGTTATAGAATTAACTTAATAAGGCATTTGGTTTGATTCCTATTTGGATATTTGTTTCCAGTTTTTGTTTTTTTGAAAGTATTACCTTCCCTGTGCTTCCACAAAAAAAGGCAGTGAATATCTGTGTAGTAATATCTTTGCCTGTATATAAGTTATACTCCTAGGATAAATTCTTGGAACAGAACATATTACATGCTTCTAAACCATCCAAATGTTACAAATGAAGGAAATAGGTAAGATTTTTTATTTGTTGCAGTTATCTTTTTCATAATTGGGCGAGATCTTCTTTGAATACCATTTTTTTAATCAAATGACTGGTAGAAAATAATATGCATCCACCCTGAACTGTGGCCCAGATGAAATTGGAGGCCCCTCATTCCTTCCTTTACTGCCAATTTAGTCTGAAACTTTTAAGAGCCAAATTGTGAATAACAGCTTCATGCCTGGATTCCAGACATCTTGAAATGATGAGCTATAACCCTTTGAACTAGTTGTGAAGCTGATTTCCAAGGGACGAAGTGATTTTCAGAATTCAAATACTTGGAGCCACAGGACAGCATGGGGTTTTTGCCTAGTCCTGGGTCTGTCTGTCGCTTCAGGTTTGAGTGACAGTGATCTGTCTGAGCTGGGAATCCCTACTGCAGAGGAGTATTTCAGGATGTACTGTCTTCACATGGGGATCCGTCCCACTGAGAACTGGAACTTCTACATGGCTTTCTCCTTTTTCCGCATTGCTGCAATCCTGCAGGGAGTCTACAAGCGCTCACTCACAGGTAATGGGGGCCTGGGAGAGCTGGCCTCGGGCTGTGAGTCACAGCCAAGGGGCTTCTATCCCTGAAACCCTCTCGTAACCGAACTACAAGATTCAGTTAATTCAACCATTTGTCATTAAGTGTATATCATATATATATATATATTTTTTAAATCAATATTTTAAATTTTTTAAGTTATTAAAATAAGGCACAAAAATTTTTAGAGTAAAAACATACATGATAAGAATTCAACCATATAGAAGAATATAAAATTATTTTCCGGGCTTCCCTGGTGGCGCAGTGGTTGGGAGTCTGCCTGCCAATGCGGGGGACGCGGGTTCATGCCCTGGTCTGGGAAGATCCCACATGCCGCGGAGTGGCTGGGCCCGTGAGCCATGGCCACTGAGCCTGCGCGTCCGGAGCCTGTGCTCCTCAATGGGAGAGGCCACAGCAGTGAGAGGCCCGTGTACCGCAAAAAAAAAAAAAAAAAAAAAAATATATATATATACATATATACACATATGATAAAATACTTTATTTAACCAGTGTTTTCTAGACTGTATCTTTTAAGTTTGAACTTTTGAGAAGAAAAGTTAAGTATGGCTACTTAGAACTGATGGTTTGATATATACATATGTCACCTATGGAGTGTTCATATATATATGCGAGGATGGCACAATGTTGTTAGTTTTAATTCTAAATTCTACAGGGTAGAAATGGAAATAATCTATACCCTAAATTATTTAAGAAAGTAGAAAGACAGATTAAAGTTTGTTTCCTATGTAGAAGGAAGGCAAGTAGAAAGCAAGCAGTTAGAATCTACCCAAAAGACCTAGAAGTAGTGACTAAGCCAATAGCATTAAGTACCCCTAATTACCCACATTATAATCTATAAATTCCATTCTCACCAAAAGGAACCAGGACTCCTTGGAGGAAGTGGCTGATTTCAGGTCTAGGGCAGAATATCCACAAGATGAACCTGGAACATCTTGCCGTACCAGAAAGCAAGGAGGTTGTTGAAGATTAAGAGGGTCATATCTAAAGGTCTCAGGAGTCAACCTGAATAGGCTCCCACTTGCTAATGACAGGAAACTTTGAGCACCAGTATGATGATAGCTGAAATGGATGAAACACATCAAATATATTTAAATCCATGAGTAAAGAATGATACTGAAACAAAGACACAGTGTCTCACTGGTGACTTTGGAGGTTGGCAGGAAAGCAACCCATTACTCTGAAAATTGGTAAATAAAGGGAAGAGAGTCAAACATTTATCCTGCCTTTCCTATACAAATTACGTATCAGGCTAACCAAATGATTGATGAGAGAAAGTTTCTCTTTAGAGAAGCATCCTGGACCCAATGATAGAATTAGCGTGTCACCAATTTGCCACCCCTACTACATGAATGCATCTGGAAAATAAGCATTAATGGTGCTGAAATCGAGAGAGGCAGCCAGACATTACATACCTCCTGATGCTGCCCTCAAAAGTCGAACCTGGATCTGACCAAGCCTCGAGTGCCAACCACCAACTTACAGGGAACAGAGGGTTCAGCGGAGCACATTCAACAGCACCGTTGAGGCAGAGCCATTCACAAAAATCCAGATTCTGGGAAACTTCACAGAGCAAACAATTTAGTTTCTTCAGCAGATAAAAAAGGGGAACAGATGTTGAAAAGGGAACCTATAGAGTGAACGGGACTTAAAAGATGCATTAGCCAAAAATAGTATTTGGACCTTATTCAGATCCCTGTTTGAAAAAAGAAATTTTCTGAAAAAAAATATTTGAGACAGTCAGTGAAAAATGAATTCTGACTGGAGAGTTGATGATATTAAGGCATCATAGTTAACTGTTGTTTAAGTGTGATAATGGTATTGTTGTGGGTGTTTTTAAGTCTTTGTTTTTAGACATAAATGAAATGTTTATAAATAAAATGATGTGGTGTTTGGGATTTACTTTAGCAAAATCCAGGGCAGTGGGGGTGGGGAGGGCAGAGGGTGAAATAGGATTGGCCATGCTTTGACAGTTGTTGAAGCTGAGTGGTAGAAACCTGTAGGTTCGTTATATTCTTCTGTCTAGTTTTGTTTGTCTTTGAAATTTTCCGAGATGAAAACTTAAAAGGCACGTAGAAAGAAGCCCAGCAGTGGGTTTGCTAGTACTGTGGGGACACCTTAGCTTCGTGGTCATCAATACCCGAGGCTTTCTGGCAGCATGTTGCTCTCAGCCAGGGTGCCAGAATCTTCTGAGAAAGGCAGTTGCAATAGGGGAATTGGTCATCCATTCACTCACAAGAGCCTCTCCTAGGCCAGGTACTGTGCCAGGTGTTAGTGGCAATAGAAGGTTGTGATTTTTCCAGAGAAGGATCAGCATCCAGAGAATTTCTAGTTTAACCCTCCGTGACCTCAAGCAGTAATCCCTGGAAATGGTATTTTCTCTTCTTTTGGAGAGTCTCAGCTCTAAGCCAGTATTTCCCAATTTTTGTTTTGGTTTTACAGTGAAAGGTAACCAGAAACATTTAATTAAACAGAATGGCTGCTAAGTCCAAACAGTGATGTGTAGGCCTGATTGCCTGTGGGCATTTTCTAGTGGGCAGCCAAGTTCTCACTGGGTTCTGCTCCAGTGACTGGGGATAGCTGGATAGATTTTGCCCATTATGTCAATTATATTCTCAGTTTTTAAAACAGAATTATTCATTCTAGAATCTCTACACCAATAAACTTCGCCAGGTTGTCCTCAAGTTGCCTATCAGGAAGCCCTTTGACAGTTTCCAAGATCCTGTGAGCCGCTGGCTTGGCCTCAAGCTTGTCTTGGCCTCAGAGGCAAAACACGCCAGTGTTTGCCACCACATGGAAAAACAGATGTGCTGTCCTTTCAGGCCTGTTCCTCTGATCTTGGTTGTGCTCTCCCTTCCCTCCTACCTGGAAAGCCAGCAGACATTCTGAGGAAGTGCCTTAGTTTTCTTACGTAAAAACAGTGAAGTCAGTTTTTTTAAAGAATAGGATAAAATCATTTGATTAGGGAAACAAAAAACTCAACTCTCTGAACACAAGTATTATTTCTGCGCATTTGTCTTCTTAATTAGCTGTTGAAGTCTTTTTTTTTTTTTTTAAACAGTTGAGATACTTGGTATCACCCTGGGAAAGGGGGTTTTGGAGAAGAACAATGTGTTTCAAAGGCATTCTCTCTGTGATGTCATCACAGGAGATTTGGGCTCATCCTTAGGTTGGCAGAGGGACAACAGTGACCAGAGCCTGGGGGCTGATTTACTGTCTGTACCAGCTGACCCCAAGTATCACTTTCCTCATTAAGAAGTGGTTACTGAAGTTTAGGTTTCTTGTAGATGGCTGCTGAAATTCTAGAAAGGAAAAAGTGCTGGTGGCTGCAATTTAGGAAGACGTCAGTCATGGATGTGGTCTTTTCTGCTGGGATTACATTTGGGAAAATATATCGGAAGTGATAGTTTTAAATCAACCCAAGCTCATACAAGTGACCTTCAAAGAGACAAAGCAGTACTCTGAGAGCAAGATCCTACTAAGGAAATGAAAATTAAGGAAACACTTTGTACCCTCTGTTAGAAAAAAAAATCGAGGATTGGTTCAAGGTGGCGGAGAAGGACGCGCGCTCACTCCCTCTTGTGAGAGCACCGAAATCACAACTAACTGCTGAACAATCATCGATTGGAAGACATTGGAACTCACCAAAAAAGATACCCCACATCCAAAGACAAAGGAGAAGCTGAAGTGAGATGGTAGGAGGGGTGCAATCACAAAAAAATCAAATCCCATAACTGCTGGGTGGGTGACTCACAAACCGGAGAACATTTATACCACAGAAGTCCACCCACTGGAGTGAAGGTTCTGAGCCCCACGTCAGGCTTCCCAACCTGGGGGTCTGGCAACGGAAGGAGGAATTCCCAGAGAGTCAGACTTTGAAGGCTAGCGGGATTTGATTGCAGGACTTCAACAGGACTGAGGGAAACAGAGACTGCACTCTTGGAGGGCACACACAAAGTAGTGTGCGCCTCAGGACCCAGGGGAAGGAGCAGTGACCCCATAGGAGACTGAACCAGATCTACCTGCTAGGGTTGGAGGGTCCCCTGCAGAGGCGGGGGGCGGCTGTGGCTCACCATGGGGACAAGGACACTGGCAGCAGAAGTTCTGGGAAATACTCCTTGGCTGAGCCCTCCCCGAGTCCACCCTTAGCCCCACCAAAGTGCCTGTAGGCGCCAGTGCTGGGTCACCTCAGGCCAAACAACCAACAGGGAAGGAACTCAGCCCCACCCATCAGCAGACAACAGGATTAAAGTTTTACTGAGCTCTGCCCACTAGAGCAACACCCAGCTCTACCCACCACCACTCTCTCCCATCAGGAAGCTGGCACAAGCCTCTTAGATAGCCTCATCCACCAGAGGGCAGACAGCAGAAGCAAGAACTATAATTCTGCAGCCTGTGGAACGAAAACCACATTCACAGAAAAATAGACAAAGTGAAAAGGCAGAGGACTATGTACCAGGTGAAGGAATAAGATAAAACCCCAGAAAAACAACTAAATGAAGTGGAGATAGGCAACCTTCCAGAAAAAGAATTCAGAATAATGATAGTGAAGATGATACAGGACCTTGGAAAAAGAATGGAGGCAAAGAGCAAGAAGATGTGAGAAATGTTCAACAAAGACCCAGAAGAATTAAAGAACAAACAAACAGAGATGAACAATACAATAACTGAAATGAAAAATACACTAGAAGGGATCAATAGCAGAATAACTGAGGCAGAAGAACAGATAAGTGATCTGGAAGATGGAATGGTGGAATTCACTGTCATGGAACAGAATAAAGAAAAAAGAATGCAAAGAAATGAAGGCAGCCTAAGAGACCTCTGGAACAACATTAAACACCAACATTCACATTATAGGGGTCCCAGAAGGAGAAGAGAGGGAGAAAGGACCCTAGAAAATATTTGAAGAGATTATAGTCAAAACCTTCCTAACATGGGAAAGGAAATAGCCACCAAGTCCAGGAAGCACAGAGAGTCCCAGGCAGGATAAACCCAAGGAGAAACACACCAAGACACATAGTAATCAAATTGACAAAAATTAAAGACAAAGAAAAATTATTGAAAGCAACAAGAGAAAAATGACAAATAACATACAAGGGAACTCCCATTAGGTTAACCATTGATTTCTCAGCAGAAACTCTACAAGCCAGAAGGGAGTGACACAATATATTTAAAGTGATGAAAGGGAAGAACCTACAACCAAGGTTACTCTACCTGGCAAGGATCTCATTCAGATTCGATGGAGAAATCAAAAGCTTTACAGACAAGCAAAAGCTAAGAGAATTCAGCACCACCAAACCAGCTCTACAACAAATGCTAAAGGAACTTCTCTAAGTGGGAAACATAAGAGAAGAAAAGGACCTACAAAAACAAACCCAAAAC
The DNA here is from genome assembly GCF_949987515.2 of Delphinus delphis. Classification (NCBI taxonomy): domain Eukaryota; kingdom Metazoa; phylum Chordata; class Mammalia; order Artiodactyla; family Delphinidae; genus Delphinus; species Delphinus delphis. The sequence continues at coordinate 9,575,773 of NC_082695.1, forward strand.
AATTAAGAGAATGGTAACAGGAACATACATATCGATAATTACCTTAAATGTGAATGGATTAAATGCTCCAACTAAAAGACACAGGCTCACTGAATGGATACAAAAACAAGACCAATATCTATGCTGTCTATAAGAGACCCACTTCAGACCTAGGGACACATACAGACTGAAAGTGAGGGAATGGAAAAAGATATTCCATGCAAATGGAAATGAAAAGAAAGCTGGAGTAGCAATACTCATATCAGACAAAATAGACTTTAAAATAAAGAATGTTACAAGAGACAAGGAAGGACACTACATAATGATCAAGGGATCAATCCAAGAAGATATAACAATTATAAATACATATGCACCCAACATAGGAGCACCTTAATTCATAAGGCAAATGCTAACAGCTATAAAAGAGGAAATGGACAGTAACACAATAATAGTGGGGGACTTTAACACCTCACTTACACCAATGGACAGATCATCCAGACAGAAAATTAATAAGGAAACACAAGCTTTAAATGACACAAAGACCAGATAGATTTAATTGATATTTATAGAACATTCCACCTAAAAGTGGCAGAATACACTTTCTTCTCAAGTGCACACGGAACATTCTCCAGGATAGATCACATCTTGGGTCACAAATCAAGCCTTGGTAAATTTAAGAAAATTGAAATCATATCAAGCACCTTTTCTGACTACAATGCTATGAGATTAAAAATCAATTACAGGGGGAAAAACGTAGAAAACACAAACACATGGAGGCTGAACAGTATGTTACTAAATAACCAAGAGATCACTGAAGAAATCAAAGGGGAAATAAAAAAATACCTAGAGACAAATGACAATGAAAAGATGACAATCCAAATCCTGTGGGATGCAGCAAAAGCAGTTCTAAGAGGGAATTTTATAGCAATAAAATCCTACTTCAAGAAACAAGAAAAATGTCAAATAATCTAATCTTACACCTAAAGGAACTAGAGAAAGAAGAACAAACAAAACCCAAAGTTAGTAGAAGGAAAGAAATCATAAAGATGAGAGCAGAAATAAATGAAATGGAAACAAAACAATAGAAAAAAATCATTATGAATAACAATGAATGTTAAGGAGGGGATATCTTTCCCTTCGATGAGACCTGTACAGTCTGAGTTAGGAGGGGAAAATGTAGCCTAGCCCACTCATGCTCAGTGGCCCTCGCTGTAAGTCTGTGACTCAGGGAAGGGGGTTACCTGATTCCCAACTGGTCCCCCAGGGCCTGGGTCCATAGCCAGTACCCAGAAGGTGCCAAGCAAAGACTTGCTGAAGTCCGGGGGGCTGCATTCTCTGCTGTGTAGCAGATGGATCTGGTTCCCAACTTGTAAGGAATAGCATAATATCTTTAAAACCAAAGCTGCATGAGAATGGTTCTTTTGAGGACTAGCCCTTGACCATTGGCAGGAGCCAGAAGTAAAATAGGCCTCGGCAAAGATCCATTTATTGATACAAAGCAAATGAGGAAAACAGTCTCTTTAGAACATGGAAATGCTAAAAACAATCCAGGTGAGCTGACTGAAAAATCCCACTATAAAAAGGCAATGTTCACATTGCCTAAGGAGACACATGGATGGATCCCAGATATACTGAGTGAAAGAAGCCACACTGAAAAGAATATGACATATGTATTTGTGTGACGTTCTGGAAAAGACAAACTACAGGAACATAGATCAGTGTTGTTCCCCAGGGGCAAGGGGAAAGGTCTGACTACAGAGGGACCCCATGGAAGTTTGGGGATGATGGGAATATGTGTACTGACCTTGATGGTGGCAGTGGTTGCCTGGCTAAGCTCACGGAACTGTACACTTTCTAAAGAGGATGTATGTACGCTACATCTTAATTTAAATTTTTTCAAAAATCTTTTCTTAAAAAAGTCTTGATATGTGTATTAAGCAAAGAAAAAAACAGAGCATGAGTAGAGTGACTTCTGTGATGCTGATGACAGTGTTGATCTAGACAAAATGGTGCCCAGGAACTAGCCATTAATCCAGTCCCCTGCGACTATTATTATGAATTTCATGGCTTCCTATAGCCCAAGGTGATAGCAGAAGTGATTTGGGGAATTCCCAATTTAATTTCGCTTCTTTAGGAAAAGAAGAGATAAAGAGCAGGGAGCAGGCCAACTGAGTCCAACTTCTGCTCCCAGCCCACTGATGTAAGCTTGGGCATGTCTCCTCCTTAAAACCTGGATCCTTGTCTGTAAAGTGGGGATTAAAACAGTTGTGTAGCTCCAGGAATTCAATTAGCTATAATAATGCATGTCAAGCACTTAGCGCTGAGTCTGGTGCAGGTCAAGTGCTCCGCAAGTGGTAGTAGCGGCTGATGGAACAATACTGTCACATGTTAGCATCACTATTAAGGGTTATTTGGGGGGTACTCACTGGTTTTCTTTGCCTCTGCTTAGGGCATGCAAGCTCGGCTACTGGGGAACAAACTGGAAAGCTGACTGAATTTACGTCTAACCTGGCGTGGGATTTTGCAGTCAAAGAAGGGTTCCGGGTTTTCAAGGAGATGCCAGCCACCAAACCGTTAACAAGGTCCCAACACACACGGGCCAGGCCACAGTCCCTGCCGAGGACCCCAGGCATGAGGAGTTATGTCACCTCGACAGACTCTTCCCCAGCTCATATCTCAAAGGGAGCTCTGGTCTTCTCTCCAGAAGGCCTTTCCGCACCAGTCAGGGAGCTGTATCAATGGCTGAAGCAGGTTATGGAGCCGCACGTGTACCCCGCTGAGCCAGAGCTGCAGCATCACCAGACCTCAGCCGAGAAGTGGACCCCTTCCCCACTGCTCGAAGATCTCAAGGTAAAGCAGCGTTTCGAGATGTGGGGAGACCTCGTTAGCAAGGCCCAACCTCAGCTCGTACGCCGGCCACATCTGTTCCCTCCCAGTCAGTGAAGAGATGGGGGGGCCGAGTTGAATGATCTCTGCTTTCCACCATCATTAGAAAGAGCCAGCTCTAGATCACTCAGTTTCACTTCATTTCTCTTTCTGTGTGACCGCGTCTCGGCCTCATACTCAGCCAGGCAGAGGAATGCCGTGTCTGTGGTTTATAACTCTGAGGCAGGTGGGCTCATTTTATGCATATCTGAATCTCGTAAATTTGAAACAAAATGATATAAATTGCATCAATTAAATAAGGCTCTCTTTAAAGAGTCCCTAACATCAAAGTTAAAGGGCCAGTATAAACTGTGTTTATGCTCTTGACACACAGTGACACCACTTTAGCTGATAACGGAAATACCTGCTGTTCTTTTTCAGGATTAGTCTTGGCTTGCGTTAGTTCTTAAGTTATTTGAGGTCTTCAGGAGCACATATTCTGCCTGTGATGCAACCATCACCTACTTTAAAAAGAAATAGCGTTATCTCTTTTTTCCTAGTTACAAACCTATCGCAAAGTAACCAGAGCTCAAACATGGCAAGAGTAGAAAGAGTTCATGACATAGAAAGAGTTCATGACATAGAAAGAGTTCTCTAGAATTCCCTGCCCTCTGAGCTAATCAATGTCAACAATTTGGTTTATTAGCCTCCCAGCTCTGTTCTCCTATAACATTAATATATATTATTATTATTCCTATTGTAATGAAATTGTTTTATACATTTGAATCTCCGACTTGCTTATGTTATTTGATGATGTATCACCTTCCCACATCAGCTCCTGGAGATGGACCCCCGAGAGGACCACACTGCAGGTGCACCATAATTTGTCTACCCTGCCCCTGGCTGAAGGACACTGTGGGGATCTCAGTCTAGGTCACTCTGGGTCACTTAAGCAGCAGAGTTAGCAGCTAGCTGCTAACATGGACAGGGAGGCTGAAGAGCCACCTGAAGGAGACAGTAGAAGCCAAGGGAAGGCTGGCTGCAGGGAGCGTGGCCAAGGCTGTCACTAGGGCAGCAACCGGGAGGTCTCTGCTGGATGCTTCCTCAGGACTCCAGGATTGAGGTGGGAATTTTCAGCCAGTCGGGTGTAGGTCCCATGCTCGTGCCTTGATGCCACCGAAATTTATACAGTGAGAGAGCACCCCAGAATAAGAAGGTGTTGGGGGACTTCCCTGGCGGTCCAGTGGTTAAGACTTTGCCTTCCAATGCAGGGGGTGTGAGTTCGATCCCTGGTCGGGGAGCTAGGATCCAACATGCCTCCTGACCAAAAACCAAAACATAAAGAAAACACCAGAAGCAATATTGTAACAAATTCAATAAAGACTTAAAGAATGGTCCACATCAAAAAAATCTTAAAAAAAAAAAAAAAAGAAAGTGGTTTGGATCCTGTGCAAGGAAGGTACATTGAATGCTCTTACATGCTTCTGTGTCCATTTACTGTTTCTACAGCATCATTTATTTGAAGTAAAAATACTGGTCTAAGAATGAGGCCATTTTGAGTTTCAATAAATATTGCCAAATTTTCATCAGAAAGGTGCTTACCGATCTGTGCTCCCATTGTTACTGCGTGAAATGCCCTATCCCCCACCTACCGGCCTGCACACTTAATCCTCGCCTGTATGATGTACCTATGGAGTGCACAGAAGCATCGGAAAAGCAGACGCTCATGTCGCAAACATCTCTAGTCTCTAAAATGAATGCATAGGAAAAACCTAGATTAGGGTACATTCTACTTGTGGTCGTACCTAAATGGGAATCATAAGGACAACTAAGATTTTGGGGGAGTGTGGTGAAATTATGTCTCGTGGCTTTTATCCAAAGTGTCATTACTACCCATAAATGAGAAGTATTTGACTTTTACACAGCACCTCACAAATCCTGTGAGGTAAGCATTAAGAACCTCAATTTAAAGATAAGGAATTGAATTTGTCCAGGGACACAGCTAGAAATAATAGCACCTGGACTCAATCCAGATCTTCTGGGCCCAAATCTGTGGGTTTTTCCCCTCCCACAAGGAGATGATTATATTTATTCCCTTATTCTTCCTCCTCTCAGAACTCCCTTGCTTCCCTTCCTACTTTTCCCTTCCCTTCCTGATTCGTTTGTTCCAGTTAATCTGTCCTTCTTTTCTCCTTGGTTGCTGCACTCTGAGCTAATTAGCTTAACACAGCAATGAGTGTATGTGCTGATTCTAGAAGTACATGTCCTAGAGCCCAGGCCCAATGTAATGGAAAAGTCAGCCAGCTGGTCACCTCCCAGTGCGAAGACTATCCATCATCACTAATATTCAGTACAGCCCCCAGCTTCTGAGTCCAGCACTTTATATTATGTGTGTTACCTCATTTCATCTCCCCAGCCACCTAGTGAGGTGGGTGTTGTGGGCACTGGTTGGCTGCCTAGAGACTCTTCCCCTTTCTTTGGGTAGCAGCACCCCAGTTTCATTTGGGGGCCTCCCTCCCCACCTTTGGACACAGTCTGGCAGAGCTGTCAGTCCAGGTGCCAACCCAACCCCGCCGGCCAGGAAGTGGGCATGTTGAGCCAGCTAGGCCAGCCGGCTGGCCCTTCCTGCAACTGAAAGAGTAAACGGTGTTTTCAAGAGAGAAAACAGCTGGCCTCACTCATTGCACAGCAGGAGTGCAGAGTGTCTGTCCTAAGCTGTGCTGCCTGGGCTACTGTCCATTTCTGAGCCTCCTCTAATCTGAGCTCCTGATAACCTTCCCATGCGGTTCCTTTTTCCCATCAGTTAGTCACCATCCACTCCTACTGCTCACTCAGTAGCCGTGACTGATAGCGAGGGTGGTGACATCCCGTTTCACGGGTGAGGAAACTGCCACGTGGAGCTCTCCAGTATCTTGCCCAAGGTCTCCCAGCAGCTGTGGTGGGGCAGGGTCTGAACCAAGCAGTGTGACTCAGGGCCTGGGCTCCCGACCCCCAAGCTAGACTTCCTAGTTTCCATGTTGGGAGCTACGTTCAGAAACCCAGAGTTACTTTCCCAGGAACAAAGTTGTGCCTCATAAAGGAAGCTGGATCAGGGGATGTCCTTAGGCACCTCATCAAAGCAGCTGAGGCTGCCGCCAACTGTCCTAGGCTGGTTCCCCGCAGGCTCACTAAAGGACCCTTCACTCTCTTGTGCTCATGGAGTGAGTTCTAAGCTGCGTCGTGGCGACAGTAGTGATGCTAACAGTGATGGAGGTGGTGTACGTAGGGCGCCTGGGATGCGGGTACCAGGGAAGTGAACTGATTGCCACGGTCACTGTTAGGACTGGGCTGTCTCCAGGCGCCCTCATATTCTCCTCCCACAGATCTGCAGGGTTTGTATCCAGCCCGATGGTTTGGACTGGCCTCGTTATTTTCCGCGGGACAAAATAAAATGAAATCACCGTCTGTGGATCCCTGACTTCTTTTTCCTGTGATAGGAGAAAGCCAAGGCCGAAGGACTTTGGAACGTTTTTCTACCGGTGGAGACTGATCCCGAGAAAAAATACGGAGCAGGGCTGACCAACGTAGAGTATGCACATTTGTGTGAGGTCATGGGCACATCTCTGTATGCTCCTGAGGTACCTTCTTTAATGTCCTTCTCAGTGTGGGAGGAAATCCTCATCTTCCACACGAGTTCAGCCACCCTCCTGGGCCGATGGGGTTCCCTGCAGCTGTACTGGACCCAGGAGCACTGATGCAAACTCAGACTTCTTATGGGGGAGGACACTGTGAGCAGGTGGCTGGAGCCACAGCAAGAAAGCAGCTTGGGGTGGGCATCTACCCGGGAAGTTAGGGCCCAGGTGAGCACGGCCTGGCTGGCTTCCATGGGCCCCAGCCCACCAGCTCCAGTCTCCTTTCTCTCCCCCAAGGAGCTCCGTGGTTGAGCTTCAGGGGCTCTGAGCTACTATATTCAGAATGTCGTGGGTCTTTGCATTTCCTTGGGGAGAGGAAGGACTTTCACGAGGGTGTCAGAGGGCCTGTGACTTGGAAGGAGCCCGGGTCCATGCTTCTGGGGTGTTTGAAGTTTTGAATATGGATGTGGGAGTCACCCTTCTGCTTTTTCTCCTTTCCAGATCTTTAACTGTTCTGCTCCAGACACAGGGAACGTGGAGCTTCTGGTGCGATACGGCACTGAGGAGCAGAAGGCCCGCTGGCTGATTCCGTTGCTGGAGGGAAAGGCCCGCTCCTGTTTTGCTATGACCGAGCCCCAGGTACCTTGCTTGGGTCACCCACAGGTACCCCTTCTCATCAGGCCAGACCCTCGCCCGAGCCCATCTGCACTCTGCCATCAGGGACTGCAGGACCAGCTGTAATCAGAATGTGCTGTCGTTCAGGTTGCCTCCTCAGATGCCACCAACATTGAGTCTTCCATCCAAGAGGAGGATGGCTTCTATGTCATAAATGGTCACAAGTGGTGGATCTCAGGTATTTGGCCTGAAATTCATTTTTCAATCACACTTATGTGGGTCTGCATTGATAAGCATGTCTTCTCTGCCTGGCTGTTGTCTGAGAAACTGTGGGAGGGACTAGCTTCATTTCCATTTGATGCAAAGGAGATTCTGTGTCTGTTCTCAGAAAAGGCAGCAAACCCTGGGGGAACCAGAGGTTCTACGTGGGTTACCAGGTGACCCCACGTGACAGTTCCAGGAACCTCTGCTTCACTCCCCTCTCTTGGTTCTGCTGTGGGCATCTCCCTTTGGAAAGGCAGGAGGTCACTTCCTTGGTGGCTTCTCCGTGCTGTGAGGTCAGGTGTGCCTCAGCAGAAGGGCTGGTCATAATCCTGTTGTTCACCAGGCGTTAACTCTGCAGGGCTCTCCATACGTGCTGAGTCCGCACCCCTCCCCGGAAGGTCCGTGTTATTATCCCCATGTTACAGAGAAGGAAACTAGGACGGAGAAGTGACTTGAGTACTTGCCTAAGGTACTTGCCCCCCACTAGCAAGTAGGGAAGGCTGGCCTGATTCTGAAGCCTGTGTCCAAAGCCATCATGTTTCCACTGCCTGTGGGAACAAAGCAGAACAGGCTGCCAGTAATAAAGTAGCAGTTTTCAGCTTCTTGTCTCCAAACTATATTTTCAACTTGACTTGGTGCTTTAAAAAAAAAACCGCTCTTAGAATGTTGGATTCCTTCCTCACTGGGACAGAAACCAATTGCTTTTACTGCTGGTCAAGGGCCTGCACGTCCTCATCTGATCATGTGAAGTCTTAAAGGGCCCTCTCTCTTCACTGGCTTCAGCTTCCCTGGGCCAGGACTGCGTGTGTAAGGAAATCTGATGGCCCTCGCGCCAGATGATGGGGTCTCTCTCTTTTCCTGGCAGGCATCCTGGATCCTCGCTGCCAACTCTGCGTGTTTATGGGAAAAACAGACCCACATGCCCCACGCCACCAGCAGCAGTCCATGCTCTCGGTTCCCATGGATACCCCGGGGATAAAAATCATCCGGCCTCTGACGGTATATGGGCTGGAGGACGCACCAGGTTGGCCCCCCAGGAGCAGCTCGCCTCTCTGTGTGGGTCTGGGTCTGGGCCTGAGGAGAAGGCTTTGGGCAGCACTTCCACTGCAGGAAGTAACACCTGTAAGGGTATGATGACATTTGGAAGGCCATGTGCTCCTGCATTTCAATTCCATCCATGAGTATCAACCATGCAGGCAAATTTCAGACAGGCATTTATCCCTTTATTTTTTTTCTCTTCCATCCTTAGAAGATAAGCCAGACTCTGTGAGGTAAGGAGGCCACAGAGGACAGAGCAGGAGGCAGGAAGTGCCCTCCAGACCTTCTCTTCTAGACCCCAGGGTGGACAGCCGACCTCCAGGCCTGGAAGTCCTCTTACAGGGGCTCTTCCCCTCTGCTGATGATGTTCACGTTCTGCCTTGGGTGTTTCTGTAGGATCACTACATTGTTAGAGTCACATACCGCTAAGGAGATTCAGCTTCAGTTAGAGTCATGTTTTATAAAAGGAATGCCAGACTATTCATTTGATATTATAAATCAGTGATTTATTTCCCATCTTTAATAGACTCCTTCCTTCCCTCCCTGTTCAACATGTTCAACCACGTTCCAGTTAGAAGGCTACAAAAGGGCAGGAGATGAGATAAACTCATTGCCAGCAGATGAGATAAACACATCTGAGGAAAACAAGTTAGGCAGATGGCTCGGGGGTACCCTTTGGGTCTTTCAGGTGGCCACGGCGAAGTCCTGTTTGAGCAGGTGTGCGTGCCCAAGGAGAACATGGTCCTGGGCCCTGGCAGGGGCTTCGAGATCGCCCAGGGCCGACTGGGTCCTGGCAGGATCCATCACTGCATGTGGCTGATCGGGTACTCCGAGAGAGCGCTGGCACTCACGAAGGCCCGAGTGAGTACTTCCCTTTGCGACTGTCTCTGTACCAGAACGACCCATCTGTTTTCCTATCAAACTTCAAATCCTAACTGTTTTCTGAGAGCAGACTTAGCAGGTGAAGCAAGGTGATATTCTTTACAAGAAGCTGTGTCCCTGTCTTTGCTTTGCATCTGCTACTTTGCTAAAGTTTCAAATTCAGAGCAGAATGGGCCTCACTCTGTCGAGGTGACCAGAAGGAAAAGGCCAGGCTCTGTAGCAGCAGTGGGCAAGGTTCCAAGGTCCACAGGGTCATGGTCTACTGATGACCATTCCTGCTACCAGGTCATCTTTAAAAATCAGATACCAGGGAGAACCTAGGGTTCTAGCGTTCAGCCTTGCGCCATCCTCCTCCCCAAGCACATCCAAAACTTTATTCTTCTTTGACCCCCTCAAGGGTTGCAAGCCCACACAAAAGAAAGCTGTTGCTGGCAGTGGTAATTCAGATTGGTGATATCAATTTCACAAAGATGAAGCAAACCCAAGCCTCCAAAATATCTCACAAAACACTGTCCAAAGAACAGAGATGGTCCGGTGTGCACAGATTACTGAGCAAACCTGAGATTCAAGCTTTTTAGTTGAGACTGACTAGTTTTTTGGGTTTTGGGTTTTTTTTTTTTTTTTTTTTAAAGAAAATGCTCCTTTCTTAAGAGCTCAGGTATAGTCTCCAGTCCCATCCTGCAGAGCAGTTTGACTGTACGTGTCAGAAGTCTTAGAAGGTACCATAGTATTGACATGGCCATTCCACTCATAGGACTTGGTCTCAAGAGAGTAATTAGATTTAATACTAGGAGGTTCACCACAGCCATGACTATAATACGTTGGAAACAACCTATAAGGCTAACAGCTGGGGCCTGGTCAGATAATCCTGGTTATGGGCATGCAGTGAAATTCCAAAATGATGCTGTAGAAATCTATTTCTTGATATATAGAGAGATACTCTTAATGAAAAAAAAAAAAAGGCAGGCTACAAAGCATTATAAAGAGTATGACTCCATATTTTTGTAAAAACTGCATATGTATGTTTATGCATACAAAAAGGTATCCACCAAATATTAAGTGTGACTAGATGATGGAATACCAGGTGTTTATGTTTTTTCTTTTTTTTGTGTGTCTGAAAATGGATACATTTTCTGCCATGAGTAATATTATTTGTGTCATTAACTGTTTTTAGTTAAAAAAAAGGGGGGGTGGGGGATAGGTACCTTATAAGTTTTTCTGATTGCTTGTAACTTTCAAAGACTGTAGAATCCCCACTGCAATAACAGTTGCCTGAGGAGGGGTCTGGCACCCAGACTTTGCTCCTGAGGACACCCCAGGACATGAAGCAGGCCCTGCTGTCAGCAGAGGGCGCCCTCCCCTGCCTGTGTGAGGTGCCCACAGTCACTGCCTAGTTCCCAGAGTAGCCCTGGGCCAGAGGCAGCTCAGATCAAGCACTGTCCCTGCCTGGCAGCCGAGCCTGCCCAGAAGGAGCGGAATGGATGGAGTAAAGGGGTTCCTGGAGGTAATTTGTGCAGCCACCACGTTGACTAGCTCCACGGTGCCCACGAACGTTGTCTGCTTCTGGCTTTTCTCCCTGGGAGTTTCCAGTGGCTGGAGAGCTGGCAAAGTGGCACCTGAACTGCACAGTCCCGCTTCTGCCCCCCTTCCCCTCCAGCCCACTCCTGTGTGCTTCCACCCACCTCTTCTGCAGGGCACAGCCCCGTGCCTCCCATCCTGTCTCCTGTGTCCACAGGCGAAGTCCCGCATGGCCTTCGGGAAGCCCCTGGTAGAGCAGGGCACGGTCCTGGCAGACATTGCCCAGTCCCAAGTGGAGATCGAGCAGGCCCAGCTGCTGGTGCTGAAAGCTGCCCATGTCATGGACGTGGCGGGAAGTAAGGTAGAGGGCCGAGGGGCCTCACAGAGGTCCTGAGGTCGCAGTGAGGGACGCAGGCCCGGGAATCTCTAGATGCTGACTCTTCCCTCCCCACTCAGCAAACCATGGAGAAAGCACTTGGCTCCTTGACATAAATAAGTTTGCTTCAACTCTCCTTGGGACTACTTGGGCAGCTTTTCAAAAATGGAAAACGTACAATAAAAGAGGACTGAACTTTCTGTCTTACTGACCCAGTGACCTTCTGGGTTCAAGACAGTGGACCTGACAGGGCCCCAGGGCCCCAGCCTGAGCTACGGCCCCACCCGGACTTCCGGGCATCCAGCAAACTAAGAGTAAGCCATGGAGTTAGCCAGAGGAGAAGCTTTATTTTCAAGTGTGACATTTTTTAAATGGCTCTTTTTGAGGGCCTCTAACAGCCAGGTACAATGCCATGCTGACCCCTGCCTTCTCCATCTCTCCATGGGGCCTCCACCCCTTAGCCGAGAGGCCTCGGTAGCAGTGGGTTAACCCAGGCTCAAGTTCCCTGTTTCTTGGCAATCTAGTGCCAGGTATGAGGGCTCTCGGGGGCTTCGATTAAAATCCCAGACCGAGGGCAGATCATTGCTGCTCAATTCCCCAGAGTCCTGGCTGGCCTTGTTCCACTTACCCTTTGGAAACAGAGCTGGCCGTGACCCTGAATGAGGCACAAGCCACTCACTACCCTGCCCTGTGTGTGTGCTGGCGATGCTGCCCGTCACCTGGGAAGACGCCCTGAGTCTTTCCTTGACCAGACAGCCACTCACACCGCACAACATCCCGAGGCCCTTCCTAGTCACCCCGCTGCCCCCTCCACCCCTGTCAGTGCTGGGCAGGGACCACGCACCAGGCAAGGCCTGTGGTCCAGCGGGACCTCAGCTCTCTGTTCTGAGCTATTGTTTCTACTCCTCCCTGTGAAACTGATCGTCCTTCCAAGTGTTCAGCCCTCGGGTCTGCCCTCCTAACCACACCTCGTCTTCCTTGCAGGCTGCAGCTTTGGATATTGCCATGATTAAAATGGGGGCCCCGCCCATGGCCTACCGAGTGACTGATCGTGCTATTCAGGTGAGCACAGATGATGGATCACTGATTCGTCTGAATCATTTACAACAGATGCAAAACTCCCTCTCCTTCAGCTGCCCAACCTTCTGTAAACTAATAGCCGCCCTTTGTCGCACACTCACCACATGTGACTTTCCTTTTCCTCCTCAGAACAACCCTATGAGGGGTTCTATTCCTACCTTCATTTTGAATATGTGGAAACAGAAGCAGAGGGAAGTGAAGTGACTTGTCCAGGGTCACTCAGCTTGAAAGGAGCTGAGCTCAGATTTGGGGAACCTAGGTCCTTCTTTCAGCAGGCCCAGCCTCCTAACCATGCAGGGATGCCTCCTTCCCAAATCTCAATCCCTGGCCCCAACAGAGGGATTTCCCGATGGCAGAAGTCACCTAGCAGAGCAGACCTGGGAGTCTGGCATCCCTGGGATGGCAAGTGCGGCCCCACCTGAAGTCTTCCAGAACCTTGTTATCACACAGGTGTCAGGGGACAAGCTTGGGAAGGAGGCTGTTATGAGCCGTTCTGAGATCTTAGGAGCAGGCACTTGTTCCTGGGGCTCTCAGAGACAAGGGCTCACCCAGGGCTCCCTCCCCTCCCGCTCTGTGTCTGCCAGGCCTTCGGAGCAGCAGGGCCGAGCAGCGACTACCCGCTGGCTCAGTTCTTCACCAGGGCTCGAGCCCTGCGCTTTGCCGACGGCCCTGATGAGGTGCACAGGGTGGCAGTGGCCAAGATGGAGCTGAAGCGCTGCAGTTAGACCTGTGGGACTGCAGGAGCCAGATCATCCCTGTCAGGCCTGTGGTGCCCAAAACTTTAAATGATGTGCTTTGAAAGACCTGGTATGTGTGATTCTTGCACCCTGCCCGGCAGCTCTGTCCTTCCATCCTTATTGTGAACTCAGCCTCGGTGGGTCCCCACAGAAGACACTTCTGTAAGAAGCCTGGAGTTGCCTGTTTCAGACAAGGAGGGAGGGGATTAGCTGAGAGCTGAGTGGGTTTCAGGATAGAGGGTGGAGAGCTGGTCTTCAGTCCAGGCACCCGGCTGGGCAGCCAGGCCCCCTTCTCTCTGGCTGTGGCGCATAAGGGCTGTGGGACTCTGCACGAACGTTAGGAGTCCTGCTGGGGGGGGGGGTGCCCGTGCTCGCTCGCTGCTCTGTGCCTCCGTACCCCCGCTCCCAGCTGATGGCTGCAGCCAACAGACCCAGGGCGGGAGTGCTCCTGGGAAAAAGGAATGAAACCCCAGCCATGAAGCCACTGCCATCTGATTTTCTTCCTTTGAATGTCCAAAACACAGAACACTGAGGTGTTATTTTGGAAAGGGACTTTGGAAACATGAAAGAACAAGAAAATATACCTCAGAGACATCACAAATGTTCTATGTCATACGAAGAGAATGGAGAATGAAGGCTCACACCTTAGCTCCCCTGTCTCAGTACGTCAGGTGCCTCCTCATACTTGAGTTTACACAAGATCCTGCCCAGTGCATCGGCCCACCCAAATGCATGGGGGACACAGACACGGTGACCCCGGTCGGTCCCGAATCAGCCACCTCACAGCTGCTCATGTAAAGGTCAGCAAAGGACGACGGCTTTCTGGTGTGTGAGGCCCACTCCTCCCTCTGCTCTATAGTCAGAATGTTTGCGGGGAGGGGAGGTGGTGGGCAACATGCAATTACAATTCAGAGGGCAGTACTCTCCCTGCAGAGAAAGGTGGACATACTCACTTGAGGTCTGAGCTCTTCAAGGAATGGGTGTCCCATGAGCCCAGGTGGCAGTCAGAGATAAGCCACTGGCTGTTAGGACCTGGACTGCTAATGTCATGATCTGGGATGATGTGGCTGTCAGCTGCCCATTTCAGGTCAGACCAGATGGGCAGGGACCATCGTCCCAGCGTCTGCTGCACTGCAGACTTGACCCCCTTGAGGGGACTGCTTTAATGGAGAGAGCGCCCATTAAATTCAGACCCCCCCAGTGAATTGCTGTCACACCAACTACACGGGCAAACAACTTTTTGCAAACTCGGGCAGGGTTCTAGCATCCTGACTTGTTTCAAGCCTTAGGAAGGAGGAGGTTTGAAAAAGGAAGTGCTCGGCTGGTGGCCTGCTGTATCACGTGGCCCTCAGCTTTGTCAACCTTGCTTGTTAAGTAGTGCAGCGGCAGGGATGAAAATAGAAGCCATGCAGTGGAGCAACCCCACGTCTCCCTCAGATACTGTGCTGCAAAGTGGGGAGGCCCTGGGGCGGCAGAGTGGACACTGCCTGAAGGATGCGAGTCATAGAGATGTGGCCTCCAGCAGCCCCTCATCCAGGGTCTCCCATTCGGTGAAATAATTCCACTCCCCACTGTCAACTGCACCCGAATTCTGGGCCAGGCACTGGTCTCGGCCTTGGGGAATGTGCAAAAAAACAGGTCAAGTTGCCATTATAAAGGGGCCCACATCTCAAGTGGGGGATGGTGGTGAGTGTCTGAGACCGTGGTGAGTGACTTGGGTGCTGTGCTGGGTGATTGGTGAGTAACGTGGGTGCTGTGGTGGGTGACTGATGAGTGACAAGGGGACTGTGGAGGGTGACTGATGAGTGACGAGGGTGCTGTGGTGGCTGACTGATGAGTGACGAGGGTGCTGTGCTGGGTGACTGCTGAGTGACGAGGGGGCTGTGGTGGCTGACTGATGAGTGACGAGGGTGCTGTGCTGGGTGACTGAAGAGTGACGAGGGGGCTGTGCTGGGTGACTGATGAGTGACGTGGGTGCTGTGCTGGGTGACTGATGAGTGACATGGGTGCTGTGCTGGGTAACTGATGAGTGATGAGGGTGCTGTGCTGGGTGATTGATGAGTGACAAGGGTGCTGTGCTGGGCGACTGCTGGGTGACAAGGGGGCTGTGCTGGGTGACTGCTGAGTGACGAGGGGGCTGTGGTGGCTGACTGATGAGTGACGTGGGTGCTGTGCTGGGTGATGAGTGACGTGGGTACTATGCTGGGTGACTGATGAATGACATTGGTGTTGGGATGGGTGATGAGTGACAAGGGTGCTGTGCTGGGTGATTGATGAGTGACAAGGGTGCTGTGCTGGGTGATTGATGAGTGACGAGGGTGCTGTGGTGGATGATTGATGAGTGAAGAGGGTGCTGTGCTGGGTGATTGATGAGGATGCTGTGCTGGGTGACTCATGAGTGATGTGGGTGCTGTGCTGGGTGACTGATGAGTGACGAGGGTGCTGTGGTGAGTGCTGTGGTGGGTGATGTGATAGGCACTGCTGGGGGTGCGGAGCTGGGGGCTCAGGAGGGAGGACTTGTGCCAGAAGAGGCATTTGAGCCAGACCTGCACGATGAGAATGGGCAAGGGTGCTTCAGAAGAAGGAGCAGCAGATGCAGAGGCCCTGTGGGGCAGCCCAGTATGTCTGGGTACAGAGCAGAGAGAGTAGGAGGTGGTGGATCATATTAGGCCTCAGGGGCCTTGGTGAGGAGTTTGGTGTTGGTTCTAAATGTGACAAAACGGTGAGTTTAGGTGGCAGCGCGATATGCTTTGATTTGAGTTTCTAAAAGCTCCTTCTGCTCTCCAGAGTTCACCAGGATGAAGAAGGAATAAAGGAAGACTAGAGCGGGTTCAAAGTTCCCTAAAGCTGTAGAGGGCTCCAAAAGAACCACCCACAAAATTAAAATTAAAGAAAAAAAAGAGGAGGAAAGGCAGGGGTATGAGGGGCAGGGCCTTAACAAGATATGAGCAAAAAATCCAAAGGATAAAGGAAGTTGAACCTGGTCCTTATCCGGCTTTTCCCCACCTTCAGCAGACAGTTAGCATTTCTGGTGGGCCGACGCAGTAGCTAGTGTGGTGACGCCCAGCACCGTGCTCCTCTGGAGTGGGGTCAGCGTGTGGTGTGGGTGCCCGCTGGGCGTGGACAGGCCTGGCATGGTGATGAGCGTGCCTGACCAGTTTTATCTGTGGCACACTTAACATCTTGCCACCAGCCCTGTGTGGCTGGGCCTGCCTTCCTATCAGCCTGCCTTGGGAATGGGAACAAAATGTCCTCATAGCATACTAGTGATTGTTTTTTCTCACAGTAATTTGCTATCCCAAAGCAATTGAACACACATTCCTCTGCTCATCTCTTGACATCAGGGGCTGGATTCCCGTAGGGCTGAGTCCTCCCCAGCGGTCCCGTGACAGTCCCCGGGCCTCAGGGTTCCAGCCCTCCCTTCCCATTCTCCCCCACCTCATGCTCCCTGTAGTGACTTGGGGTCTTGGCATCCACAGCTGCCTGTGCTCCTCCAAGCCCTGATTTCAGATATTGTCAGATCATTCCAGAATAATCCCAGAGAGGCTGTAAGAAAGAGACTGGATTCCAGGTAATTCACCTGGGTGGGGTGCCTTCAGGACATCACTGGGGGTGATGTTGAAAGAACAGGCTCCAGTGTTCTCCACCAGCATTCCCCTTCTAGAGTCCCCAGTGGTCATCTAAGAGACGGCTCCTGTCTGTCACCGCCCGGGACTTAGAGTTCCCCAGGGATGCCTTGGGGATGCCAGGGCTGTGCTGCAGTTCACCTCTTTGCAGTCACAGGGAAACTGGATGCAAGTCCAGGGCCGAAGCACTGGTTGAGCATCTCTGGGACATCTGGATCAGTATTTATACTGCCCTCCATGGTGCCCTGCGGCTACAGCCCTCTCCCCTCCATCGACCTCACTAATGTGTGTAAGCGTCAGAGCAGAAAGACGGAGGAAAGACAGAGGTTTGGACCCGGGGTCCAAACCTGTGATCACCTATTGGACAAGTACTCTGGGAGCAGAGTTCTTTTAATCGAGTTGGCTGAATGGAGAAATGATTTCAGGGAATTCTCCATCTTATCAGCATTAGATAGATAACCTAGTGGTAAAGAGGTGTCACAGATAAACACAGACAGACACTAAAGTGTTAAGGACAAATATTAATCAGTAATATGCTATTGCAGTAGGAAAGAGGGCCCAGCATGAACTGACCTCAACTTCCATTTGTACAGAGGGCATTTTAAAGGGAGAATGAGAGAGCAGGGAGGGGCGATGGTGGGGTTTACACGTGGAAATTCCTGCTAAATGTACAAAAAGCGGGAAGGTGGAGGGCTCCACATGAAACTTATCTGGGTTATCTAACTTAAGGCGCTTAAGGCAGTGAGGCTCCTAGCCTCTCACAGAGACCCTAAGTCATTCGTGCTGAGAGTCTGCTGTTTTTATAGGCTGAGGTTGAGGCCCAGTCGGGAAGAGAGCTTAGAGGAGCCCAGCAAGAGTCTAGTCAAGGAGAGGCTTTGTCAGCCACACTTCTGGATTCAAATGACCCTGGGTTTCAACCTGCCTCTGTGACAGATGAGCTGGGTGACGACAGGGAAGCGATTTTTCATCATGTAGGGTTAGTTTTCTCATTTGGAAAATGGAGAGAACAGCATTCCCTCCGAGGATTGTTTGAAGATTAAATGAGCTGACCCGCGAAGATTAAATACGAAGCCTGCGGTACATGCCAGTGTTTCACGTGGCTGGAGTCCGGAGGGGGCTAAAGAGGAGGCTGTGTTCCAGTTGGGATACAGTCCTGCGGGGGCCCCACCAGGGCCTGGCACAGCTGAGGCTGCAGCCTCTCACAGGCTGACGTGCAGAGGAATGAACCCAGGGATCTGGTTACACTGCCAAGCGTGACTCAGCAGGTCTGCCTTCCTAACACGCTCACAGTTAATGCTGCTGGTTTGGGGACCCCATCTGGAGAAGTGAGGGTGAGGAGAATGGCTAGACTCCCCTCACTTCGTCACCTGGATGGAGTAATAGCTCCTAGATATTTAGTACCTACCAGGTGCCAAGAACTGCACATGTATTATTCTGAACCCTTAAAACAACTGGCAGATAGTTTTTCTAGCTATTTTAGAGGTGAGGAGACGGAGGTTCAAAGAGGTTTCATGACTTGCCTAAGATCACACAGCTAGTCAGTGAATTCAGACCTAAACTACGAGACTGTAGAGCTCTTTCCACTCGGAAGCATGGATTTTTACCATCTCTGAGGGGCTTCCTGAGAGGTGCTGGCTGCCTCACCTGGAAAAGGAGGAAGAAGAAAAAGAAGTCCCAGCTAGCCAAGGAGAGGCATGTCCTGCCATGAAGAAAGTATGTGAGTGTGTTTCCAAAGCCGGGGAATCTCCAGGGTACCTACTCACTGCCTTAGGGGGCCAGGCTGCAGGTGGGGCGGGGTGAGCCTGTCACGAGTTTCTTTGCATGTGCAAATAAGGAGGGCAGCCCTTGCTGGACCGCACTTTTCCCTCCTGCTTCTGAGAGAGAATGTCTTTCCGTTTAAATGTTGCTTTGAATTACACCCCCCCACCCCCACACACTGTTTGCAAAAACAAACCAAAAAACACCTTTCATTTGATAGTGTCAGTGTCCCAGCACTGGGACTAAACAACCAAATATTTAAAATCTCACAGTTTGGGGACCCTAAAGGACACCTCAGTTACCACTGTTTTTAGAGAGCAGGTGGAACTAGATTTTTTTCGACCTGAAAACACACTGTTGGGCCCTAACAATGAAATGCTTTGGAATATTTCAAGGCTAAGACTTTGTATAACTTCTTAGAGGAAGTGAATGGCTGTTTCTTACCCAATTCGGTGCTTCTCCCAATGATCTCAGCACAGTGGGAGGACAATGTTTATTCATGTCGAAGTGTTCACATCTCTTCCCTCTGCAGCATCCTGAAAAGACATTACATTTTGCTTGCTTAGTTCCTCTCCCAGCTTCATTCTTCTTCCATCTAAGGATACTTTGCTTTTGTCAGTTCCATTCCTGGCACTGAGTCCACAGACAAGGGGCAATGGAGAGAATAAGAGAAAGTGGACCTAGAGAAAAAGAGATTAAACAACAACAAAAAAAAATCAGAACAAAGATTTACATAAGAACAAGAAAACAGATTGAAAGAAATGTGGAAGAAAGAGCCAATACAGATTGTCAGGGAGAAATCTAGGTTGAGAGTTAAATTGTGCTTAATTCCTTGGGCAGACTGAGCCACGTGGAGCCACAAATATATTAGGATTTCAGCACATGCAGTTAATCTTGTGCTGCAGTGTTTGGTTGACCTTGAACTGAAAATTGTGTGAAAGCAGCTAAAGAAAGCTAGTGTGGTTACAGAAGACTTCCCCAGAAGATGGA
Organism: Delphinus delphis; assembly: GCF_949987515.2. Classification (NCBI taxonomy): domain Eukaryota; kingdom Metazoa; phylum Chordata; class Mammalia; order Artiodactyla; family Delphinidae; genus Delphinus; species Delphinus delphis. The sequence goes on from NC_082695.1 coordinate 9,595,112, forward strand.
ATTTGGGCTGAATCTTGGTAGGTAAGATTTCTTTAAGCAGAGTCAGTAGGATGGGCATGGGGAAGAGGGGCCCCCAAAACTAGGGGACCAGGGGTGAGAAAGCTGCTGGTGAGGTATGGTGAGCACCACAGATGAACAAACCAGAATAAATGAACCTGTGAACCAACACGTGTGCTAAACAGATACACACAACTGTGCACACAAGTGGGGACCCAAGCACGTTGCCACACAAGCCTGTGATATGACTTGAGTGAGTGAAAGTAAGGGTCCTGCCTAAGATCACACGGCTGGTTAGCACTTGATTCCCATTTTCAGTTTCTTTCCATTTTAATACTACTTTTCTTCTTTTAGACAAAATCAAATAGCCACATATTAGATGATTTTCAGGGATGCTAAAAACTCATACTCTGGAATGAGGAAAGTCTGATGCCACCAACAATGCTTATTACTCATGGAAGGTAATGCCTGCTTTTTTTTTTTTTTTAAATAAATTTATTTATTTATTTTTGGCTGTGTTGGGTCTTCATTGCGGGCTTTCTCTGGTTGCTGCGAGTGGGGGCTACTCTTCATTGCGGTGTACGGGCTTCTCATTGTGGTGGCTTCTGTTGTTGCGGAGCACGGGCTCTAGGGATGTGGGCTTCATTAGTTGTTGCACGCGGGCTCAGTAGTTGTGGCATGCCGGCTCTAGAGCGCAGGCTCAGTAGTTGTGGTGCACGGGCTTAGTTGCTCCGTGGCATGTGGGATCTTCCCAGACCAGGGCTCGAACCCATGTCCACTGCATTGGCAGGTGGATTCTTAACCACTGCACCACCAGGGAAGCCCCTGGGAATGCCTGCTTATATGGGATATGTGAAAAGCTGCTCTTAAGGGCCATGTCTAATTTTGTTTCATTTGAACTAACTTTAAAATCAGAGCACAATAACAGTTTTATTATCATCTTTTAAATTATTGTCCCAATCGTAATCCCTCAGCATCAAAGACCAGCAACTCTGGCAGCACAGGCTTTTAACTGAAAAAGAAAAAAGGACAAATGTTAATCCGTTTTTGTTTCTGGAGGAGGGCCATTATTCAGTGTCAGATCCCTACTAATAGTTAAATAAAAAAATATTTCTGAAGAAGTCAGAGAGAATAGATTTTTTAAACTTTTATTTTTAAATGTCCTATGAGGACTCATATAATAAAATAGGCCCCAGATATTGCCAATATACTGTATTCACAGTCAGAGCTTTTGATTCACTTAGTCTTTTATTTTTCCTTTTTTTTTTTTAAACCACAATGACACAATCCTCTGTGTACACTTGATGGCCTGGCACTCTGCACTAACTCCAACATGGGTGGAACACTTGCTTTGTATGCTTTTAATTGAGGATACAGAGGTAAATAAAACTCTTGTGGGAAAACTGTCTTCCAAACTCAAGCTCTGAAAAGAACAGTCTTTCTTCTCTACCAGTTACAGCATTGTGTAACCTCAGGCAAAACTGCGAGACTCTGTGTGCCTTAGTTTCCTCACTTGTAAAATGAAGATAAAGTGGTAGCTACCCCAAAAGGCCGCTGTGAGGATGAAATAAATTAATCTATGTAAAGTGCTGAGAAGAGCATCTGGTAAGTACTGTGTGAGCTGTCTGTTGCTACTGTTGTCTCTGCCACTATTAATGCTCTAATAACCTCAAAGATTAACTGGATTGAAGATCTGATGTTCAAGTCATTGGCACAGAAAGTCTAAAGATTAACTACAAAAGAGGGCAGATCTTAAAGAGCCTAAGAAAATTTGGTATAGAGATTGATTGGAGAGAATGACAGCCCTCACTGAGGCCGAGCTGCAGAGAATCTAGGCACTCTCTTTTATCCGTGGATGTGGTGTGGTGATCATAGAGGAACCTTGGAAGGTCTCAGGGGTAAAAAGGGGAGTGGACATGGAATTAGCGCCAAGCTAAAAGAATTACTGTCCAGCTAAGCTGAGGAACTGCATTGTCTGCAAGAACGTGTCTGTCTTGGAACAGGCCTCCCTGTTCCCTCAGGGTTGAAAATACCATGAACACTGCAGACTTCCCAGAAAATGTTTATATTTTCAAAAGATTACACGGAGATACTTAGAAAAGAAAACTGAGAACCTTTTCATAAAAAACAGGAAGGCTAAGGGGGAAATGACATTCTACTTGACAAATTTTAATTTAGGTCAGTGATGGGAATGGGCTGGGGTAAGTAAACACTTAGGAGTCCTTCACAGGAAGACGAATGGTGTCCTAGGGACACACTCAGGATTCCCTCAGAAAATAATTGTCATGTCTAATCCCAATAAAGAAAGAAAATTCTAGTATTTTTAATGCTTTTAATTTCTCTTGGTCATATAGTTCACCAGGGGACTCATCTAGACCTTAAAAGAAGGTTAGAAAGTTCAAATGTTCCTGTTTGGAGCTGAAGAAGGGTTAAGGAAAAATTGCTTTCCAAACCGGTGGTCACACTTTGTTCTTCCCACCACCCTAAAAACAAACTATTGTGCCTTTTTCTTTTTTCCCTGAACATGACTCTATGATTTTGCTTATGGTGTGCTCCTTTTTTAGAATATCTTTCCCCGAAAATTTTTACCTGATAAATTCTTAACCTTAACAGCCCAGTTCAGAGGTGACCACTATACTGCTTTTATAATCTCCTAGGGTAAAATGACTACCTTATTTGCAGTCCTGTAGTAATACTCTATTTTGAGTATCATATACTCTATTTTGTTTGTTTACCACATAGTCTGTTCTGTGTATTTGTTTACATGTCTGTTTTCTCTTGTACACTGTGAAGGACCTAAGGACAGGAATCATTTGCCTAAAAATGTACACAGCACCTAGTAGGTGCATAAATGTAAACATTTGTATGAGCTAAAATCTGAGCACCTTAAGTGAGTACTGATTCTCAAGCTAAGACTGTAGAAAATAGAAGTGGGATTAAGTTTAACCCCAGGAGTGTCCCTTTAGCAAATTTCCAGCAGGATCATCAGGTAATTAATAAGATAAAATTCCCTTTGATTTAAACAGCCCATCACTAGGAAGGGCCACTATTTTCTCCTAGAGGTCATCACCGTGACTCAGGTGGATTTACTTACGCTTTCATGTAAACTACCCATGACTGATCTTCGGATTTGCTGCTTGGTGCTTCTACCTATACCTTCACTCTGCTTTGGCGTGTGGAATATTTTAATACTCAGAAGCCACAACTTCCTCCCCTGTGCCTTCTATAAACCTCACAAAAGTGCCTTCTTTTATAAGGTCATTACTGTTTGACAGGAAATAGATTTGAATGAAATCCTTTCTGGAGCTTGTCATTAAGTAGGCACCCCCGAAAGTATATGTGGGAGTAGGCTTTAAATTCAGATTTATTTTATCCTGGAAGAGAAGCTCATGTTTTGTTAGTATGGGGCGAATGCAGCAAACCAAATCTGAGGAAAAGGAAGATAATGAATATTTATTAAGCACTTTCCACGTCCAAGCACTGCTGTAGGTAACATACGTTATTTCATTTTATCTTAACAATGCTATGGGATGTGTCCTGTTAACCCGTTTTATAGATGAAGAAAGTGAAGCTAAATGAGATTAAATCACATGGTTGAGGTCACTTAATTAGTAAACGATACAGCTAGTATTCAAATGCAGATCTGATCCAAATCCAATGAAAATGCCACTCTACAACCACACCCACGGGAAAAGACTCCTCCTACCTACCTCTGGTTTGGTCTACCAGCAACAACCAGACCTCCAGTGGGCACTTCTTCCTGAATGCTTTCAGACCGCTTTTGTAAGTTATCTCCAGCCCTGACCTCTTCCCTGACTTCAGGCTCTCCTCTATCTAACTGCCTACTCAACACGTCCAGTTGGCTAGCTGCTGTGCATCTCAAACTCAACGCGCATGAAAACCAAACTTCTGATTCTGGACTTCCACCCAAACATGCTTCTCCTGCATCTTTCCTTTTTCAGGAGATGGCAAGTCCATTCTTAGGAATTTTAGGTCCACACAAAGGAATTATCCCAGACTCCTTCTTTTCCCTCTTCTACCCACATCCAATCCATCTACAAATCCCATGGGCTGTACCTTTGAAGTTTACCTCAGAGGGTTGTTATGAGCAGGAATGAGTTGATGTTTATAAAGTTGTTAGAACAGTGTCTGGCATATATAATGAGCACTATGAGTATTTATTGAGCAAAAGGAACATCCGGCATACTAGTGCTACTCTCTGTCCCCACTCTCCCATCCCAGGTCCGGCCAGCATCATCGCTCACCTAGACTACTGACTGCAGTAAGTCATCACCTAAGTGGTCTCCCTGCTTCCAGCCTCGTCCTCCTAGAGCCTACTCTCCAAGCAGCAGAGCAATCCTTTAAAAACCCAAGACATATCGTGTCACTGCTCTAAACCGTCCAGAAGTTTTCCATCTTACTCAGAATAAAATATAACAAAGTCCTTATCACGGCTTATAGCCTTGATAGCTAATCTACAAGATTCCTGACCCCACCTGCCCTCACCTCTGATCTGCTCTTTTATCCACTGTGTTCTCTCTGTTCCACTCATCCTGGACTCCCTGCTGTCCTCAGCCCTGTCGAGCATACTCTTCATCACCATCTGTGCATTTGCTATCCCGCTGTCTGGAACACTCTTCCCTTAGATATTCACAAGGCCTGCTCCCTCACTCACTCAGGTCTCTTCCCAAATGTCATCTCATCAGAGAGGCCTCCTTTGTTCACCCGACCCTTACATGTGTCAATCTCTAGTACCGCCCTGTTTAATTTTAATCTAGAGCACTTATCACACTTGACACTTAGCTCTTTGTTAATTGAGCTATTGCTTCTCTCTCTGCCCCTGATGTCAGTTCTAAAAGGGCAGGGCCTTTGTTTCATTTGTCGCTATAACCCCAGTACTCAGAACTATGCCAGGCACACAGTAGACAAATTTGTTGAATACAGGGGAAACATGTATATATTCACTCATTTTCAACTTACGGTTGTCTGTAACATATTCCTAAAATGTCACAGAGAATGAAACAAATTCTATAAAATCCCCCGTATTACAGAATGAGTTCAGTTTTCAGCAGGAAAATTTCATTTTTAAATATTAAGAATTTTATTTTTAAATCTTTCCTTTCATTTGAGTAAAACTGACAAAAGGTGAGTCAAGCCAGTTTTACCTTTGTACCTAATTACTTATCAGTAGTCACAAAACTCTATCAATAGTCACAAAAATATCTATAAATGAGATATATAAAGACTTTTTCCCCTCTCAAATTTACCTTACTGGTTACATCCAAGACTTTTTTTTCTCAAAAAATATCTCCCACTAAATGTTCAAACACAGAAATGTGGAAGAGCAGGGTTTAGATTTTGGTGACAGCAGCTAAGTGATCGGGTAATCTCCCATGGGACATTCTACCAGTAAGTTTGGGCATTTGTTTAAAAAAACAAGAATTGGGGCATTTGTTGATGAAAATACTTCTCATGTCTTGCCTCACTAAGATTTTATATCATCTGATGGTTGCCATGGAAATAGCAGTAATGCTAACAAGGGTTAGCCCCATAGGGTTTTACCACTGGGTACAGAATTATTTTCTGTGAAGTCACTGGGGAAGCAATACAGATACTATGTGGGGATAAAAAGCTGGTGAGACTTAAGTAGTGGACCCCAAACTCTTCCTCCAAATCAGAGGCGATCCATTCTTTACCCTGATAATACCTACAGCTTCATCATCTAAGTTCTGAGCCTCTTTAAACCCTACATCCTCCACAGAGCCTTTCCTAATAAACCCTAGCTCTCAGTTCCTGCTTCTGTCTCTCAATTCATATTTTTTAAATGGCCTTCATATCATACTTTAATTATCTAATGATAGTGTCTTGCACGGCTCTCCAGATGCAAACTGAATGAACAGTCCTTGAGTGCCTACCCTGCACCAGGCACCGGTGCTAAGTGCTGTCACGTGAATTATTCCCTGAAGTCCTCATAATGATACCTGTTAGGCAGGTATTATGAACCCACTATTTAGATGAGGAAATTGAACGTTGGAGAGGTTAAGTTACTTTCCCAGTACAATAACTTAAATGTTTCCTCAAAGCAATCACAGGTGTTTAACTGTAGGCTCCTGGAGGAAAGGGTGGCTCGCCTTCTGCCACTTCTCCAGGATTCAGAAAGGGCTTGGCTCACAACAGGCAATCAATTGACAAAAACATGACTTAAAGAAAACCAACAGTGAAAAAAATAAAAAGAACTATACTTGATATAAGCAGACAGGGAGGCAGAGCCTGCTGGGGTTTTTGTTTGTTTTGTTTTTGTTTAAGAAATCAAATGCACTGAAAGACGTAACAATGGCCATTTACTATTTTGGAAAAAATTAATTAAATCTTATGTAAAGCTTTAACTATGAACATACTGTTTGCTCATGATCAGTTGTGAGATATGCTGGCAAGTCATTTGTTATTACTAATAAAGTAATGAAGTATTAATAAATATTTCATTTCTTCAAAAAATTTCAATGTAACAAACTCAGGATGTTCACTCACTATATTTTCTTGACGAGAAGAGAAAAGGTATTGTATTATAGTTAGAGCTAGCCCGCTGGGCAAACTAAACATGTATCTTGATGAAAAAAAAGATTAACTACCAAAAAATATTGGGACAGGGATAACCTGTCACCGGACTCCATTCCTAACTGGGTGAACATAAGCAATTCATGTAAGCAATCTGGCCTCTGTCTCCTCAAGCTTCAAACACATGAGACAAACTAACCCTACCCATGGCGAGACCACCCTTCAGGGGCAATCAGACGTTACTTTGTGTTCTGAGTTGGCATCTGTTCTATTTTCCTGTTTCTCCAAGGATGGCGAGGGAGCAAGAGGCGCTTACTGCTTCTGGAAACTGTCTAGTGTGTTGGCTTCGTGAAAGTAAAACCCATAAATTTTGAAGCTGACTCAGTTTCCGCCTTCTGAGAAAAATGAAAGGTCAAGGGATGAGTCTCTTAAAAAATTCAGATTAAAAAAATAGAAATTTATTATGTAAGCCTGGCAACAAAAAATGTCTTCATGATTTTAAACAAAGTAAGTTGTTTCCAAGTGAATGTCCACTTCTCAGGAAGAGTTAAGATATTAAAAACATATCTCGCCTTCTCAGCCATTAAATACGTAATAAAAACCCATTTCCTACTTCTCCAGTGGGTTGGAAAATCGATTAAGGTCTGCCAAGGATTTCAGGTATACAGTGTTATCTCACTGTTAAGCGCTATTCTATTTAAACTTGTTTCTGCTTCCTTTCTGTCAACCCCCATGTCTATCTGGGATGCAATGATGGAGATTATTAATTAACTGCAGTCTTATAAGCCTGAAAATTCACGGGAGCAGGGAAGCTTAACAAGATAGAAATGAAAGTTTGGGCACATCCAGACAGAGCCTAATTTAAATCTTAGAATAATTATTCCAAATCAAAAAGAATCCAAATAACCTGTCACCTCAGAGCTCCTAGGTGGAAAAGAAGGTGCTGTGTAAGTCAAAATGATCATTCATTAATACACCTAACATACTAAGGAAGAGCAAAAATGCAAAAAGGCAACAATTCCAAATAATGTGGTAATCCAATACTGTTTCAACACACAGTTACTGAACATCCATCACAGGCAAGGCAAGATTTTAGGCATTGATTAGGATGCAGCCCTGCATTCAAGGAAGGACATGAAACAGGTAAATGAACAAACAGATTTCACATTTGCTAAAGTGAAAACAACAACATAGACGCACATATTTTAAAACATTCAGTTGACAGAATTTAAGTTCTGGAAAGTGAATCTTCAAATAAAGCATACTGAAACAATGTCTTTATTTATTAATTTGATCATGTTTAATTGATATTTCTATACAAAGAGATTCAACATTTCTAAGCTTTCCAGCCAATGGGTCATAATCACTATATAAACCCACATGAATAGGTATTAGGCAGCATGAAAGAAATACATTTCCAGACGAACTTCAGAAAAAAACAAGGAAATTGCTTACTGATTCTATAGTTTGTTCCCACACTGAACAACGTGTAGCTAGTTTACACTGTAGAAAAGTTAAACTAGAATAAAGGCTATGATGCTGATTATGGAGTAAATTCATAGAAGTCCTGAATCATCTTCCATGCTTAGACCTTCTGATCCATTAATTTTACTGCTAGGAATCTATCTTTAGGAATAATCATCAGAGAAGCTGTCAAAACTTTATGTACCTAGCAATTCCCTATGTGTATATCCTACAGAAATGTGTGTTCAGGTCTATCAGAATAGATGTCCAAGATTGTTTATAACAGCATGATTTGTTAATAGCTAAAACCTATAAACAACCATTACCAGAAAAATAGGTAAGTTATATATTCACACAATGGAATACAATACACCAAAGCAAATGAATTACCTAAGCTACAAATATCAACATGGATGAACTATAAAAACAAAATGTTAAGCAAAAGAAGTGAGACAAAATAATTCACACTGTATGATTCCATTGATGCAAAATTCCAAAACAGGCCAACAAACAGTATTATTTACAGATACATACTTAGCAAGTAAAACTCACTAGAAAGCAAAAGAAAGGAATGATTACCATAAAAGTCTGGATAGTGGTTCCTCTGGAAGAAGGCGGTTGTACTGTCACTATTTGCAGATGACATGATATTATATATAGAAAACCCTAAAGACTCCACCAAAAAACCATTAGAATAAACTAGTTCTGTAAAATTGAAGGATATAAAATCAATATATAAAAATGTGTTGCATTTCTATATACTAATAATGAATTATCAGAAAGAGAAACTTAACAAACAATCCCATTTATGATTACATAAAAAAGACTAAAATAGCTAGGAATAAATTTAACCAAGGAGGTGAAAAACCTGTACATTGAAAACTATAAGATATTAATGAAAGAAACTGAAGAAGACACAAATAAACAGAAAGATATTTCATAATTGTAGATTGGAAGAACTATACTGTTTAAATGTCCATACTACTCAAAGCAATCTACAGATTCAATGCAATCCATATCAAATTACCAATGGCATTTTTTACAGAACTAGAACAAAAAAATCTTAAAATTTGTATGGAAACACAAAAGACCCCGAATAGTAAAGCAGTCTTGAGGAAAAAAATGGTGCTGGAGGAATCAGACTCCCTGACTTCAGACTATACTACAAAGCTACAGTAATCAAGACAATATGATACTGGGACAAAAACAGAAACATAGATCAATGGAACAAGATAGAAAGCCCAGAGGTAAACCCACGCACCTATGGTCAACTAACCTATGACAAAGGAGGCAAGGATATACAATGGAGAAAAGACAGTCTCTTCAATAAATGGTGCTGGGAAAACTGGACAGCTACATGTAAAAGAATGAAATTAGAACACTCCCTAACACCATACACAAAAATAAACTCAAAATGGATTCGAGACCTAAAGGTAAGACTGGACACTATAAAACTCTTAGAGGAAAACATAGGAAGAACACTCTTTGACATAAATCATAGCAAGATCTTTTTTGATCCACCTCCTAGAGTAATGGAAATAAAAACAAAAATAAACAAATGGGACCTAATGAAACTTAAAAGCTTTTGCACAGCAAAGGAAACCATAAACAAGACAAAAAGACAACCCTCAGAATGGGAGAAAATATTTGCAAATGACTCAACGGACAAAGGATTAATCTCCAAAATATATAAACAGCTCATGCAGCTCGATATTAAAAAAACAAACAACCCAATCCAAAAATGGGCAGAAGACCTAAATAGACATTTCTCCAAAGAAGATGTACAATGGCGAAGAAGCACACGAAAAGCTGCTCAACATGGCTAGTTATTAGAGAAATGCAAATCAAAACTACAGTGAGGTATCACCTCACACCAGTTAGAATGGGCTTCATCAGAAAATCTACAAACAACAAATGCTGGAGAGGGTCTGGAGAAAAGGGAACCCTCTTGCACTGTTGGTGGCAATGTAAACTGATACAGCCACTACGGAGAACAGTATAGAGGTTCCTTAAAAAACTAAAAATAGAATTATCATATGACCCAGCAATCCCACTACTGGGCATATACCCAGAGAAAACCACAATTCAAAAATACACATGCCCCCCAATATTCATTGCAGCACTATTTACAATAGCCAGCTCATAGAAGCAACCTAAATGCCCATCGACAGATGAATGGATAAAGAAGTTGTGGTACATATATACAATGGAATATTACTCAGCCATAAAAAGGAACGAAATTGGGTCATTTGTTGAGACATGGATGGATCTAGAGACTGTCACACAGAGTGAAGCAAGTCAGAAAGAGAAAAACAAATATCGTGTATTAAAGCATATATGTGGAACCTAGAAAAATGGTACAGATGAACCGGTTTGCAGGGCAGAAATTGAGACACAGAGGTAGAGAACAAACATATGACACCAAGGGGGGAAAGCCGTGGGGGGCTGGGGGTGGTGGTGTGATGAATTGGGCGATTGGGATTGACACGTATAAACTGATGTGTATAAAATTGATGACTAATAAGAACCTGCTGTATAATAAAAGAAGAAGAAGGAGAAAGACTTAAGTTTCTCAGATCTGTGGGTTTATACTTTCCAGCAAGTTTGGATAATTTTCAGCCATTACTTCTTCAAATATTTTTTTCCATACTCCCCTCTCTTTTGGGAATCCAATTACACATGTATTAGGCCACTTGACGTTGTCCTACAGCTAACTGATGATCTTTTCGTGTTTCAATGTAGATAATTTCTACTACTGTTTTCAAATTCCCTAATCTTTTCCCCTGCGATGTCTAATCAGCAATTAATCCTGCCAGTGTATTTTTCATCTCGGACATTGTAGTTTGCATTTCTAGAAGCTCTATTTGGATCTATTTTATATATTCCAAGTCTCTATGTAACTTCTGAACATACAGAATACAAGTTATAATCACTCCCTTAATGTTCTTCTCTGCTAATTCTAGTGTGTGTCAACTTTGGGTCAGTTTCAATGGATTGATTTTTCTGCTTGTGGATCATGTTTTCTTGTCTCTTTGTATCCTGATAATCTTTGATTGGATGTCAGACATTGTAAATTTTACCTTATAAGGTGTTGGATATATTTGAATTCCTAAAACTGCTTTTTCCCCCCTGTAACTCTTTTTGAGTTTTGTTCTGGGAAACAGTTAAGTTACTTGGACATGGTTTGATCCTTTTGAATCTTGCTTTTAAGACTGTCAGGCAGGTCCAGAGCAGTGCTCAGTCTAAAGCTAATTATTTCCTACTGTGAAACCAAGACCTTCCTGAGTAATCCACCCAGTGCCTAATGAAGTACGAAATTTTCGTGTCTGACTGGTAGTAACAGTGCCTGTTCCTATCGCTGTGTGAGCACTGGACATCATTGCTTATAATTTCTTCAAATTCCCAGTCTTGACTAGTTTGTTCACATGCTTGTGCTGGTCAGTCTGCTGAGTATTCAAGGGAGAAATTCTGTAGATCTCTGCAGTTCTCTCCCTGTATCTCTTCTGATACTCTGTCCCATGAACTGCAGTTGCACTGTTCTCCCTAGACTCACAGCTCCATGTCAACTCAGGGAGTCTACTGGGCTCTCCTTCACTTCCTACTCCTGATGCCAGAGCCTGGCAACTCAAGGCAAAATGGGTCAATTGCAGGGCTCACCTCGTGTTTGCTATCCCTCAGGGATCACTGTCCTTCATTGCTTGATGCCTGGTGTCTTGAAAACTATTGTTTCATATAGTCTCTCTGTTTTTTTAAGTAGGGAGGTAATCTGGCCTCTGTTACTCTAGCTTGGCTGGAAGCAGAAGTTGCCAATATTGTTTGCAAATATTTTCTCCTGTTCAGTAGACTGTCTTTTCATTTTGTCAATGGTTTCCTTTGCTGTGCAGAAGCTTTTAGGTTTAATTAGGTCCCTTTGTTTATTTTTGCTTTTGTTTCTTTTGCCTTATGAGACAGATCCTAAAATATACTGTCACAATTTATGTCAAAGAATGTTTTGCGTACGTTCTCTTCTAGGAATTTTATGGCTCTAGGTCTTACATTTAGGTCTTTATCTATTTGGGGTTTATTTTTGTATATGGTGTAACAAAATGTTCTAATCTCTCTGTTTTACACGTAGCTGTCCAGTTTTCCCAGCACCACTTATTTATTTTTAAATTCATTTATTTTATTAATTTATTTTTGGCTGCATTGGGTCTTTGTTGCTGCACATGGGCCTTCTCTAGTTGCAGCGAGTGGGGGCTACTCTTCGTTGTGGTGGGCATGCTTCTCATTGTGTTGGCTTCTCTTGTTGCACAGGCTCTAAGCACTTGGGCTTCAGTAGTTGTGGCATGAGGGCTCAGTAGTTGTGGCTTGCAGGCTCTAGAGCACAGGCTCAGTACTTGTGGCGCACGGGCTTAGTTGCTCCGCGGCATGTGGGATCTTCCCGGACCAGGGATTGAACCCGTGTCCCCTGCATTGGCAGGCAGATTCTTAACCACTGTGCCACTAGGGAAGTCCCCAGCACCACTTATTGAAGAAACTTTCTCCCATTGTATATTCTTGCCTCCTTTGTTGTAGATTAATTGACCATTGGTGCCTGGGTTTATTCCTAGGCTCTCTATTCCGTTCCATTGATCTATGCATCTGTTTTTGTGCCAGTATCATGCTGTTTTGATTACTGTAGCTTTGTAGTATAGTCTGAAGTCTTGGAGGGTGATACCTCCAGTTGTGTTCTTTTTTCTCAAGATTGCTTTGGCAACTCAGGGTTTTTTGGGTTTTATTTGAATTTCTGGCTTCTAGCACAAGATGATGTCTCAGGCTCAGCCTGTTAAGTTCCTACTCTAGACTTAGAATTAGTCATTTCTCCTAGGAGTCCTGGTTCCTTTTAGTTGGGAGTGATATTTAGGAAGTAAAATCTGTGCATTAGGGGTACTTATTACTATTAGTATTTCATTGCTTCTAGGACCTCTGCAGACAAAGCTAGGGAAAAAAATACATGATGAACTGCACTCGTCTTATATGTTCTGATGCTGGCTTGTCTATCTATCCTAACATTTTTGACTCTTGATTTTTCTGATGTTGACTTCTTGCCTGACTATTCTTTACAGCTGTCTTCTCGTGTCCATTCTTTTGTTTTTATCACACTTGGTATAGCTACTAAAGCATGTCTTGCTAAATACTGAGGTGCTACTATTTTTGTCCCTGGGGTGTATGACACTGCATGACTTTGACCATGAATCTCATTAAACAAAAAGGAAGGGATATTGCCATTAAAATAACGTGTAGCAACACTTACTTGCTGAGCACTAATTTTATAATGCCACAGCTCTGTTAATTATTTACCTATGAGTAACTGATTTAAAAAAAGAAATCAAATTTTCTGTTTTCTATATCATCAAATTTTATAACCTTCTGAGCATTAGGGCACCGTGACTGGCACTGGAGATACAAACGAGTCAATGACAGTCTTTAGCATGAGTAGGAGTAGTATATACAATACAACTGCTACTTACTAAGCCAGGAAGTATGCTAAGAACTATACAGTCCACAATGCTAGCAACCCTGTAAGGTGTATAGTATGATTCTGGTTGTGTTTTTTTTTTTTTTTTTTTTTTGCAGTACGTGGGCCTCTCACTGTTGTGGCCTCTCCCATTGCAAAGCACAGGCTCCGGACGCGCAGGCTCAGCGGCCATGGCTCATGGGCCCAGCCGCTCCGTGGTATGTGGGATCTTCCTGGACCGGGGCACAAACCCATGTCCCCTGCATTGGCAGGTGGACCCCCAACCACTGTGCCACCAGGGAAGCCCTCTGGTTGTGTTTTTAATAATCTCTATTTTTGTCCACATGAGAAAAATGTGCAGTTGCAAACTCTGAATCTCAAGCAACACAGCTAGTAATCAACAGAACCAAAATAAACCCAGATTCATCTAGGGCCAAAACCTGAATCCATCTCACTATGCCACATTGCCTCCTACAAGGAGTGATGATGGATGAAACATGCCCTGACTTCAACGTGGCTTGAAGTTTTCGCTTATCATTCCACAGAACCTCCTTTCAGATACTGACTGTGCCACTCTGGTGGAAGAAAGGCTTACCTGAGAGGTTCCTCCAGTGGCTTGGTGTCATTCTGACAGGCTATCCCAGAGACCCTATTTTGCTTAACGCCTTTACTGATGAAGGAATTAAGATATTTGTAACACTGGCTGCTGACACTCAAGTAGGCAAGAACAGCTGTCACAAATCCTGGTTTCATATTAGAATAGTAATTCTCATCCTTGGCCACATATTACAATCACCTGCTTTTTTAAAGAAATATCCTGATGTGCAGATCACATCCCAGAGCAATTAAATGAGAATCTCTGGGGATGGGACCCAGGAATCAGTAGTCAGTGCAAAAGCTACCCAGGTGATTCTTATGTGCAATCAGGGATGAGAACTACAGCTTTAGAATACAGGAACAACTTTTGCTAAGCAGCTTTGGTAATTTGAGGGTGGGGATGAGAAGCTTCCAAACCCAAAAAAGATGAAACCAAATGAAATGGATAGATACAAACAGCATTTTGAAGTCAGCAAGGAATAAGCATAGAAAGAGGTGTTTCCAAGAATCCATACAGTCTCTGTTCCAAGGCAGTTTGAGTAAAGAAGAGACTGTTATTAATTTAGCCTGGTTCAGGAAAGTTAGAATTTTCACCTGTATGGCTCCAAAGCCTATACTCTATTAAGTCACACTAATCCCTAGTAGTAATAGCTGTCACTAATTGAGTACCTAGTATGGGCCAAATGCTTTAGCTTCTAAACAACATTATGAGGTAGGTCTCTATTTTACAGAAGATGGATAAAAAGATAGCTTAAATTTATTTCTAAACAAGTCATCTGGACCAGTAGCTCCCAACCATGATCCTTGGGGGACACTGAATTGCTGTAAAAGTGCACAGAAAGCGCTGCGTGTAGACTAAATACATCAAGTCATTAAATGCTGTTGTGATTACAGAATATAAAACCTTCTAGGAGTATTACTAATTCCCTGTCATTTTTATTCTTTTTATTAACCTGCAGATACTAAAATGACACCTATTATCATGTGAGAGTATACAGTATCTTTTTAATATTAAAAAAGGGTCCTCTTTTTGTTGAAATTGGAACTCTCAGACATTGCTGGAGGAAATGTAAAATGATACAATGTTCTTTGAAAAGCAGTTTGGCAGTTTCTTAAAAAGTTACACAGAGACATACCAGACAGCAATTCCACTCAAGAGAAATGAAACAAATGTCCACACAAAGACTTGTACATGAATCAAGTTCATGTGCACAGCAGCACTATTCATAATAGTCGAAAACAGGAAATAATCCAAAGTCCATCAACCGGTGAACAGATAAACACAATACGCTATATCCACACAAGGGAATACTATTCAGCAATAAAAAGGAACTATTCATATGTGCTACGATGTAAGTGAACCTCACAAACATTATGCTAAAGAAGCCAGACACACAAAAAACCACCTGTTGTCTGATTCTATTTATACAAAATATCCAGGAAAGGTAAATCAATAAGATCAAAAGCGGATCAGTGTTGCCCTGGGGCTGAGGGTGGGGGTAGGGGTGGGAGTAAAAACTGACTGCAAAGGTCATCAGGGAACCATTGGCGGGGGCGGGGTGGGGGGACGGGCTAGGGAAATGTTCTAAAACTGGTTCACAGTGATGGTGGCACAATTCTATGAATCTGCTGAAAATAACTGAATTGTACTACCTTGTAACTATTCTGAGGCACCTCTTGGAGACCTACGGCTCCTCAGACCATAGTCTGAGAACCACTGATCTAAACTATGGCTTTCCAAGTTATGTCAGGTGGGGGTTTTCCCACCCCATATACTTTTCCATATATAACCTTATAAGAAGCCTCAGTAAACAGATACAGGTTATCTTTTATTAATATTGAATACGTTATAAGTTTAACTGTATTAAGATTGATAAACTCATTAAAAATAATTAGGCCTTCTAAAAACAATTTGAAATTGGAGGACAATGATAATAGCAGTAGATTTAATCAGTATTGATGTATTTGTGGATTTAGCTTTGATTTTAAAGTATTGAACACAATTTTTTAAATTCACCCAGTGAAGTAGTTACAAATGCTACCCGTTTTTACGCAGCTCATGTTACAACAGCATCATATTATTTAGTTAAGCAGAAAGCAACGTAAGCTGCAGCACAACCTGAGGCACCAATGGTCTTTCACCTGTCTAATATGGCGTTCATCTCAAGAGAGCACGTGATATGTTTTTTGGTAATGGTTCTTCAAAGTGTGACAAATGTTTTTAAAACACAATCAAATTTGCAGAATCTGTGAAAAGCAAACATTTTACCAACATTTTCTAGTCTAGTCCAGCTAGACTAGAAGTTCTTTTTCAGTTCTAAAAACTGTGTGATAGCATTGGATCACTGTCCTGTACGCCAATGAAGAGCAGTGAAGAAGACGCTATCTGAGTCAAACATTACAGGCTTTTCTGCTGACTACGTTTACTCACTGAATGCAGATACTTTATTTTTCAAGGCAACAATATTCAGGGGCCAGAACTATAGGTCAGCAAGCTTAGGTAACAAAGGAGTATAGAATTTGCAGCTAATTTTTTTTTTCTGTGCCGGGAAACTCCAACCTTATTACCACCTGCAATCCATCTGGCAGGTACAAAACTTAGAGGCCTCACCTCACACCATGCAGGGGCAGCTCATTTAACTCTGTTTTCATCACTCCAATGCAATATGTTAGGCTGCCTACAGGGACCAAGGGAATCCAGATGTCAATTAAGAAAAAAAAAAGGCCCACTGCCATTGTATTAGGTCAAACCTAGCAGCATTAAGATCTACTCCCATAGTGATTCATCTGAATCTTGGGCCTTGCAAACCGCCCGCCCCCAACAAATTCAGACCTAATATGCTAGAACCTCAGGCTCTCCTCTTTTGCAAAAGATAATCAGAACATGATACAGTTGTAACTAACAGAACCAACCTGAAGACTCCTGAATCAGGCATGGCTCTCTATGCATAAATAATTAAGAACAGGCTCAAATAATCAAGACATGAATCTACCAATGAAAACACCCATATGCTGAACGAACAAGCAATTACCACCGTAATGTGTTTAACCTACTAATTAGCAAGAGTACCCAACTGGAAAAAGCTGGAAATGCTGTCTTCACAGAGGAGAGCTCCTATGTGCAAAAGCCCCTTTTCTCTCCTAGCTGAAGTGAGCCTCTCAACAAATCCTTCTCAATCTTTGCAGCACACCCTTGATGTAACAAACTGCTAAAAATAGACCCCAAACCTTTGGATTCATTTTACTCAGTGACTCTGAAGTTAAGGGGCAACCAAAACAATAACTTCCAGCAAATATCAACTAAAAAACAAGCCAGTGAGATGGAAATACATGTGAGGTTTTTGTTTCTGACTACCTGTCCTTGAAAATATACAAAAACCACTCCTGAAACCAGTGGTTAACCTGTAACCAGTGCAAAGCCTTGGGCAATGTCACTAAACTTCTGATGCTTACATAGATGGACCTAGAGATTATGATACTAAGTGAAGCAAGTCAGACAGAGAAAGACAAATATCACTTATATGTGGAATCTGATTAGAAAAATGATACAAATGAACTTATTTACAAAACAGAATCAGACTCACAGATCTTGAAATCAAACTTATGATTACCAAAGAGGAAACGTGGGGGGAAGTGATAAATTAGGAGATTGGGTTGGGAGTAACATATATACATTACTATATATAAAATAGATAACTAATAAGGACCTACTGTATAGCACAGGGAACTCTACTCAATTTTCTGTAATAACCTATATGGGAGAAGAATCTTGAAAAGAATGGATAAGTGTGTGTGTGTGTATATATATATGATTCACTTTTCTGTAAACCTGAAACTAATACAACATTGTAAGTCAACTATACTGCAATAAAAATATTTTTACAAAACTATAAAAAACCCCTCTGATGCTCAGTTTCCTCATCTGTCAAATAAAGGATAAATACCACTACTTCCATCACAGAGTGGTAAAGAGATCAGAGTGCTCTCTCTACGTCACGCTAATATTTGCTTTCTCCGTTTGTCTCTCTCTCGGCCACCTACGTTTCACCAGATCAGAAAGCAGAGTTGAGTTGGCTTCTGCTCACATTATTTTGTAACATGAACTTAGCTCCCAGGAATAATTTCCTCTTAAATTGTTCTGGTTTCTTGTATTCCTTTCATGTCTCCATAAGAAACACTTGTTCAGGGTAAGTATTAAATAAGTGTTTTTGAACAAATAAATCAATCTGGCCAGGCCTATTTGGTTAATCTTTCATGAATAATGAATGAAGACTCAAAAACCTATAAAATCTTATGAGAATAGAGATTCCCTCCCCAGTTGCTGAAAAAGGTCTTATTCTTTACTTTTTTGGCCAAGCCACGCGGTATACAGGACCTTAGTTCTCCGACCAGGGAGCGAACCCGTGCCCCCTGCAGTGGAAGCGTGGCGTCTTAACCACTGGACCGCCAGGGAAATCCATGAAAGAGGTTTTAGAACTGAGTCAGAAAGGCTATTGAGTTGGCCCTGTAATGACTTCTTGAAGAACTGTCCAGCTCCTCCTTTCCAGCCAATCAAATGGTGATTTGATTCCCTAGCTGAGAAACCTGCAGGCAAGATCTTTAGCTCCACCTACTACCTGAATTCTCACCTTCACATACATTCTGATAGTTCCTGCAACTAGCTGTTTTCCAAATTATTAGGTTCCCCCCTCCCCTACCCCATCTCCTCCAGGACCCCTTGTTCATCCTCTCCTCTGTACCTCTCCTTCTTCCTCTCCCTTTCTCTAGTGGTAGCATTTACTTTGCACTTCCTTGTGAGGCATGAAGGTTTTGACCAGTCTCAGGGTGCCCACGGGAAGAAACTATGAAACAAACTAGTGAAATAACTTCATATGCTGCTCTAGCTAAGCCTTTCCCAGAGACCTAAGCACCAAACACTAACCATGCAGACAAGGGCAGTGCTCTCATGAGAACGTTAGTGCTTAGGGATGAGATCAGAGTAGAAGTTCTTTTTTTCCTCTGGTAACTGAACTCATTTTCAACACATGAGAAAGACTGAGGTACAACAATAAATCCAGCTCTTAATTTTCAAAACTAGGTGGGTTTAGAGACCAGGGAATTATTGACAACATTCATGCATTTGTTAAAAGGTATGTTCTGTATTTAAATTAGATTTCCACCTATCCACCCCTCAAACACCTTCTTTGCAATGATTTTACAGTCTTGACTTTGGTTAATTATTACTTCCATGACACCACCTTATAAAGGTACCAAAAGGAACTTTTACTTAATGTGGAAATAAAGAGAACAAATTTTAAACACAGATACACATGCCTCCTTTCATATTTAAATAATATGAAATGTACATTCACAAATGTAACGTCAATGAAAATAATTTGCTCTAGAAATTTTCCCCAAGCTTTTCAGTTTAAAGATGGCACTGTTTAACATTTGAACTAAATGCATTAACATAGCTTTACCAGAAATAGATTTTCTCTAGGTGAAAGAATCATAGACTTTTAGCGCTATAAGGAACATCAAATCATTAAGCAAACTCTTACATTTTAAGAATGAGGAAACTCCCAAGTTAAGTGATTGCCAAAGTCTCACAGCTGGCTAATGACAGGCAAGGGTCTTTTCTCCTGATGCCTATTTCACCACAGCTGAAATTCTTATAGGTGAAAAATACTTCATTTGTTGATATCAATACCCAAGGCAACAAAAATCAGAACTACTCTTACCATATAAATGGTTGACATTACACAAAAGCTGTTTCAACTTTTATTATTTTATTCCATAAACTCTTAGCTTGTAACTCACCCTGAATTGAGCCAATAACCTTTGGTTCTGTTCTGATAATTCCTGGACAGCCTGTGTTTGTTCTCCATCTACTTCCCATAGATGAACTTGCTGCCTCTCCAACTCATCCTGAAGCTCTTTCACATCATTCTCCAGCTCAGCTTCGCTTCCTTCCCACTCCCCTTCTTGGTTCTCAAATCGTATTAGTTCACGTTTCTCTTGTTCCAGTTGCTGAGTGATAAGTGAAGAGGATTTAAAAACTGTTAAAAATTCCACTCTCCTAACTTCTCTTTTTCCTAGTCCGTCAGCACAACAAAACACTGTCACGTAGGAAAAGTTGCACACTTCACAGCTGCAAAAATATTCCCTTCTTCTAGAGAAGGGAAGGCTGGTTTCACAGAGAATGCCTTTCCTACAGAAAACACTTAATGTTATTATGTTTATTCTTGTCCTTGGGCATAGGGGTTCTAGACTTAGGAACTCACTTGAAATTTAGTAAGTCATCTCTTAGCTGGTGAAATATACATCTAAACAACTTACAATGAGTCCTTAAGAAAGCTTCTTTTGCTGTCAGCTATTGTGCCTGGCATAATACCAGGCACTTAGAATCACAGAATTTTCAGAGATAGAAAGAATTACAGAGATCCTTCAGATTAACCACCTTTTCTTATTCAATACAAATGAAGCAACAGAAGAGTTTTAGTAACAATCTCAAGGTCTATACTACCAAATGGGAGAACTGGGATTGGTGCCTCAGTCACGTGACTCTGTTTAGTGCTCTAACGCACAACTTAATAAATATTTGTTGCTATATATAGCATTGTATTTCAAAATCATTAAGGCAAGTTCAGGTTCAGGCCTACTTTTGTTAAATCATGGCCTATTAGCCTTGCATATTTATTTCTGATCCTTTCTTTTCTTCTTGAGTGCCTGTTATGGGCTAGCCACTGTGCTGGGTCATAGTGATAGCAAAACAGACATGGTCCTTGACTTTATGGAGTTTCCATTCTAGTGGGACTGATAAAAGTAGTAAGTTGTACAGTGTGACAAATGGTATGTAGGAAAAGTACAGATGGTTTGAAGCAGCAGCTCAATAGAAAAGAACTCTTTTGGATTGAAGGAAATGAGAACATCTTTTTGCTTCTGTGAGAGAATACAAATGCCTCTTTACAGAGGCAAGTATGTTCCCCTACTTACAAAGGATAGTATGTACAAAAAAGTCAACTCTGTACCTCAGGGAGTATATGAAATATATATGAAATGTAAAGCAATGGTCCTCAATTTTTGGTGCTGTCAGAAAATCTCTGGTATTTTTTAAAATATATCTACCTGAACACCAGTTCCAAAGATTGTGATACAGTCAAGAATGGTATGAGGCCTAGGGATGCATCTATCTACCTATCTCTCTATCTATCTATCTACTTACCTATCTAGGTTCTACAGGAAATTCAGATGCACTGAAGGTTGATATCAAGTACTGAGATTGTTTCAACAACCTAAGACGAGCATTTTAATCTTCTCCTTCAGAGTACTCAGACATCTTTTCACCCTGGAAAACCATGCTCTTATTCTACCCAAGTTCTCACCTTTCAAATGTTTTTTGGAATGCCTCTTTTGGAAAGCCTTAGGGGGCAGTATATAGTTATACAAGAAAAACAGTCCCATTACTTCACATCTGAGATGTGTTTAAAAAGAGATTATTCTATTTCATCCTGCCATTTTGTTCCCCTAATTTGATCTGAGTGACTTGTGAATGTTTCTTAAAGTGTAATTTACCCCCCAAAGATGAAAATTTACTGTGACAGAGCAGTCAGAATAATGTGCCAAAAGAAAAACAGTGATCCAAAATTAAAATTCTGAGCACATTAAGCAAAGGCAGTTTTCCCTGAAATAAATGTATGCCCTCCAAAGTTGACCACTTCAAGGGAACAACTAATTTGGATATAGCCACTCTATTTGTTGAAAAAGTCACATTACAGTTATACTTTATACGGCCTCAGTTTGGAACACATGGGAAAAGGAATGACAAGAGAGGGACTTGTACTCCTCAGCATGAGAATTTTCTGATCTATGCTTCCCTCATTTTGCTGAACTTCCAAAAATGAGAATGTTTTAGTCACTGTACAAACTTCAGAAAGATGAAATGCAGAAGCAAATGTTAATTGCAATCCTAAAACTGTGACACTTGCTTTTATTGAGTTTTTCCAAAATGGAAAAGATCAAGCAGAAGGCTACAGCAAGAACTCAGTAATCAGTGCTACTGAGAGGCCAGATAAATCAGGCTTCTTTTCTAAAAGAACAGAGAGACTTAAAAATATTCAGCAAACAGCTGTTGGTGAATAGCCCAACAAAGTAACTAAACCAGTCTAATCTACTTGTGGGGGGGAGGGTTGAGAACAGGTGGTGCTGATCAGTCTATTCTGTCCTTACATTTCTTTGGACATGTGACAAACTTCCCAATTCAGGTTTCCCCATACTTTGAAAAAAAAAAAATCAAAACTTAATGAACATACAGAATTTAGCCTTTTGTCTATTTTGAGAAAAGAAAGTTTCCTCCTAGAGTTATATTTTCAATTAAGTGCTAAATTAACCAGTAAACTCTAGGCAGAAAATCAACAAGTGTGGAGGTTAGGCTCTGCCCATGCTATTCTTTGTTTCTCAGGGTTATATGGTATTTTAAAGTTAATATCTACACCTGAAACTAATAAAATAATGTATGTCAGTTATACCTCAATAAAAAAAGAAAAAAAATACCAAAACTGTCAAGGTCATCAAAAACAATGAAAATCTAAGAAACTGTTACAGCAAATAAGAGACTAAGAAGATCCAGAAACTAAATGTAAGGTGGTATCCTGGAACAGAAAAAGCCATTAGGCAAAGTTTAAGGAATCTGAATGAACTAAGGACATTAGTTAATAATAACATATCAGTATTGGTTCACTAGTTATGGCAAGTATACCATGCTAATGTAAGATGTTAATAATAGAGAAACTGGGGGCAGGGCATATGGAAACTCTACCATTTTTCCAATTTTTCTGTAAATCTAAAACCATTCTAAAAAAAAGTTTATTTCAAACTCTGAAAAAAACAAGTTAGTATTACTAGCCTACCTAAAATTGGTTGTTACAGAAACAGATTTCTACAAAGAACCAAAAAAGCAATACTATTCTCATAAGTCTAGTATATGGTTCTTGAAAAATACAAAGAAAAAATACTACTTTTTAAGTGGACCAAGCACCAAATGCAAATAAGGACCCCTGCGTTTGCTTACCTAAATCTACTACCTCATTATGTAATCATTTTCACCTTACTTGTTTTGCCTCTTTAAAAAAAATAGTGCTAGAATCATGAGAATTGGCCTAGGGAAGGGAGAAGAAAATGTAATTAAGGGAAAAGACTACCTTTGCAGTAAAGGATAATTCACTATCAGCTAGAATGGGAAAAAGGGGGATCCTGGATATTAAACACGTATTTTTAAAAACTAAATATATAATCTCTGAAGAAAAAAGTGTATAAATGCAAGTTACTGTTTTAGTTCATATTCTGGGGGAAAAAAACTAAGGACCTGGCTGGATATGTTTTAAAAGCAAAAGGGCTAATTGTGTATGCAGAAGAAATAAATTTTTTTTTTTTTTTTTTTTTTTTTTTTTTTTTTTTTGCTGTACGCTGGCCTCTCACTGTTGTGGTCTCTCCCGTTGCGGAGCACAGGCTCTGGACGCGCAGGCTCAGCGGCCATGGCTCACGGGCCTAGCCGCTCCGCGGCATGTGGGAGCTTCCCAGACCGGGGTACGAACCCGTGTACCCTGCATCGGCAGGCGGACTCTCAACCACTGCGCCACCAGGGAAGCCCAGAAGAAATAAATTTTTTAAAATGCCTTTAGATCTTTAAGCATGTGAAAATTTGATTCAGCGAGTGAATAAAATACAGTATAGTCAGTTTAAGGGTGGAAAAAATGACCAAAACCTTACGGCCCCTCAAATTAATTCAATCTTCATTTTAACCCTAAGAGACACATAACTAAAAAACTTCTATGTTAGTCTTTAAGCCAATAAAGACTTTAAAGAGTATGCCTTTAATGAGAGAGCAGTATAAGATCAAGTACCTTATGTTTTAAATGACAAAACAAAAGCTTAGGTTTGGCGTACAGAACTGGAGAGGTATTCAATATTAGCCAATGAATAAGTAGAAAAGATCTTGAAAATGACTTGTTGGTCCTGAACTTAGAAAGGTGCCAATTTTGAAGTCATAATGAAGCAGATGGGACTAAAACCAATCTCATTATGTAACAGTCAAACCAACATTCTCTCAAAGTCCACTCATGTATTTATCTTTCAAACTAACTTATGAGAAAATGTGTTTGACTCCACTGTCTAATAGTTTGTAGAAAATTACAAATGCTTTCTAAAGTAAGGGCTGGTTCTCTACTGCTAAATGTTGAATTTAACTGAAAATCTAGCAGAGTGGCTGTATTAAATTTTAGAAAGAATTTGTCCAAGCAGACATTCTAAAATCAAGTCTGCTTAAAAAACATACTTGCGGCATAATTTGCAAGGGAAAATTCACTTGCAGGAATCAAGTGAAATAGTCCCCTGTGAATCAGATCTGTCACTCTCATTAATACTAAAAGAATTAACAAGGAGCTCATGACAATACCTTTATAAGATATTTTTAAGTTTACTTTTTAAAAAAACTAAAATTTAATAACTTTCAGACATACCTAGCAGAAATAGTATAACTGAACCATCTCATCAATCATTAATATTGATCAATATTTCACTTTTTAAAAATAAACTTTTTAAAACATTACTTTTTAAATTGTGGTAAAGTATACATAACCTAAAATTTACCATTTTAACCATTTTTAAGTGTACTATTGGTTCAGTACATTCACAGTGTTGTGCAACCAACCTCCAGAAATTAAAATAAACTTTTAACACTAGAGCTCATATGCTGACCTGAGAGGAGTGAAGATTTTTTTAAATAGTTTTTTTAAAAATTAATTAATTTATTTTTGGCTGCATTGGGTCTTTGTTGCTGCATGCGGGCTTTCTCTAGTTGCGGCGAGCTGGGGCTACCCTTCTTTGCGGTGCGGTGCACGGGCTCCTCATTGCAGTGGCTTCTCTTTGTTGCGGAGCATGGGCTCTAGGCACGCAGGCTTCAGCAGTTGTGGCTCACTGGCTTAGTTGCTCCGTGGCATGTGGGATCTTCCCGGACCAGGGCTTGAACCCCTGTCCCCTGCACTGGCAGGCAGATTCTTAACCACTGTGCCACCAGGCAAGCCCTAAAATAGTTGAATAAGAGTTTTAAACTATTTTATTATTGTCTATCAAGTCAACAGCAAAAAGTCAAATGTAACTTATTCTTTTACAACAGAACCTTTCTTGTTATAGAATTTGACAATCATTTTCCTTTGTTGAGGACATGTATAAAGTTTCCAAATGGAACCCAGGATGTGTGTAACTGCACGCTCGGGATTACCCTGAAATCTATCACCAATCAAACTGACTGATACGATGTTCCTTTCAAGTTAGCTGTCTCTTTAATCAAGTCCCTCACTGAAGGAATTTGAAATCACAAGCATACATCTATGCAGTAGTACTTCTATATAGAGACTGTAATTGAATCTTTTTTTTTTTTTAAGAAGACACCTTTTATTTCTAGGCCTCTACCTCAAGTGAAAATTCAACAATTCAGTTCACTGAGTTGTGTTTTGGCAGTCTACCTACAGGTTTCACAAACCACTTTTCAGAGAGGTATCTCAGGAGTTCATCAACTGGCAAACCTAATTAACTACAACTAGGCATTCAAGTGAACTACAGGGTACTCATTGGTTTCCTTTTTTCTCCCTGATTTGATATGTCATTGGACTACAGACACATTTCTTATTATAGAAAAGTTTCTGAACCTATATTCTGACCGTTCAACAAGTAGCAGTGATATGGGACCAGACTAGGGTCAATTTCAGACCTTATTCAGGACCGTACTGTTCTCTTGTAACTAAGAGTAAGAAGAACTGGTTGCAACCAAACTGAGTAACAACAGTAAATGTACAGGCAGAAAAGGACAACAGTTAAAGTTATACGGTTCTCATAGGTTGCATTTGGCCATCCAGTTGCATGTGTGAGACCCAGAACAGAAACAGAAAAGTACTGTTTAAATACATATAAAAACTGCGGTCCAAATTAAATCCATAACCATTGGTCACGTGATGAGCCCAGGGTGGCCTGATTTCTGTAATGGAACCAAACCTCCTAATCCTTGACTATTTGAAGGCTATCTAAAGCTCCTTTGGGGGCACTTGTTTCCTTCCTAGCTGCTGCGAAGTTAAAACAAGGGGCTTTAACTCCAAAGCTGGAAAGCTTTAGGCTAACACCCTGATTAGCGATTAACTACTTCTCTGAAAACCTGGAGCATGTTTTAAGCCTGGAGCATATGCCCGGCTTTCTAATTACTCTGTGTGCAGGCATCACCTCAGTGCTGTATAAATTAGCCATACTGTAAGCTCCACTTTAGATGCTGTGTGTAGTACCTATATAGAACGGCCCACGGCGGTTGGAGCCCTGCATGGACCCATTTGCTGAGCAGGGTGGGAAAGTTAGGTGGGTTCCACGAATGACCTCGTCTGATAATCCATAACCCCCATTCCACCTCCCTTCCAGGCGGTTTTCTGCGAGGTAGGATGAGCAACGAAGGGGTGAGGTGGGGTGAGGTAGGTGAGTGGCTTCCGAAGCTACCATGGGCTGGCAGGCGGGTACCTGTCCCTTCCCCGCCCTCCACCCATCCCCCGAGGGACGTCCTCATCTCCAGCTTATCTGTCAGCTCCTTGTGCATCTGCTCGTACTGCCGGCTCATGTCCTGGTTCCTCTCGAGCAGTGCCTTGCCCACTAGGGCCGCCAACACCAGATCCTTCTGCCGGATCACCGACAGCAGCTCGGGATCCTGGGCGGGCGGCGGCGGCGGCGGCTGCAGTCCGGCCACCTCGGCTAGAGGCCCGGGCCTGTCCTGAGGATGCTTCCCCGGGTCAGACGGCCGTTCCCCGGCCGCCAGCAACGCCAGCTCCTCTAACGCCAGTTCCAGCTCCGCGGGGCCCCGGGGAAGGAGATGAGGGCGGCGGCGGCAGGACTCACGACTGCGACCGCGGTGGTCAGCTAGGTGCAGCAGGCGCTGTTCGGCTCTGAGGGTGCTGAAGCGCGGCCGGCTAGGCCGAGGCACAAGGCAGACGACGCCCGCGCGCGCCAGGCCACAGTGGGGAGGGGCCCCGCCGCCTCGCCCCGCCCCTCCCGCTCGCCGGCGGCGAGGGTCCCCTCCCCCGCCCCCCGGGCTCAGCTGCTCATAGGGCGCTGGGGAGGAGGAATGGGTGGCAAAGGAAAGGCTGAGGAAGGGAAGACTGAGGGGACACGAAGCGGGAGGGATGTTGCAAGGAGGGAGCAACGGGTTTTCATCCGCCCTGTTGAGCTCCATGTCTCTCGACTCGGCGGCAGCCCCAGCAGCAGCGGCGGCGGCGGCAACGGCGGCTCCACATCGCGCGCCGCACGGCCCGGCCAGCTCCTTCCTGCCAGCCTCTGCTCCTTCAGTTCACCGGGCCGGCCGCACCCCGCCCCAAGCTTCCTGCCGCGCCCCCTCTCCCCGCCCCTTGCCGGCTCCTGTCGCGCGGGGGCACCTGTTCGCTGTGCCCGCGAGGGATTCAGCGGTTCGTGGGTCTTCTCAGCGACGCCCAGGAGGCGCCGACGGCCTCAAGGCCTGCGCTGCGCGCGCCACTTGTGGAGACGCTGGGCTCATCACTAACGGTCCGGGCAGCTCCCCGGCGCAGCCACGCCCCGGGCCTCAGGTCCACCTCGGGGTGTGGCCCCGCCCCCAGCACGCTCACCTCGGGGTGTGGCCTCACGCGCACCTTGGACAAGGCCCCGCCCCCAGCCTCGTTCTCACCTCAGGCACCGCCTGGACCCTGGCCTCGCTCCCGCTTCTGGGCTGGGGCGTTTCTCTGTGTTCGATGGGTCTCAGTCTTAGGTGGTCTCCAAGGGGACTGAGGACATTCCTCCAGCCACGGATTTTGGGTCTGAGCCCCCGCGAGAGCTAAGCAGTCAGGAGATGGAGCCCTAGAGAGCCATAGGAGAAGAGATGACTTCAGAAACCCAGCATCTTAATGCTGACGACTCAGGGATATAAGGGACCAGCTGCCTTGGAGATCAGCAGCCCCGAAAGAAAGGGTTTATGTTGACAAATAAAGGAGAAAAACTGCTCACAGGGACTTCCCTCGTGGCGCAGTGGTTAAGAATCCGCCTGCCAATGCAGGGGACACAGATTCAAGCCCTGGTCCTGGAAGATCTCACATGCTGTGGAGCAACTAAGCCCATGCGCCACAACTACTGGACCGGCGCTCTAGAGTCCGTGAGCCACAACTACTGAGCCCACGTGCCACAACTACTGAAGCCCACGTGCCTAGAGCCTGTGCTCCGCAAAGAGAAGCCACCGCAATGAGAAGCCTGAGCAACGAAGAGTAGCCCCCGCTCACCGCAACTAGAGGAAGCCCACGCGCAGCAAGGAAGACCCAACACAGCCAAAAATAAATAATTAAATAAATTTTAAAAAATCACACTGGAAGATCATGATTTATGTGATCTTCTTGTGGTAAAAGACACAGGTCTGCCATGTTTACACTGCCTGCCCTACCCTGGGGGCTCTAAAAAACAAAAAAAAGTTTGTTTCAGCTATTTATTCTTCCTTGACACAGACTTGCAGCCTATCTTTCCCCAAAGGTCTTTGTCTTGCCTTCCTTAAACTCAATGGTCCTACTCCATTAGACTTGCCTGTTATTGTAAGAATGAACTATTACAATGCTGACTCTACTTTCTGAAGATCTTTCCTCACAATGTTCCCCTGCCTAACCTGACTAGGAAGTGATCATTTTCTACTACAGGTGTGGCCCTAAGTACTATCTTCCTGTGAATAATCAAAGAAGACCAGCCCAAGTTTGGAGAACTATTAATAATAGTGATTCTTACACGTTTTGGTCCCAGAATCTCTCACTCTTAAAAATCAAAGATCTCAAAAACCTTTAGTTTATAGGGGTTTAGATATATACTGTATTAAAAATTAAAACTGAAAAAAATATTTATTTAAAAATACTTATAATAAACCCATTACATGTTAACATAATGTATT
Source organism: Delphinus delphis (assembly GCF_949987515.2). Classification (NCBI taxonomy): domain Eukaryota; kingdom Metazoa; phylum Chordata; class Mammalia; order Artiodactyla; family Delphinidae; genus Delphinus; species Delphinus delphis. The sequence continues at coordinate 9,624,142 of NC_082695.1, forward strand.
TAATGAAAAATAACTATATATTCCCAAATCAAAAAAAATGAGCAAGAGGAGTGACATTATTTTTTATTTTTGCAAATCTCTTTAATGTTGGCTTAATTGCAGAAAATGGATTTTTATATCTGCCTCTCCATTCAATGTAGTCATGTTTCATTTTGGTTGAAATATATGAAGAAAATTTGGTCTCCCAAAGATTTGGTTGGGAAGAGGAGGAATATTTTAACAGCCTTTTCTGATTGTTGAGGGTATTTTTCCTTGATAACATACCAAAACTCAACAAGTGATAGCAATGTGGAATCAAAAACCATATCAAGGAAATCCATTGATCTTTCTTCCACTTGAAGGGCTCTTTTACCCATGTGTGATTGATTCTTTTTTATTGTTTTTTTGTGATTGAGTCTTTCACAGTATGTATCAGTCATTTGGAAAATACTAGTTCCCTAAGTTATGCAGATCTTCCAAATATTTTTACATGTCATTATACTATATATTAAAAAATCCCATTCATTAATATCACCACTCTCTCATCAGAAGAGTCTTCACGTGTTCGTGAGCTATCAAGCTCACTGAGGTGGATTTGAGTTTTCCAAAATTCTTATTTCCACTGCAAAGCTCCAACTTTATCATTGGTAACCACAGTGTCTATTGTTTTCCTTGAAGTGACAGTCTTTTTTTTTTTAATGAGTTTGGTCTTTTTTAAGATTAATTAATTAATTTAATTATTTATTTTTGGCTGCGTTGGGTCTTTGTTGCTGCACGCGGGCTTTCTCTAGTTGCAGCGAGCGGGGGCTACTCTTGGTTGTGGTTTGCAGGATTCTCATTGCAGTGGCTTCTCTTGTTGCGGAGCACGGGCTCTAGGGGCACGGGCTTCAGCAGTTGTAGCTCGCAGGCTCTAGAGCGCAGGCTCAGTAGTTGTGGCACGCGGGCTTAGTTGTTCCGCGGCATGTGGGATCTTCACAGACCAGGGCTCGAGCTCGTGTCCCCTGCATTGGCAGGCGGATTCTTAACCACTGCACCACCAGGGAAGCCCCAAAGTGACAGTCCTGCTACATACATTTTTGAGAAAATATCTGCCAAATACCCAAACCTGAATACCATAGTCTGTCTGTCATTCATTCAAGCAAAAATGGTGTTCCATGAAAAATGTGGCTAGTTCAACTCCTAACTCAAACGGTGGTGCAAGTGTTTTCTCTCAATACAGCAACGTACTTAGGTATGCAGCAGAAGTGCTTTATGGATACTTCCTGTTTCATCACATGGAGTATTAAAAAGATACGTACTCAAGGATCAGGATTTAATAAGAGTACTGCTTTGTCAGGCACATTCTCAAATCAAACTAGCTTTTTTTCTTCTTGTGAGCACATAGTAGTGAAGAATAACACATCAACCAGTACACTTTGGTACCACTGCCATGATCATGCTAAGGTATCAGCCATGTTATCTACACTGTTCTTTTTGCACCACCAATGCCACTGTCAACACAGTGAAAAACAAAAATAGTATTAGACAATTAGTATTATGTTTACTAATATGAAATTATGAAATAAGATATGAGATTACAAAATTAGTTTTACTGTTATTAATATAGTTAGAATTACTGTCACCGAAATTATAGTGCTTACTTTGCTGACTCTCTGGAAGGGTCTTTGGGACTTCAGGAGTTGATGAACCACACTTTAAGAATTGCTGACTTAGAGCCATTCAAGACAGGTCAACCTTAAGCTAAGAAGAATGAACAAGTACCTCCCCACATGGAAATTAGTTCCAGGATTCAAAACTCATCAAAGCAAAGATGTGAAAACCCTCAGACTTCTAAGAAACTTATTATTTATTTTATTCTGCTTCATACTAGAATAATAGTGGCTAAAATATATTTAGTATTTCATTCCTTAAATCCTTTATATGACATCTCATTTAATCCCCACAATAACCCTGTAATGCTGGTATGTAACACCAGTATATACTAGGACATGATACTATGATGCTGTCTAACTCTAAAGTGCTTGCTCTTAGTTACTAAGCTTCATATTTTTATCATTTTTGTATTCCTTTAAAATACATTTGCATCAGTATTCCTTTGGGTACCTGGATACTTTGGTGATCTCAGGTATGACCCATCTTAACAGACCATGGATGGATTTCCACATAAATGCTGTCACATCACTAAGGACAAAGCATGAAAATTTCTTTCTTAGAAATCCTAGCATTTCCAAACATGACAACACTCATTAAATTTCCTGAAGTTGTTTATTTTTATTAGCCTCTTGATCTGTGAAAACTGGAAAGTGTAAAAGACAAAATATTTTCCAGAAAACTTGTTTTTGAAAGGTCAAGCGTTGAAGAAACACGAGGAGCTGGCAAAACACGTAATAAAGCAGTTTTACACTTGGCATTTTCATTCAGCAATTACAAGTGTGTGTGCGTTTTTTAAAGTTTTATATTTATTTATGAACTAGTCATGGGAACATAAAAAGTCTCAAAAATTCCTAAAATATTACCCAATAGCTTTTTATGTTTTTTTGGAGGTGGACTGACGTAACGTTTGCAGAATGTGGTGTGTGTACCTCCAGTGCTTCTCAACTTGGTTTTTAAGGGAAAAACATTAACTTCAGTGGCTGATGCTCAGTAGCACCAGTCTTTAGCAGAGGCCCTGCCCTGCCTGGTGTCGGAGTGTGATTTCTCTGCTACTCACCACAGGGCCCCAGCTCGCTCTGCTGGGACTCCTTCCCAGCCCCTCCCACCTCTAGGTTCTCACCTTGGCAGCCCCTCACACCTTTCCCTTCACCCTCCAGGGTCCTCTCCTGGGCCTCAACCCCACCCCACACTCCCTTTTCCCTTTTTCCCTTAGGTTGTTATTAAGATAAAAAGATTTCATGTATGGGGACTTCCCTGGTGGTCCAGTGGTTAAGACTCCATGGTTCCAATGCCGGGGGCACGGGTTTGATCCCTGGTCGGGTAACTAAGATCCCACATGCCCACGGCACAGCCAGAAAAGAAAAAAAAAAAAAGAAAAGAAAAAAGATTTCATGTATGTACAACACTTAAAATGGTGCCTGGCACATGGTAGGCACAGTGTGGGTGCTTGATAAATAAGTAAAAAATACATAAAATAACTGAGCACAAATTTCTCCCTCTGACACCATGATCCTTCATACCTTTTATGTCTGACCTTTTTTCCTTTATATGCCTGTTTCCCCCAGGGATTGAACCCGTGCCCTCTGCAGTGGAAGCACGGAGTCTTAAGCACTGGACTGCCAGGGAAACCGCGGACCTCTCGCTGTTGTGGCCTCTCCCGTTGCAGAGCACAGGCTCCGGACGCGCAGGCTCAGCGGCCATGGCTCACGGGCCCAGCCGCTCCGCGGCATGTGGGATCTTCCCGGACCGGGGCACAAACCCGTGTCCCCTGCATCGGTATGCGGACTCTCAACCACTGCGCCACCAGGCAAGCCCTGTTTCCTTTTTAAATAGATTTATTAAGTTAAAAAATCAACTCATATGAAAATAATAAATAAAAATTAAATGGCATTGGATATAGCAAAATCATGATGGTGGTATGCAAATGACTAAAGTTGGCCTATAGTGGAGTTATTGACAGTGATGACCTGGGGTTCCTGGATTAGATCCACCATTTACCAGCTGTGTGTATTTGAGCAAGGCGTTCAGTGTGTTTGGGCTTTGGTTTCCTCATCTGTATGGTGCAAGGTTGGGCTGGATGATCATCTCTTCATCCCTTAAACCACTGGTTCTCAACTTGGGGTGATTTTGCACCCTGGGGACATTGGGCAATATCTAGAGACATTTTTGATTTTCACAACTGGGAATGGGGGTTGCTACTGGCATCTAATGGGTAGAAGCCAGAGATGCTGCTAAACACTCTACGATGCATAGCACAGCCTCCCACAACAAGAATTATCTGTCCCTAAATGCCAGTATTGCCGAGGTCAGGAAACCCTGATCTAAAACAATAGGCTTGGACTTCCCTGGTGGTGCAGTGGTTAAGAATCCCTCTGCCAATGCAGGGGACACAGGTTCGATCCCTGGTCAGGGAAGATCCTACATGACGAGGAACAACTAAGCCTGTGCTCCACAACTACTGAGCCCGTGTGCCGCAACTACTGAAGTCTGTGGGCCTAGAGCCTGTGCTCCGCAACAAGAGAAGCCACCGCAGTGAGAAGCCTTCACACCACAAGGAAGAGTAGCACCCGCTCGCTGCAACTTGAGAAAGCCCGCACCCAGCAATGAAGACCCAACACCGCCAAAAATATATAAATTTAAAAAATAAATAAATTTATAAAAAAATAAAACAATAGGCTTCTGGGACTTCCCTGGCAGTCCAGTGGTTAAGACTCTGCGCTTCCACTGCTGGGGGCAGGGGTTTGATCCCTGGTTTGGGAACTAAGATCTCACATGCTGCAAGGCGTGGCCAAGAAAATCAATCAATCAATCAAACAATAGGCTTCTACAATCTGACCATGGGATTTGTTGCCCAAGAAATACATAAGTGGGTTATACACAAGAGAGGCTGCGATGTGAGCCCAAGTGTGCCTTTGGTTGCTCTTAGGAATTCCCATCTGGAAACCAACCCATAATAGAGCTAGACCACTCAGGCAAACAAATAAACAACAAAACCCTTCTGTTTTGGGCTGAATGGCTCCCAACATTGATTAAATTTCTCCCTACTTCCCCCTCCCTCTTCTAGTGATTTGGTGGTCTCCACTGCTCAAACTCATCAGAAAACAACTGCTTTATCCTCGAGAGTTGGCTATTTTTGGTTCTTCCAATGCCCAGATCTAGAAAGATTTGTGATTTAATTTTGTGTTCACACTTTCCTGCTTTTCAATGATCTTGGCCCTAAACACACTACTGATGAGTTTTGTACATATATCAGTCATCTGACGCTATTTTTAGACGTTGTCTAGTTTTATTTCATTTCAAGAACATTTGTTATGTCTTGTTCTTCCTGCATCACACTCTGATTTAATCTGTTGGCAGGCAAGTTATTTATACCTATTGATACTGCTCATAGTAACACTGTTTTTTAAGTGAATTCCCCCCACCCCCATTTTTCTCCTTTATATTTCTCTGTCAATTTCAGAGTAAAGTGATTGTAGAAGTAGTGTACCACCCAGTGCCAGAACACCTGAAAACCTTTGCTGGTGGATAGGTAAAATGCTTTTAATCTATTTTTCATAGTTTGTGTTATCATTGCTATAACTACACTTCTTGCTCTTGATAAAAGCCTATGTGGGCTTCTTGGGGCCTTTCTGTGATAAGAGGACTAGGTTTAACTGCATGCTCTGCAGACTGTAGTTATGTGTGTGTCTGGGGTGCATATGTGGGCATGTTCAGTGTTCTGGGAAGATAGGTGGAATAATGCACCAGTTAATATTGGTAATTTAATTTATACTTGACAGTGGCTGGGAGAAATAAGATCTTATTGATGATTAAATTTTTATGGGTGAATTAATTTTTTTAAATTCCCAAGTTATAAAGAAGTCCAATGGATTGTACAGTTATCAAGGCAGTTGTCCAGTAAGTATTTATTAAGTAACCATCAGAAGTTGGTATGGGTTTAGAATTAACATTATGTGAGCCATTTAGGATTTATGAAAACACAAATCCCTATCCTCAAAAAGAATTCCACCACTGCTTGTGTAAGAGAGTGTGGTCAAACCGGGCCATCACCAGTCTCCTATGGCTTCTCTATAGCTCACACCAGAGGAAATATAATATAGTGGATAAGACCATAGTTTCTAGGGCAATACAGTTTCAAGTTGAGGCTCCCCCAGTTACTAGCTGAATAACCCTGGGTGAATTAGTTAATCTCTCTGACTACCATGCATTATGTAAGTAAATAATCTTTTTCACTAATGTGTTCTTAAGGCCTAGCACAGTGCCTAAGATAGAGTAGGACCTGGATACATTTTAATAATGAATGATGCATGTAAAGCACTTAGTACACTGCCTAGCACATAGTCAATGCTCACTCAAGAGGTTTAAAAAAAAATACCTTGACCTCAGAATGCCAGATGGGTTACATATTAACTTGGTCTGTGTGGTTGGTATTAACCTCTTCATTTATCTAGAACATTAATTGTATAGAAACTGTGGTGTTGGATATTATGTAGGGGAAACAAAAATGTATATGTTATGACGCTTGCCCTCAAAAAGTTTACAATTTAATAAATAATAATAAACATGAACAGAAAAACCTATAATTATAACCAGTATTGAATTATATTAAACAGTATATTAAATACCTTATAAATTATGCTATGTGATTTTTTGAATTCTGAGAAGGGAGGTATTATCAGATAGAGTGGCACAAAATTAGAAGTCTGTGTGCTTTTTATTATCACTATAAGCTGGCAGTTCTAAACAATGTCAGTGGCAACATACTCTCATCTCCCCCCTTGGCATGCCTCTGACAATATTTGACAAAATTGATCAAGGAATACTTCATGACTGTAGCCCTTAAAGGACATAGGGGATTTTATGGGCAAAGATGGAAGGCAAAGCAAGTAGAGAGAACAGCTTCTCCAAAGACACAGGGGCGGGACATTGTGTTTGGAGAACAGCCAAGGAGGGAGAATAAAGTTGTAAAGATAAAGATAGGTTGGCACTGGCTTGCAGAAGAAGGAAAAATGCCATTTATTGAGTGCCTATGATGGATGGCCAAAGGATTGGCTTACATTATATTGCTTAAACCTTACAATAATCTTTCCAGATGAGTATTATTACCCCCATTTTATAGATGTGGAAACCGGTTCTGAGAGGGTCAGGGTCTTGCCCCAAGTCCTGCAACTAGTACAGGGCAGAGTTGGTATTTGAACAGAGATCAGTTTGCTTATAAAACCTGTGGTCTTCCCACCTATGTAGCCTTGAATGCTAAGCCAAAGACAATGGGGAGCCACTGGAGATTTTAAAATCGTGAAGTCCTCTGAATAAAGCTGTAGTTCAGGAAGATTCATCTGGCACTGGTGTTGAGGATGAGCTCACCGTGAGAGCTGGGAATCAGGGAGGCCAGTTATGAGGCTGCTGGAAGAGTCTAGATGAAAGGGATGATGGAAATGGAGAAAAGATGTCAGAGAGGCTGAAAAGAAAGAATTGCTAGGGGACATTCCTGGTTGCGCAGTGGTTAAGAATCCTCCTACCAATGCAGGGGGACACGGGTTCAAGCCCTGGTCCGGGAAGATCCCACACGCCGCGTAGCAACTAAGCCCATGCTCCACAACTACTGAACCTGTGCTCTAGAGCCTTTGAGCCACAACTGCTGAAGCCCACATACCCTAGAGCCCGTGCTCTGCAACAAGAGAAGCCACTGCAATGAGAAGCCCGTGAACCGCAACGAAGAGTAGCCCCTGCTCGCCACAACTAAAGAAAGCCTGAGTGCAGCAACGAAGACCCAACGCAGCCAAAAAGAAAAGAAAAGGAAGAAGGAATTGCTAGGACTTGGAGACTGATTAGAGATTAGTGAGTGGGAGTGAGGAAAAAGAAGAGGATGCAGACATGCCTCTGAGGTTACTAACCTGGACAACAGAATGATGGTGCTATTGCCAGAAACAAGAAAGCCAGAAAAAGAGAGAGAATCACATAAATAGGCCCTTTGATTTGTCTATGGTTGAGGACATGTGGCCTATACAGAGAAATAAGACAAGCATGTAATCAGTATAAAAATAACAATTCTAAGAGTGAGTTGTTGATGAGATATTGGTCAAGAATCGTATCATTGGGCTTGAAAATGAAAAGAGTTTCCTCATCTGGAAGAAATCTTCTTAAAGGAAGCTACTGAATGGAAAAGAAGGGCTAGAATACTTGACAGGAGGAGAAAGGTTGTTCTTTGTGATTGGAAAAACGTAAGTCAAGGCCTGGGGATAGGAAACGGCTAACCATGGCTCCATGCCTGCGGGAATGGAAGCATTCCCTTTTACTGGGCCAGGGTGACTACAGGTGGAGTGACCATTTCCCCCATCTTCCCCAATTCCCACCTGCAAGCAAAGAGCACTGGACTTCTCTTCCCGACAGCCCACTCCACTCCTCCACGCCCCATCTAATAAAGGAAAGGCTTAGGGAGAGAAGCAGCCCCCCCGATGGGTTTAGAAAATAATTGCACAGAAGAAAGCTGTATGCACGTTTTATTATACATTTGCATTTACAAAAATCAAGAGTTTGCAAAGGCTTATATTCAAGAAGGCATATGGAATCGCCCAATTAAAAGAAAAGAAGATGGTAAGGACTCAAAAACTGGTTACAGAATTTAAGAAAAACCAAGCAATACATCAAAGGTATAAATCTGCATTTCCCTGGGGTCTCAATTGAGTGATTCAGCTTTTGCAGTAAGTGGGTCAGAAAACTGTTAATCCTACAATGATTTTGTTCAACTGCACTCAGCTGGTACATTTCTTTCTTGCAGATCTTAAAAAACAAGTATGTTAAGATTGTTGAAGTTGATGTTAACCCAATATCAAATTGCTTTGTTTATCAACCACGAATAATATATTTATTTTCTTGATTGAAGTCTGTCCTTTTAATTGGCAAGTAGTGACAATATTGTTTGTGGTTTTACTTTGAAATGTTGTGTTTTGTGTTGCACAGCTCTATGGTATAACTGATACACTGATACCGTATAATAGGGAGTCTCAACCAGAATGAAATTTAACAGGATAAAACATTACATTGCAAGGGGACAAATATAGGAGCTGAGATATATTGTTTTTTTTGTTTAAGATGTTGGGGGTAGGAGTCTATTAGTTTATTTATTTATTTTTGCTGTGTTGGGTCTTCGTTTCTGTGCGAGGGCTTTCTCTAGTTGTGGCAAGCGGGGGCCACTCTTCATCGGGGTGCGCGGGCCTCTCACTGTCGCGGCCTCTCCTGTTGCGGAGCACAGGCTCCAGACGCGGAGGCTCAGTAGTTGTGGCTCACGGGCCTAGTTGCTCCGCGGCATGTGGGATCCTCCCAGACCAGGGCTCGAACCCGTGTCCCCTGCATTAGCAGGCAGATTCTCAACCACTGCGCCACCAGGGAAGCCCCAATATATTGGTTTTGTGGAGACAGAACTCAGGTTTAAAAACATAAGCCATGAGTCAGCATGGAAGAGCTACTTTTTTCAGTTGTGGTAAAACTCGTATAACATAAAATTTACCATTTTAACCTTTTGTTTGTTTGTTTGTTTGTTTTGTGGTACGCGAGCCTCTCACTGTTGTGGCCTCTCCCGTTGCGGAGCACAGGCTCCGGACGCGCAGGCTCAGCGGCCATGGCTCACGGGCCCAGCTGCTCCGCGGCATGTGGGATCTTCCCAGACCAGGGCACGAACCCGTGTCCCCTGCATCGGCAGGCGGACTCTCAACCACTGCGTCACCAGGGAAGCCCCATTTTAACCATTTTTAATTGTACAGTTCAGAGGCATTAAGTACATCATATTGTTGTGCAACCGTCACCACCATCCAACCATAGAACTCTTTTCATCTTGCAAAACTGAAACTCTGTACCAATTAAAAACTAACTCCCCATTCCCTTTTCTCCTCAGCCCCTGACAACCACTGTTGTCCCTTCTGTCTCTATGAATTTGACTCTTCTACGTAACTCATATAAGTGGAATCATACAGTATATGTCCTTTTGTGACTGGCTCCTTTCACTTAGCATAATGTCCTCAAGGTTCATCCATGTTGTAGCATGTGTCAGAATTTCCTTCCTTTTTAAGACCAAATAATATTCCACTGCATGTATACACCACATTTTGTTTATCCATTCATCATTTTATAGACGCTTGTGTGGCTTCCACCTTTTGACTATTGTGAATAATGCTGCTATGAACACGAGTGTACAAATATCTCTTTGAGTCCCTGCTTTCAATTCTTTTGAGTATATACCCAGAAGTGGAATTGCCAGATCATATGGTAATCCTATTTTTAATTTTTTGAGGAACTGCCATACTGTTTTCCACAGTGATGGGAGAGCTATTTTAAAGTCATCTGCCATTGAGATGTACTTTCACTGAGATGTACATTCATTCCTTCACTCTCCTTCTTTCAACAAACATTACTGAGGAATTGCCTTGTATAATGACTATGCTAGGCTTTATAATGTTTATAGATAAGACTTATTTGGTGGCACAAAAGGGATCTGTAGAATAAATATACAGTGGGGCTTCCCTGGTGGCGCAGTGGTTGAGAGTCCGCCTGCCAATGCAGGGGACAAGGGTTCATGCCCCGGTCCGGGAAGAGCCCACATGCCGTGGAGCGGCTGGGCCCGTGAGCCATGGCCGCTGAGCCTGTGTGGCCGGAGCCTGTGCGTACCGCAAAAAAAAAAAACAAAAACGCGGGCCTCTCACTGTTGTGGCCTCTCCCGTTGGGGAGCACAGACTCCGGACACGCAGGCTCAGCGGCCATGGCTCACAGGACCAGCCGCTCCGCGGCATGTGGGATCCTCCCGGACCGGTGCACGAACCCGTATCCCTTGAATCGGCAGGCGGACCCCCAACCACTGTGCCACCAGGGAAGCCCTCAGCTGTGGAAAGTTTTGTTTTTTTGTTGTTTTTTTTTTTTGCGGTACGCGGGCCTCTCACTGTTGTGGCCTCTCCTGTTGTGGAGCACAAGCTCCGGACGCGCAGGCTCAGCGGCCATGGCTTACGGGCCCAGCCGCTCCGCGGCATGTGGGATCTTCCCAGACCGGGGCACGAACCCGTGTCCCCTTCATCGGCAGGCGGACTCTCAACCACTGCGCCACCAGAGCAGCCCTGTGGAAAGTTTTGACAGTGAAAAGTGAAGGATACAATTTTATATCAAAGACAGCTGTGACTTCCATGATAAAAATTACTTTTTTTTCCCACACAAATGGAATTTGACTTTAAAGCTAAGATTAAGTCTCCAGGATTTAAGTTGGGTTAAGGATGCTCATTAGATTCTTGTGTAATAGATATTCCAAATGAGGAATTACCACAAACTGTTACTCTAGGAAATGAATTCATGACCATTTCTTAGGGATAGGAAGCCTTTCTATGTCAAAGCCACCTAGAGGAGAGTGGAAAGGTTCACACAGGTTTGGGCCACTAACCTCAATTACCCTCCATTCACTTTTTCTTTGAAGTTTTGAGTAAGTGGGACCTTCTTTTGGGTGGGTGCAAATATAGGAGAGAGAGGAAGAGGCCAGAGGAGAAACAGTGGAAAAATTAAGCAAGGAAATTGTTTGATCAGGGGGTCAGATCAGAGCCAGCTGTCTCAGTAAGCTTTTATAGGACCAGAAAATCAGAAACCTATATTGTTCAACTCGGCTTTTTTCTTTTCTTGCTTTTGGTACTTCCTGTGTTTACTAGTGAAGCTTCTTTTGAAAACTATAGATAATCTCATCTTGCTAAAGGGAATAAGAGAAAGGGGGTTTTAGATTTGTCCGTGTTTCAACCAATTAAAGGAAGAGCTATGGAGAAAATCAGAGATGTGTTGGATTTTTTTGTTTTGTTTTGTCAATTTCTTTTTCTCCTTGAAATGACCAGGGAAGTCATTTAAGGTATAGAATCTTTGTACAAAACTTTTCAGAGCACATTCTTGGGAGTATCTAGTATAGTCAACTGGCATTGTTTCAAATGATGATTAAAAATTAATCTTTTGGGCTTCCCTGGTGGCACAGTAGTTAAGAATCCGCCTGCCAATACAGGGGACATGGGTTCGAGCCCTGGCCGGGGAAGATCCCACATGCCGTGGAGCAACTAAACCCATGCGCCACAACTACTGAACCTGCGCTCTAGAGCCCGCGAGCCACAACTACTGAGTCTGTGCCATAATTACCGAAGCCCGTGCGCCTAGAGCTCGTGCTCCGCAACAAGGGAAGCCACCGCAATGAGAAGCCCACGCACCACAACGAAGAGTAGCCCCCGCTCGCCACAACTAGAGAAAGCCCGCACGCAACAACAAAGACCCAATGCAGCCAAAAATAAATAAATAAATTTAAAAAATGAATCTTTTGCGGTAGGGAGTTCTTACTGTTATTTATTTTTTAAGCCTCCTTCCTAACCACCATGGTACAGTTCTGTTTATTTTAGGAAATGTGCATACGATTTGCCATTAATGTATTCAGTATCAATTATCCACTTTCACACAGCTCTGTGTGGGTGAGTTGCAGTGTTGAGAATTTCCTTAAGAAAATGAGTTCTGAATTTTAAGTTTACTTTTATCACTTTCTTATTTCAGCTGGCTACCTGGGGTAAAGAAAGCTCAAAAGACATCCGATGCTGCTTTTAACTTTTGGCTTGAGTCATGCAGATAGGATTTAACTTTAATGAAAACAGAGGAAATAGGCTTTGAGTGTATATGTTCGTCCAAATTTATAGGTCTTAGACAAGAAGCCCAAATTGTTTTTAAAATTCATAGAAAATGTACTTTTCATTCTTGCTGTTTGAAATCTCAGGTATTGCTTAGCCTAAAACAACCAGGCCAACAAAATGATGTACTATTAATTTCTTGGCAAAATTTTTTAAAACTCTACCCAACCTCCCCTCCTAGGGTCTACCTCTCCCTTGTCAGCCCCTGCTTTCCCCTCATCATCACAAAGACACCCTCATCAGCTTCAGCATGGTGATGAGCTGGCCCCCTGCCTACCTCTTAACCTTATTTTCTTTCATCATAGAGACTGTTTCTCAAAGTCCTGTTTGTGATTAACAAACCTGGGTGGTGCTCTGATTTATAAAATTTGTCTCCCTAAGAAGACAGTGGGTGGTTCATCCTCACCTCTGTCTGGATCTGGAAGGAGTTAAGCCAATGAAAGATTAAAAACATCTTCGATAAAAACATCTTAGATCTGGCTTTGTGTCCAAAAGAATTTAAAACAGGATCTTGAAGAAATATCTGTATGTCCGTATCCATAGCAGTATTATTCACAACAGCCAAAGGTGGAAGCAACACAAGTATCTACTGACGGATGAATGGATAAACCAAGTGTGGTATAGACACACACTGGAGTATTATTCAGCCTCACCAAGGAAGGAAATTTTGATACTGCTTCAACATGGTTGAATCTTGAGGACATTATGCTAAGAGAAATAGGACAGTCTCAAAAAGACACATATAAGGTACCTAGAATGGTCACATTTCTAAAGACAGAAAGCCGGATGGTGGTGGCCAGGCTCTGGGGAGAAGGAGGAATGAGGAATTATTTAATGGCTGGCTATTGAGTTTGCCCTGCAAGATGAAAAATTCCGGGGATTGTTTGCACAATGCTGTGAATATAATTAACGATACTGAACTGCACGCTTAAAAATGCTTAAGATGGTAAGTTTTCTGTTATGTGTATTTTACTACAGTAACAAATCCTGGAAAGAGGGGTCAGTGAGAAACACTGACTGATGCCAAGGTTGAGACCGCAACAGGGAGAGACAAGTGTTGGGTCCTGGACACAGATGGGGCTGTTGTGGTTGGCACCAACTGTCCCCCTTCGGGACTGAAGGGCACTTGTCACAGCTGACACACCCCCGTGACCAGCCCTCAGCTGTCAGCCTTGTGTGGGAATCGCCCTCGGCAGAAGAAAGCCATCCTACCCAGTGTCACAGCCACTTCCCCAGGGCAGCTCGCATCCAATGAGAGGTCAAGGCAGGGGCAGAAAAGGCCCAGTCCTCTTGGCCCCAGGTGGGGACAGCTCTGAAGGGTAAGCCCAGCTTCAGAGCTCCCTGAGGGGTCAGCTGGAATCTCGCTGTGACTATGTCACAACTTCTCTCTCTGTCCCATCTTGCTTCCTTCACTTGCCCTGCAGGTGTCGTGCTGAGAGCCTTCTCTAATAAACTTCCTGCCTGCTAAGCTCAGCGATAAGGGTCTGAGTCACATCACCAGCTAAGACACCAAAGCCAGCCGTGGTGGTAGCTGAGATGGAGGTGAATCCAGACCCGGTAGTGGAGGAGGAAGAGAATGGGGACCAACTGCAGCAGCAGGGGCCGCGGCTCAGCCCACTAATTCCCGCTTCCAAGTTCTCCCTCAAGAAGAGAGACCGGGCTTCCCTGGTGGCGCAGAGGATAAGAATCTGCCTGCCAATGCAGGGGACACAGGTTCGTTCCCCGGTCCAGGAAGATCCCACATGCCGCGGAGCAACTAAGCCCGTGCGCCACAACTACTGAGCCTGCGCTCTAGAGCTCGCGTGCCACAACTATTGAAGCCTGCACGCCTAGAGCCCGTGCTCTGCAACAAGAGAAGCCACCACAATGAGAAGCCCGTGCACCTCAACAAAGAGTAGCCCCCGCTCACCGCAACTAGAGAAAGCCTGCATGCAGCAACGAAGACCCAACGCAGCCAAAAATAAAGAAAGAGAAAGAAAGAAAGGAAAGAAAGAAAGGAAGGAAGGAAGGAAGGAGGGAAGGAAGGAAGGAAAGAAGAAAGGAAGGAAGGAAGGAAGGAAGGAAGAAAGAAAGAAGAGAGACCCACGGGGCCATGAGGAGCCGGTCCATGGAGGAGAGTACATGGAGACGGGCTGCAAGCAGAGCGAGAGGTGGACTCTGGTAGGCACAGAGATGTCCCATTCAGATCCCTCTTGAAGGAGGGACTTGCTGCCCAGCCGTGAGGAGTGCGGTCAGCAGATGGCCTCCAGCTGTCAGCTCCTTCAGAGTCAGCCTCTCCTGAGATCATGCCCTTCCCAGGGCAGCCTGCATCGGGGCTAAAAGGATGAGGGCATATAAAGGGATAGTTGTTTTGTCCTGAGAGCTTCAACACAGGACAGGTACTTTTAACTGACAGTCTTAACCTATCTCATTGTCTACCACGTTGTAGGTCCTCACTAAATGTTTGTTGAATAAATAATTCAAATTCAACAATATTGATTAACTACTATGTGTAAGGCATTGTTATGCTGGTTATACAAAAAAGAATAAGAAATTCTGTCTTCGGTGGGGTTTATTGGCCAATGCTCATAGCTTGCACATGGGCCCATGCACAAAGTGACCATGGTGACAGGGATGGAGACCGTGCCTTTCTCAAATTACACCCAATGATCCACTTGCTGATTCTGTGCTTCTCATCCCTGTAAACTTGGGCTCTCTAGGGCAAGAGTTTCTAATTTTTGGAGGAGCACTTAAGCCGGGGGACACAGGGAGCATTCCACTGAATTGCACATTGTGACAGCACTTAGTCACTTTGGGCTCCTATGTCATTGAACCAACAGACAGAGAAGGGAGTTACTACATGACCTGGGTTAATCGGTTCTGATTGCCGGGGGAATTACTAGGGCTGCTGCTATAGTTGGCCCTTGAACAACATGAGTTTGAACTGCAAGGATCCACTCATACTCGGATATTTTTCAATAGTAAATCCTACAGTACTACTTGATCTGGTCTATGGTTGGTTGAATCCATGGTTGCTGAGGGACCATGGATGCAGACAGCCAACTATAAATTGTATGTGGATTCACCCCCTCGTAGTTCAAGGTTCAACTGTATTTAACAGGGGCAGGATAGAGAATGTCTGGAACCCAGAGGATTCACTACTGTTATCACTAGATACTTCTATGCTTTGGATGACTGTTAGCGGACAGTTACAGTACTGTGACTTGGCAAGGACACAATCACTCACACCCTTTGGGGATGAACGTCTGGACACCCCACCAGGCAAATCACCCTGACCAACAAAAATACTAGCTGAAGATGAGGGAAATCCAGGTGGGTAGTGGAGGAGGGACATGATAAATGAATTATGGCCCTAGGACTAGCTACAGCAGTAGAGACTATGTATTAGTTTCCTATTGCAAACTTTGCGGCTTGTGGAACAACACAAATTTATTTTCTTACAGTTGTTTAGGTCAGAAGTCTAACATGAGTCTCACTGAGCTAAAATCAAGTGTCATCAGAGCTGTATTTCTTTCTGAGGCTCTAGGAGAAAATCTGTTCCCTTGCCTTTTCCAATTCTGAGAGGCTGCCCACATTCCTTGGCTAGTGGCCCCCTTTCTCCACTGCAAAGCCAGCAGTAAAAGCCAGCAGTAGAGCAGCACTCTGACCCTTCTTCTGTTGTCGTGTTTCTCTTTAACCACAGCAGGAAAAGGTTCTCTGATTTTAGGGATTCATGTGATTAGTTTGGGCCCACCTGGATAATCCAGGCTATGCTTTCCTTCTCCAAGTCCTCAACTTTATCACATGCAAAACCCCTTTTACCGTGTAAGATAACATATTGACAGGTTCCAGGGATTAGGACATGGATATCTTTTGGGGAGTGGGGCATTATTCTTTCTACCATAGACTGTAACTTGTCTCAGCCTTCCTGGAGTTGATGACTGTCACCTCCCTGAGACAGGCTCTATATCTGACTGACCTTGTTTCACTCCTCTTTGGGAAAGAGTAAGGGTGATGTGTCTCTTACAGATACAATGGTGGTCTAAAGTTATCCTATGGAAGGGCATGAGTGGACCTGAGTCATGCAGGGGAACTGTACCTTATAAACCTTTCCTGATTCCCTCAACTACTATCTTCTTTCTTCTCTCCTGATCAGCTTCCTACCCACATTGAGTTGTCTTTCTACCTCTGGGTTTGATGCAGTGCCATATCATGGAAAATTTCCAGCCTGGGTGGCTTTAAGGTGCCAGGTTACACAACCAGGAAGTGTAGGGAAGTAGTTTCCCAACTGATGAGTCTTGACCCCTGGGAAGTCGGAGATGAGAGAGAGCAGAGCAGATACAACCAGTCCCCTTCCTACCCTTTGCAGACCCGGTCTTAGCTGTGGTTTTTCCTCTGACCCCTCTGGAAAAGACTGTCTGCCAAGCAAACAAGCCTCAGCATCCTGCCGTGGACGACTGGGATCAGTGGCCACCGCGGAAGTGCATCACATTGCTTTGCATCTTTCCTCACCTCCTTTCTCTCTCTCTCTTTTTTTTTTTTCACATCCTCACCTCTGTAGGGTTTTACCTCCTAAATAAGGTGTTAGCACTTTAATCCTGTCTCAGTCTCTGGTTTCTAGAGGAACCGAGGAAAGGAATCTTTGATTATGTTAAAGAGAAGGTTCCTAACATCAGGCCTCTGGGTGCTTAGGAAGAAAGTTGTAAGATCATAGAAAACACTAAAAAGAAAGGTCCTAAAGGCATATTTCCCTGACTTAACACTTTTGTTGAGGCAACCCTCTACAACTAGAGATAAAAAAGGGAATGTGGCCTATTCAAATGTCACAGTGACACAGAGAATGTCAAGACAGAGGGAATCCAGAGCTTGAGAGAAATTCCACAAAGCCTTCCTTCCTATAAGCTACAGTCTAGTTTTTCATCCTTCCATCCATCTCTCCATGCAACCACCCATCTTCTTTTGAGCACCTCCTATGTGTCAGGTACCACATCAGGTGCTGATGAAACAGCAGTGGAGAGAGAGATGATAATCCTGGTCCTTATGGAGCCCACATTTAGCAGGGAAGACAGAAAGGACACAGATAAATAAGAATTGCAGAATCAAAGGAGAGAAATTTTTTTATATTACTATAAGCATATGAATGGAAATAAGGAAGGCAGAGATCACAAAAGGCTTCCAGGCCTCATGGGAATCCAGATAAAGGCTTCCAAGTCAGGCTCTCTGAATGTATGGAAACTGGATCTTGTTGGGTTTCCAAATGACTAGATTGTAGGCAGGAGCTGTAAGGCCTTTCAGACCCAGTACTGTGATCCCAACTCTATTATTTCATGAATAAGCTACTGTATCAAACAGACCCAAAAATACAGGGGCTTAATCAAGTTAGAAATTTCCTTCTTTCTCACATTCTTGTCCATAGGTAGGAGATAGATGGTCCAAGGAAATTAGGGAGCTCTGCTCCAGGAAGCTGAATGGGGACCCAGGTTCCTTCTGTGTTGTTGCTCTGCCATACCAGGGTGGGTACTGTCTGTATCTACACAGTCCAAGCTGGCTCTCCAGCACTGCATCAGCATTTGATCCTGTGGGAATGGGGGAAAGGGAGAAATTGAGCGGACAAGCCACTGAAGTGGCACACTTCACTTCCACTCACTGACAAGAACTAGTCCCATGACCACTGCTAGTGCAACGGAAGCATGGAAAGAGTCTCTATCTGGACTAAAACTCCTGGGGTGGGGGGTGGGGTGGGTACTATTACTAAAAGGAAGAAAGGGAGAATAGATACTGGATAAGATTGCCAGAATTAGAACATAATAATCCCAGTTAACTTTGAATTTCAGATAAACAACAATTTTTGGTATAAGTATGTCCCATTTGGACATATTCATTGTTTATCTGAAAATTATTTGTCATCTATCTGCAATTCAAAGCTAACCATGTGTCCTGTATTTTGTCTGCTAACCCTAATAATGGGAAACAAAGAGCGTTGTCACTTTTGTCACTGGTATTGTCTTTTTGCGTTGATTACAAGTGAGCCATTAAGGCAACCCAGATTCAAGGAGAGGGATTAGAACAACTCTTGATGAGGGAGTGACAAGGTCACATTGCAGAATAGTGTGTGTGATGGAAGATATGTTTGTGGCCATCTTCGGAAAACACAATTCGCCTTACATATTTTATCTCATTTGAGCAAATCAAATGTCATCCCTCTTAAACATTAGTTTCATCTTTCTCTTGCATCAAGTCTATTAAAGTTCTCCTGACCCACCCTGGGCTCTCTCCCAGGAATCTGAAATTGGAAATAAAAAGGAATGAGGTAAGAGGAGACCTGGAACAAAGTGATGTTGATGGCAGTACTCTGGAGAAAAAGTTCATGAGCTGCTACTGAATTCTCAGAAATCACCCTTGGTTTTTTCCTTTTCTAAATTGTAGTTGTTCAGCTCTTCTTTTGACGCCACAAAATACCCCCAGCATCCTTTCATTAGCTTCCCCTTCTCTCTCGCCCTGTTTTTCTTTTTTGGTTTATGCTAACCATAGGACACTTCCATTAATTGCAGTCAAAATTTTGTGAGCAAGACATTGTATACAGCCAAGTTTAACCTTGAAAGAGGTACAAAGGACAGCAGCTCATTGGGGAATATTTGTCATTTCTTCTGAGGGATCCATGAAAGATGTTACTTTTGTCAGCAACTACCCATGGTCTGTGTTATGAATAAATAAGAGGTATAGGGCTTCCCTGGTGGCGCAGTGGTTGCGAGTCCGCCTGCCGATGCAGGGGACACGGGTTCGTGCCCCAGTCTGGGAAGATCCCACATGCCGCGGAGCGGCTGGGCCCGTGAGCCGTGGCCGCTGAGCCTGCGCGTCCGGAGCCTGTGCTCCGCAACGGGAGAGGCCACGACAGTGAGAGGCCCACGTACAGCAAAAAAAAAAAAAAAAAAAAAAAAAAAAAAGTATAGATATATGGTGATAGCTTTCACTTCTATATTAGAAAGGTAGAATCTGAATACATTTCCACTACTGGACTGGCCAAGAAAATACTGACCAGTGAAAATTTGATTTACTTTTCTCTCCAATCTGATAAAAGAGGGAGGGGGAAAAAAAGCAATGGGCAGCAAGAAAGACAGAGAAGAAAAAGTCCAGGCAGTCTACAAACTGAATAATCATATTAAGGTGTAGAAGCATCAGAAATGAGAAAACGCTAAGGAGATATTTCCAAGTAAAGTGTCCTGATATTCAGGGAACAGCCAACACTGAATGATAATCAGGCTTAGCTGCGAGGTTTAAAAGATAAACTAAGAGGAAAGGTGTTGACAAGAAAGACTTAGAGAAACACTTCTTGATACCGGAGAGGTATGATTCCGTGCAATGAGAAAACAGGAATCATTGTGGATCTTTCTCTCTGGGGAGCTGAAAGAAAAGAGCAAGTTGCTCGGATTCATTTGGGATGGGCCAGGTGAGCTCACCAGATCATGCAGATGAACCATCCTCGGGGTTTCTTAAGGTTTTACGCCCGCAATCATTTAAACTGCTCTCTTCATGTGTGTCATGACTAGCACAGTGCCTGCTCTCTGTGACGCAACTCCTCCTCTGCTCCCCTCTGGCTACGTGGAGGCGAAGGCTGCTGGAAACCGTTATCACAGGCCACAAGCTTCTGGATGCCTGGCGCCCTTCAGAAGAACTATTAAAGAATCACAACATGCCCCGAAATGCGACGGACCTAACGATCTGTCACCCCAAACGTGCTAATCACGTGGAACAGTAGCAATCAGATTCATGGCTAGCTCTTGTGAAATAGAAACGTGACACTTCAGTGGCTGCCAGCTGGAGCTTAAACTGTGACACTTCACCTTGAAAGCTTTTGGTAAGTGCTGGGAAGCTGTGTCCTGTAAACACAGAAATAAATGATTTAAAAAGCCCTGGCCTCGGCATAAGAGTAGCTTGGTCCCGTGCTGTACAATGTCATAGTCTAGTGCTGTTGAGCACTTGGATTGAGGCTAGTGTGATGGAGGAACTGAAGTTGTAACTTTAATTAAATTTTATTAATTTCAATTTTTAAAATCAAGGGGAAATTCACATAATATAAAATTAAACATTTAAAAATGAACAATTCCATGGCATTTGGTACATTCACAGTGTTGTGCAACCACCACCTCTATCCAGTTCCAATACATTTTCATCACTCCAAAAGAAGACCCTGTACCCCATTAAGCAATTATTTCTCCCTCTCCCCTCCTCCCAGCCCCTGGCAACCACCAAGCTATGTTCCATCCCTATGGATTTACCTATTCTGGACATTTCATATAAATAGAATCATACACTATGTGACCTTTTGTGCCTTTTTTTGTTTTACTTAGCATAAAGTCATTAATATCCATGTTAAGTTTTTAAAAAAATAAATTTATTTATCTGGCTGCTTTGGGTCTTCGTTGCTGCACGCGGGCTTTCTCTAGTTGCGGTGAGCGGGCACTACTCTTCGTTGTGATGCGTGGGCTTCTCACCGCGGTGGCTTCTCTTGTTGCGGAGCATGGGCTCTAGGTGCGCGGGCTTCGGTAGTTGTGGTGCACGGGCTATAGAGCACAGGCTCAGTAGTTGTGATGCATGGGCTTAGTTGCTCCGCAGCATGTGGGATCTTCCCGGACCAGGGCTCAAACCTGTGTCCCGGGCATTGGCAGGAGGAGGATTCTTAACCATGGTGCCACCAGGGAAATCCCCATGTTAAATTTTAAAACTGATACTTGACTTCATTATTGTAAAAACTTTTAAGTATGTTTGGAATTCCTTGGGTATATGAATCTGCTTTTTCAAGCCTAAATTTTTGAAATCTAAATACAGAGCAGTAATTTCCAATTCAAATTAATCATCCCAACTGAGATATGCTGTAAGTATAAAATTATACTTATACCAGATTTCAAAGACTTAGTATGAAAAAAAAGAATGTAAAAGATCTCCTTTATCTTTTTTAAAAATATTGATTACCTATTGAAATGATACTATTTTGGAAATATTAAGTTTAATAAAATGTATCACTGACATTAATTTCAACTGTTTCTTTTTATGTTTTTCATTGTGGCTGCAAGAAAATTTTAAATTATACATGTGACTCACATTACGTTTCTATTGGACAGTGGTGGGTTAGTCAAAAGATCTAACTCAAACTAAATACTAATTCCAAAACATTTCCGAGCACCTACCATGAACTTTTATATATTTATTTTTGCTATCATGTGAAAAAGTTGGTTAGAAATAATGTTTGCCAATTTTGTTCACCTTTCCTTAGGCTTTAGCCTGGACCAGAAATTGGTTATGGGTTAAATTATGGGAGTTTGATGAAGCTTTCCTCCTCTCCTGCCAGTTACTGTTGCTCATACAGAGTCAGAATCACTAGGAAATGTCTTATGATACAATCATTAAAATATTTTAAATGAGGAAAAATAAGGGATGTTGGCTGACCTCCCTGCTTTTCAACTCATACTTTCATGATACACCATCAGTTTTGGATGAGTCAAACGTATGTGCCTTTCTGCTGTTGAGAAACGAAAAATAAGCCCTTGTTTATGGACATTCACTCATCAACATTTTGGGTGGATATTGTGTACACTGTGGTTGCTGCTGAGTGTTTAGGAGTGAAAAACCAAACAAGGTGCCTGTCCTCATGGAGCCTACATTCCAGTGAAAGGAGACAGAAAACCGATGAATAAGATAATCATAGATTCTGACAAGTTCTATGAAAAAAATTAATATAATGATTTGGTAAAGAGTAACTTTATCAAATGGTGGGGAGTGTGTGTGTGTGTGTGTCTCTAATATAGGTCAGGTAACTGGGCAGTCTCTCTGAGAAGATGACATTTGAGTTGACATTTGAAGAAAAAGGAGTCAGACATAGGAAGAGCCATGGGAAGAGCAGTCCAGGCAGAAGACACAACAGACGCAAAGGCCTTGGGTTGGGGGAGAGTTTGATGTGTTTGTAGAACAGAAAGGAAGTCATAAGACTAGGATGTGGTGAGCAAAAGGGAAAGGGTTAGGAGATGGGATTGGCAAGCAGGAGCCAACAGCAGCCAGTAGGTCATGTTAAGAAGTCTAAATTTTATTTTAAGGGTAATGGGGAGCCATTGATGGTTTTGGAGCACAAGAGTAACTAGATGCATTTTTCTCATACAAATGATCTTGTAGTATTTTCAATGGACAGCTATCCTGTTCTACAATTGCCAGAAAGAAGACCTAAGAACTGATTGTTCTGGGTAGATGTCCTCCAATATTCAATAGTATTTTAGTTAATAATCCCATATGTCAAGACACCTTGTACATGTTGCATGTATCATCTTGGCACCAGCGGCCCAAGGACCTCCCAGGAGATAACTCATCAAAAGGAAAGAAACGATCAAACAAGTTAGTCTCAAAACAAGACTTATGTTTGGCTAGAGTTTGGACGGGTGATTTTTGAGAAGAGTGGTGTACCTGTCACTCAGATTAGTTCTCATGACCAGTCCTTATGGACTTACCATGTCTGAGTTTTATGTGGCTATGGCTATAAGTAAAAACTAAGGAGTTTTTTTTTTTTGTTGTTGTTGTTGTTTTGCGGTATGCGGGTCTCTCAGTGTTGTGGCCTCTCCCGTTGCAGAGCACAGGCTCCGGACGTGCAGGCTCAGCGGCCATGACTCACGGGCCCAACCGCTCCGCAGCATGTGAGATCCTCCTGGACCGGGGCATGAACCCCTGTCCCCTGCATTGGCAGGCAGACTCTCAACCACTGCGCCACCAGGGAAGCCCAAGGAGGTTGTTTCATGAAAACCTTTTTGGCCCCCAAACAATGCTGTTCTGGCATCTCATCCACATGATGGACACGGTGTGGCTGGGAAGCATTCCCTCCTACTGAACATCACCGTTGAACATCAAACTGCTTTGGCACCTGGCACCTATTTGGTACCTGATAGGAGGCAGCAGCGCCTGGCAGGAAAGTTGGTACTCAGTAATACAAGGTGGACATGACTCTTGGGTAAAATGGAAGTCAACCGAGATAGTTATAATCAGCAGAAATAACAGCATGCTTGGTTGATGGGAGGGTGTCCAGAACAGGAGAAAAGGAGGAAAAAGCCATAAACACTGTAGATGACTAGACTTGTTTTTGAGCATGTGTGACTGACTCCCTCCTGAGCATCCCCAGAGATTCTGACAGGGAGTGAATTTTGCAGGAGCCTGGAGCTCTACAATAAAGAGCAGAGGAGGGTATGGTGAACTATTTTGATTGGGTTCCCCAAGAAGCCCATCCTGAGATAAGGACTCAAGGGCAGGTAGTTTATTTGGGAGATGGTCCCAGGAAACAGCAGCATGGGGAGAGGGAGAGTGCGACACAGAAAGGAAGACAACCAATAAAGGTCATGTGGCAAGCAAGTGACTGCTACGGGCAAGTGGAGCTCAGCATCCCCGGGGGCACTGGGAGACTGCAGAGAACAGGCCTCACGTTATCTCAGTGGAAGGAGAGGAAGCTAGGAGATTCCTCCACCAACACCCATCCATCACTGGGTGGGGCTGTTTCTAGGGACACAAACTCTTTGGGACTTCCAGAACATCCTGCTTGCTGGCCGGGTGTGCTTCCACAGCCAGAACAAAGCTCTCATTCAGAGAGTCACAGGTGTAGCAATGGGCATCCTTTGGTGTATAGAGAGGAGTGTTGAGGGACTCTGGGCAGGGCCCCGGCAGCAGCTACTACACCAGTGACTACACCAGGCTACAAGCATAGAGGAAGTTATATTTATCTCTGTGCTAGTCTCATTTCTGGCCCCATTTCAGTCCTCACTCTTGTTTTGTTTTTCTTTTTCTCCCTTCTCTCCTACTTATAATTTATGCAATCTGGCTGTGTTTCATGTATCCTTGTAAGCAGCCTTAAATCTTTTTCTGGAACACAGTCGCACATAAATAAATAAACACCAGCAAGGTTTAACACTTTCCCTTTATTTATTGACCATTTTTTTCCCCTCTGTGAACTTCTTGGACCAGAGCCTCGTTCACCTGCGTCTAGCACTGTGCTGAGCACGTTGAAGGCATTTGATTATTGTTCTGTAGAATAATGGCACGAAGATATGCAGCTGGTTTGTAAACCGACTCTGTGACTAGAAGCAGGTACTTTCTGGCCCCTTCTTTCTTGAACCCAGTGCTTAGAACAGTGCCTGCACATAGCAGGTGCTCAGTAAATATTTGGAAGAATGAAGATTGAAAGAATGAGACTTAGAGGACCTATATCCCTAAGGGTTCCCGTAGATCACCAGTTAGAAATCTACCAACATACTGGGATTGTGTGTTTTGTAAGGTCAAAGTTGCCCTTGAAACCTCTGTCACGTGGATGTACTCATTTTCATGAGCATAAGCTGGGAGGCAGAGACTAAAGCTAGATCTAGAGATGGTGTTTTAAAATATATACCCAGCAGGCTCTGTGCATCTCAGAACACCCAGTGGAAATTCAAATGCAGTCTGTTTATGAACCCAATCTTTGCTTGTAGGTGTCCTGGGAAACTGTTCTCAATAACACCCCTATTGAGAAAAGAATTACAAGCAATGTTGGAAACTGGGGTTCCCCAGGAATCTCAGATGCTAGAAATTGAGTGACTGCTTTACATCCCATGAATCAGAAAGAAATTATTTAATGATGGGTCACAAGCATGTAGGTATCTGGATTTTTTTTTGCTGTAATATTTTCTCCTTAAGCAGAGAATAAGCACAATAGTTTTATTTAATAAACCACTAACTAGAAATGAAAAAGTCTAGCCTTTGAAAAACAAATTCTTGACATTGAATAGATCAGCATTACCCGTAAGTAGGTTACTTCTAGGAAGCTCCATTTTCACGTAGATCTTAGCAAAGGAGGAGCGCGTTTGGCACTTGTGTTATTTATGTGCGTTTAAATTAAGATACTATTTGCATAATATAAAATTCATCCTTTTAAAGTGAACAATCCAGTGGTTTTTAGTATATTCACTATGTTAAGCAACCGTCACCACTATCTAATTCCAGAACTGTTTTCCATCACCCCAAAAGAACCCTGAATCTGTTAGCAGTTACTCCCTATTCCCCCCCTTCCTAGTTCCTGGCAAGCACTAAACTACTTTCTGTCTCTATGGATTTACCTATTCTATATATTTCATATAAATGGAATCATTCCATATATGTGACCTAACCTATCTAGCTTCTTTCATTTACCAGGATAATTTTAAGTTTCATCCACGTTGTAGCATGTACTTCCTTTTTTGTGGCTGAAGAATATTCCATGGGTGTATGCATACACCACATTTTGGTTATCCATTCATCCATGGACAGACACCTTGGTTGTTTCTACGTTTTGGCTGTTGTGAATAATGTTGCAGTGAACTTTGGAATACAAGTATCTGTTCAAGTCCTCATTTTCAGTCCCCTTGGGTGTATACCCAGGAGCGGGATTGCTAGGTCATATGGGAATCACCTGTTTTCCAAAGTGGTTACACCATTTTACATTCCCACTGGCAATGTAAGAGAGTTCCAATTTCTCCGCTTCCTCACTAACACTTGTTATTCTGTGTGTGTTTAAATTATAACAATCCTAATGGGTGTGAAGTGGTTTCTAATGGGTTACGTCTGTTTTTTTGTTTTTTGTTTTAGATGTTGGGGGTAGGAGTTTATTAATTAATTTATTTATTTTTGCTGTGTTGGATCTTTGTTTCTGTGCAAGGGCTTTCTCTAATTGTGGCAAGCGGGGGCCACTCTTCATCGTGGTACGTGGGCCTCTCACTATCGCGGCCTCTCTTGTTGTGGAGCACAGGCTCCAGACGCGCAGGCTCAGTAGTTGTGGCTCACGGGCCTAGTTGCTCCGCAGCATGTGGGATCTTCCCAGACCAGGGCTCGAACCCATGTCCCCTGCATTGGCAGGCAGATTCTCAACCACTGCACCACCAGGGAAGCCCTTTTTTTTTTTTTTTGAAAGTTTCCATTTCCCGCTTCTTGTCTGAGCCCAGATACAACTGTTCCGGAACATCCATCCATTTTTCCCCCTATCTTTCTTCTTTCACATACTGTTTTGTTTTGTTTTGGTTTTAGAACAGTTTTAGGTTTACAAAAAATTCAGCAGATAGTACAGAGTTGCCATATACCCCCTTCTTCTGGTCACAGTTTCTCCTCTTAGAAACATCATATGTTAGTATGATATATTTGTTACAATTGGTGAACCAATATTGATACATTATTATTAACTAAAGTCCCTAGTTTACATTAGGGTCTGTTCTTTATGCTGTACAGTTGTATGGGTTTTGACGAATATGTAATGTCCTATATCCATCATTATAGTATCATACAAAGTAGTTTCATTGCCCTGGAGATCCTCTGTTCTTCACTTATTCATCCCTCCCTCCCTCCTCCAAAGTGCTGCCAACCACTGATCTATTCCTGTCTCTTTTTACTAGAATCCCTTTTACTTTTGACTATAGTTTTGTATTTTCCAGAATGTCGTGCCTTTAGCCTTTTCAGATTGGCTTCTTTTACTTGTTTGTTCACCTTTTGAAGGACATCTTGGTTGCTTTCAGTAATTACAAATAAAGGTGTTATAGGCATTCAGTGATTGAGTGATGACAGGGAGAAGCCAATGACATTGAATAACTGTTTATTACTTACATTCCCAAGAGAAGGGGACACACCATGCCATGCAGGCCCACAGGGGAAGCATCAGGTTTTGATCAGTAGGCAGAAGCAGGAATAAGAGGAAAGCCTAAGCGAGAGCCTTTACTGAGCTTCTGCAGGAAGGAAGAGGCAGGACGAACAATTTAGGATCGGCTCCTTTGAATAATTCCAGTGGACTCTGGGGCATAGGAGCTGTCCTCAGCTGTCCGGGACCTGATTCTGGGGTGATTAGGGCAGAGGAAATATTGGCTTGGCGTGTGTTAGCTAAGCAGGTGGGTGAGGTCATGGCACTGGATCAGGTGGTCTGTGCGTGCCTAGACATGTTCCAGGCAAGCAGTCCACCACCCCTAGGAATTAGCTAGCCCTGTAGGGGCAGTCTCTCCTCAGGTCTGAAAGGTCCCCCAAGATGTCAAACTATCGTACAATACAGAAAATAAAAAAACATGATTAATACACTGACTTTCCCTATAGGGATGATTTTGGGATAGGTTCTCTGGAAGCAGATGCTTATATGGGGTTTGGGATTCAGCCCCTCTGAAAAGAAAAGTCTGGTTGCAATAGTAGCTTGACAAAGGCTTGGCCAACCCAGAGGGAAGCTCTGGAGCGAGGATGGCCCATCAGACTGTCCCGCATCTGGAGGAAATGGGCAGATTTACAGCCTGGCCTGAATTGGTCAGCAGTGCAGGCTGCTCTGGGAAGGACGTTACCTTGAGCTAGGCGTCTCTCTGCCCCTAAAGCAGACCCTGAAGGAGCTGACAGCTGGGGGCCATCTGCTGACCCCACTCCCTGCAGGTGGACAGCAAGTCCTTCCTCAAGGGGGAATGTGGGCGGCACATCTGTGACCGCCTCAGGGATCCCGTTCCAGTTGGCCTCAGCGGTTGCTGGCTTGAGGACACACTCTTACTGGCCTCCTTTCTGTCCCTGCCTCACTTTCCCACTCTCCTTCACTTCCTCAATAAACTGCTTGCACCGAAATCTTTGTCTTAAAGTCTGCTTTTGGGGGAACTGAAACCAAGACACATCCAACTTGCCTTTAGAGTGACGTTCCTTGGGGCAGGTCTGGTGGTTTCCAGTTACATAAATGTACTTTTCTTGACTTACATATACTTAGGGTGATTCAAGTCCTGGTTTGTTCAACACAATTCCTGTTTACTCTATTGCCCTGATGTTCCATTCCATTGTCCCTTTTTCTCTTAAAACTGTCTTGGTTTGGATGATACATTTTATGATCAATGTACCACTCTTTGAAGTGAGTGATCCTTAATAAGATCCATGGAGAAGGGAAAGTGGTTTGTTTTGATCTTGAATGCCATTAACTCATTTATTTTGGGTGAATCAGCCAATTTTAGAGCTGGAAGCAACTTCCAGGCCTGGCTAATCCATTGACTCTCAACTTTTTTTTTTGTTTTTTCTCTGTTGGGACGCACATGGTTGGATATTCACATGTATAACACTCCCATTAAATTCCCAATATGCCAGCTGTAACTCCACTCCTTTTCTCCTACTTAGGAAAGCACATTGAATGCAGACGAGAATTAGGTTGTTATAGCGATAAGGTATTATTTAAAAAAAGATGAGTCATTCTCCAGCTCCGGTGTTTTAACCACTAGCATCAAATCAGTCATGACACAGTTCGTGATCGATTGAATTTGAGAACTGCTTATCTTGTTCCAAACCCCTGCATTACATAAAAAAGTCATTTAGCCACATGGTGGCCCCATTTTCTCACCTGGAAACAGGGATGCTAAAAATCTCCTTCCCTGTCTGATTGAGTTATGGTGGAAATGAGATAGCGAATGTGAAAGCTTTGGGAAGTATAAATCCTTTGAACCAACGGAAGCTCTTGTGGTGGCTATCTGTAGATGGGAAGAAGCAGCCATATGTGTTGAGAATTTTCTAGAGCCATACCAGAATGTACAAAATAGGTGACTGTGCGCCCGTCTGGTTCGCCCACGGATTCTTTCCTTAGGACATTTGTGAGTCAACATTTTATCGGTGCTCCCGGTCATTACGTGGATTCTCTTTACATCTTTGCTAAGGTGTCTTAGTCAAAACCCAATGGTTGCAAGAGACAAAAATCCAACATGAATTAGCTTGAATAAATTGGCTCACATAATGAAACCACGGGAATGTCCCGGTTGGAGTTGGCCACAGGGATGACCAGATTCCACGATGTTCCAATCGCAAAGATTCTTTGTGCCTCTCACGCATACTGCTCTCTACTTACTGGCTTCGTTTTCTCAGAACAGCATCTTCACTAGGTTGTGGGGATGGCTATCGGATGCTGGGCTCCCATCTTTACCGCTTTGGCTCACCCTTGGACCAATCACTGTAGTCGGGGAAATAGTAGGTAGACTAAGCCCGTGAAGCCAGATGCCCACACCTCAGATCAATTACCCAAGGGCTTCTCATGCACACGGTTGCTTCAGGGATTGTTGGGAGCCGGCAGCTACCAGATCTGTGCCTATCATTCAGGGGAAATAAAGTCTTATAGATTGTCAAACCTTTATTCCTAATGACTCTTTTACATTTCCTGGGCTATAAATAATAAATCCTTTCCCTTTCCTTCCCAATGCAAATATTTTGAATAATTTAATAATTGCTTTCCAAAGCCTACTTTCAAAACCACTCTTCAAAAGGTTTATGCCAATATATACCCCCACAAACAGATGGTGGTGGGCATTCTTGAATTGAAAACTATCATTGATCTGTCCTGTGGTTTTCAGTTGAGGGTGATTGTGACTTCCCAGTGGATAACAGCAACATCTGGAGACATTTTTGATTGTCACATACTGGCGTGATGCTACTGGCTTCTAGTGAATAGTAGGACAGGATGCTGCTAGACATCCTTCAATGCACAGATAGCAGCTCCCCACAACAAAGAATTATCTGGTCCAAAATCTCAATAATGCTGAGGTTGGGAATCTCTGATCTATACAAACAGATATGGTCTGGGTTTTATTTTTACATATAAAGAAGTCTCAACAAGAAGACTTGCCTCAACAGAAAACTTTGACAGCACACTCTATGGCTGGTCTTGACATAGGGAGGTACACTTGAAGTCCTGTTTCCCCAGGTTGGGAAGAGGGCATTGAACATGGCAGGTAAAAGTTTTCAAATTGCCCAGCTAAACTGCTTGGAAAACTTACTCTTCCAAGCTCTGCCTGACACTTTGTTTTAAGGGTAGTGTGCATTTAAAGCACTTTAGCAAAAGAGGGGTAGCTCGGATTACAACTGAATGCGAGAATTACCGATGTTTGGTTTATTTCTATTCTGACTCTTGGAAAATAATAGTCATATACCATCATTAAAGAAATTTAATGCATGACAAAATAGAATGTAAGCAAACTCCCACTAACAGGGTCTGGTCTCAGCAAATTAGACAACAGAAAATAATTTATCTTTAACTTTCAGCTTCCTGATTTTGCATCTTTCTCCATGTCACTCATTTTCCCCCTCCATCCATTGACCCCAACTAATGGTACCAAGTGCTTCTTCTCTTCGGAAGTAGTATAATGAGGCAATAAAGAGGAGGGAGTCTGTCACTGGCCTACCTGAATCTGCTGATTACTGTTGGTGCAACTCCAGGCAAATTACTTAACTAACCTTAGTCTCCTCATCTGTAAAGTGGAGATGATAATGGTGCCTCCTCATAAGGTTGTTGTGAGGGTTAAATAGTTAATATACACAAAGAACTTAGAACAGTGCCTGGAACATAAACACTATGTGAGTGTTAGTAATATTACTTTCAATTCTCTACCCCTTTCTCGAAACCTGATGTCAGACTGATTCCCAGTATAGTTTAAATGAATGGGAACAGTTTAGTAGGGAGTGGTGGTGACCGTCTTTGGGGTTAAGAACCTGAAATCTCGACTGCATAGTACCCCTCACACAACCCGGCCAACACATTTTCAATACAGGCGTAAAACTCTTCCAGGAATAGAGATATTTAGAGTAGGGGTGGGCAAACTATAGCCTGCAGGCCAAATCTAGCAAGCCTTTTGTTTTTGTAAATAAAGGTTTTTGAAGTCCAGCCACACCTATTTTTAATGTATTATCTAAGTTTGTTATTGTGTTATAATGGCAGAATCGAGAATTCACAAAGGCAAAGTTGAGTAGTCACAACAGAGGCTGTAGGACTTGCAGTCTCAAATATTTTCATCCTTCACAGAACAAGTCTGCTACTCTCTGCTCTAGACCCTTGTGACTCCAAGCACCAGTTTGTGGACCTGCAGCGTCAGCTTCACCTGGGGACCAGTTAGAAATGCAGAGTCTCAGGCTCCATCCCAGACCGACTTTATCAGAAGCTGCATTTTAACACAATCTCCAGGGAGCTTGTGTGCACGGTAAGTTTGGAGGATACTGTGTAGAGGGTACTTGCTTTGCAAGGAAGAGTAATTTATGTGACTTTCAGGGTTCCTTCTAATGCCAAGCTTCAAGTGAAGAACTTAATTGATTCTTTTTCATTCTTTTTTTAAAATTTATTTTTAATTGAGATATAATTGACATGTAAAATTATATTAGTTTTATATGTACAACATAATGATTTGATATATGTATATACTGTAAATGATTACCACAATAGGTTTCGTTAATATCCATCACCTCACATAATTACAATTTTCTTTTCTTGTGATGAG
This sequence comes from Delphinus delphis, assembly GCF_949987515.2. NCBI lineage: Eukaryota > Metazoa > Chordata > Mammalia > Artiodactyla > Delphinidae > Delphinus > Delphinus delphis. Next base: position 9,655,703 of record NC_082695.1, read on the forward strand.
AACTTTTAAGATCTACCGTCTTAGCAACTTTCCATTATACAATACAGTATTGCTATGTGTGCTGATTCTTACTTGTCTCTCACTGATCTGAAATCTTTTTTTTTTTTTTTTTTGGCCACACTGCACAGCTGGTGGGATTTTAGTTCCCCAACCAGGGATTCAACCCAGGCCCTTGGTTGTGAGAGTGCGGAGTCCTAACACTGGACTGCCAGGGAATTCCCTGATCTGAAATCTTAAACTTTGGGAATATTACTTGAAATTAATAAGTTTAGAGCTTGGAAAAAAAGGTTAGAGATGCTGTTTCTTCCTTCTCTCTCTTCTTGGTCCATTTTCCTTTTCTTTGTCACTTTCCAGGGTTTATGTGCCTTCAGAGCTAGAGAACTTAGCTTTTGTTTGCTTGTTTGTTTTGTTTGTTTTGTCTTCTACCCAGAATAAAACTAAAGAAGTAATATCAATTTGGTTGTAGTCAGCAAACTAGGAGTCAGATAACGTGGGTTCCAGCCTCCTCTGAACTCTGCTCTTGCCCGGCTGCAAGGGCCTATGCAAGCTGGGTCTCAGTTTCCTCATCTGCAAAATGGGAGTAATTTTATCAGCTCAGGGTCTCCCTCACGGGGTTGCTATGAGGATGAGTTACAATACTGTATGTGAAAACGCTCTGTCATTGGTAAAGAAGCATAAAAACATAAGGAATTATTTATAGACTGCCTGGAATAGAGCCTTGAACACAATAGGTGCTGCAGAGATGTTGGGTAGAATTTTTTCCTGTGCGAACTGCTGCAGTAATAGCCACCAGATGGCAGCAAAATGCAAGCTTCCCCTCAAAAGGCTCCTCAGGTCCGCTCCTGGGGTTTTCATAGGGTAGTAAAGTACAGCTGATGGTTTTCCCTGAGTTCTATCAAGTTGATACCCCTTCACTCACTTTCTGCCTCCCAACCTTTCCTTACTCCCAAACCAACCACGTGTCTTTTTTTTCTTTCTGCCGATTCCTACCATGGGAATAGTAACTTCCCCCCTCCACCCCACTGCCCCCCAAATGCATTGAGGGGCAAATCAGAAGTTACAGCAGTCTCTGAATTCAGAGTCCAAAGTTAATATGAATTGGCAATGGGGATTAAACCTAGGGGAAGTATGAAATAAATGTCAGGCAAAATCGGTGAAAATTGATGAGGCAATGGGAAAAAGGAAAATATTTACACATATTATTTGTTCTCCTGTTCCTGGTGGGCCATCCATCCACCCATCATCCAGTCGACAAACATTCATTCTTCATTTGGGAATTCAGATGCAGTCCCAATCTCTCTCACGGAGAGAGTAGAGACAACTATTGGACAGCTAATTTATCATACATGTGATGGGAGCTAAGCCATCTAGGGAACCCTGGAGATGTGTAATGGGGTGACCTAATGTTTGGAAGGGGTCAGCACAGGCCTCCCTAGGAAAGTGACCCAAGGAGGTGTAAGAGTTGTCTTGGCAAAGGAGGGCAGGGTATGGGTAAGAACCCTCTAAGCAGAGAAAACAGCATAGTTGATGGTTCAATGACCTCCATATAATTTTAGAGCACTCCCATGGAGAAAATACATAAAGACCCAAAGAAACCAGGATTCAAGGACAACAGATTTCTATTTTATTTATTGCAACATCATCTATACATAATGGAAAATTTCTCTTACATGTGTGTAGGAGGCAACATTTCTTCAGTCTGTAGCTGATGATGGATTGCATTAATTTCATACAGTCCCTATGATAACTCTATGACCCTCCCACCCCTGGATTATGTAGGATACAATCCCTGTCCTCAAGGGGCTGATAGTTTATTTGGAGCAATGTTTGCCTCCCACTCCCCGCTCTCTTTGTCTTAACACTTCAGGGCAGCTCTTATTAAACATTCCACATTTTGGTCCTGTTTTTCTTGCCTCTGTTCCTATTCCTCTGATCTCTCCCCGTCGCCTCTTCCCCGACGCTTGTTAGGCTAGGAGTTCCAAACCGGAATCCATGGACCCCCAAGGAGACTGTGGATAGAATTCAGGCATCTGTGAACTTGGCTGGGGGAAAATCACTTCTTCATTTCCACTAAGTTCTAAATCAAAGTAATCCTTTCTCCTTCCATTATGGGTGTAAGCAACAAAACACAAGAGTGTCAGTGGTGCCTGTGACTTGGCCACCAGGACAAGTCACAGACATTTGAATCTCACATGTGTAGCTGTTGCTGCTATTTCAAAGTGAACGCTTGTCACTGCTTCGAAATGATGGCAGATTTTAGGTGTGCTGCTGGACGTTACTATTCAGTACATTGATAAACACACACACACATGACTATGTCCCAAATTAGTTTTTTTAAAGTGTTTTGATAACTCTCTTTCAACATAATTAGTTCCCTGGTAACTCTGCATGTTTTATTTTAAGCATTTAAAACTGTTATTCTGAGGACGGTCTCTCAGTTTCACAGTATGGCCGAAGGTACTCCACACACAGGGGAGGGGAGAAATCCCCGCAAAACCCAAGAGTTCCTTGAGCTTGGCTTCAGCTCTTCCCTCTCTGGGTGGACTCAGGGCAACGTGATGACTTCTGTGGGCCCGAGGCACTTTTGCCTATGGGGGCCCCTCCTCCATAAAGGATATTAAAAATTCTGTTTTACGACTGCATAGGTATAAAGATGCAAATAATCCAGACTGGGTTCATTATTATTATATTTATTTGTTTTCTTCTGCTTTCAAAAGCAATTAAAACATTTTTGTGGGCACTAGGCACTGGGCCTGCTGGACCCGATGGAGAAGTCGGGCCTGAGTGAGCTCATCCGTTTCCATTCTTCGACTGTTGCCTTTGGCCCAGTGACACTCAGGTCTTCCATCACCAGTCCTATCATCTTTCTTGATGGCAGAGCTGACCATCTAGTCACTCACCGAATATCCACACTGGGTGTTCCAGAAGCATCTCAAATGCATCAGGTCCCAAACTGAAACACATTGCTATTCTCTCCAAAGGATATAAAAATATATCCTTATTTTTACCACCATCCAACCAGTCATGAATGGAGAAGCCCTGGGGTCATCTGTGACTCCTTCCTATCCCTTCATTCTCCACATCCAATCACCAAATTCTGCTAATCCCACCTCCCAAGTCTGTCCCAGGTCCAGCTCCTGCCTTCCATTCCCAATGCCCCTGACCTACTTCAGACCAGAATCACTTGCCTGGAATCTCCCACAGCTCCCTGACGAGTCTTCCTCTATCTGCCCGCTCCAGTCATCGTACTGGGATCCTGATCTGATCTGATCATATCCCATGGCTGCCCAATCCTTGAACCGTTCCCCACTGTCTAAATTAACAGTGAGTCTTGAACTGAGGGGTTTGTTAAAAGTTCAGGTTTATGGGTCCCACTTCAGAGACAAAGCCCACCAAATTAGAATCTCTGCAGATTCTTACCAGGTTCCTACCCAGGACCCTGTGTGCTTAATAAATTTCCCCCCAAGGATTCTCATGCAGATTCAAGTTTAGGAACCATTGCACATTACAATTACCTGGAGCGTTTAAAAAATACAGATTTCTAGAGCCCACTCCAAACCACTTAAACCAGAATGCCTGTGGGTGGAGCCAGGCATCTGTAATTTTTAAAACCTCCCTTGGCAAGTCTGGTTTGCAGTCAGGAGTAAGAACTACTAGTTTAGGAAATTCTTAAACAGGTTAAACAGTCCCTGAACAATGGAGTTGAATATTTACTGAAGTTAATAGGTTATTTTCTCCCTGGAACCTGATCTTATATGTTGCTTTTTTTTTTAGCGGTACGCGGGCCTCTCACTGTTGTGGCCTCTCCCGTTGCGGAGCACAGGCTCCGGACGCACGGGCTCAGCGGCCATGGCTCACGGACCCAGCCTCTCCATGGCATGTGGGATCCTCCCGGACCGAGGCACGAACCCGCGTCCCCTGCATCAGCAGGCGGACTCTCAACCACTGTGCCACCAGGGAAGCCCTGTTGCTTCTTTTTTATGTTGGGAAGAAGGAAAACTCATTCTTATTTTGACTGCTGTCACTGGGAAACTGCTTAGCAAGTCAAGTCATGCATTTCCATTAGGTGCTGGGCACGATGATTATTAAGCTCTGAAACTGTCAGAGTGCACAGAGCTGAAGTTGGCTGATTTGTCATTCTGTGGCTTCATGTTAATCAGTGGGGCGATGGCCCTGCTGCATCCCTGATGTCTATGGACTGCTTTGCACAGTCCTCTTGGAAATAATATACCTCTTTTCCTCTTCAGTTCATGGGATAAAAATAAGACACAGAAATTTAAGGGAGCTGCTCAAGGCTGGATATCTCATAAGTGTCAAAGTCAAGGGTAGACTCTCAAGTCAGGTTATACTACACAAAGTGGTAAGCTGATGATATTAAAGCTACTGGGCATTTAGAATAAGTATTTTGGATGACACAGGCCCTTGTCTTCACTTATTATCCTTGTTCTCTCTCAGATTTTTTATTATACAAGCTGAACTCATGGGCCAAACTCATCACTTATTTGTTTGTGCACTTTGCTAACCTATGCCCAATCTAACGGGGATAGGTTAAGTTCTTACTATTAGATGTAGGACACGGAACTGAATTACACAGTCATTTCAACATTCGTACAAAGCTGTGGTGAGCTGGAGCCAGATCCTGCCAGCCACCAGCAACGAGTTATGTACATCTCTTCCCATCTGTGTAGTTAGTGACGTCACACTGATAACTTGAAATGTAAGTGGGTGTATTTACATCACAGAAATTGGCAAACATAACAAATGTCATGGGTTTCCGGTGGCTTTTTTTTTTTTTGGTTTGTTTGTTATTTTTAACCTCTAGACAGCCAGTTGTTAAACATTTATGAAGACACCACTGGAGCTAGATCAGCATAGAAACTTATCCAAGCCCTTCAGGCTTTCACAAGTGGTGCAATCAACTAGCCAACATGATGAAAGAGAATTGATTTGAATGTCACCTTTGGTACATTCTTCATTAGGCTTTCTTTTGAATTCAGCCTACAAAATGTCAACTTCAAAATGTGATAACATTTCTTGCCTATCAGATTGGTTGAGAAGGATGTTGATAATATCCAGAACTGGCAAAGGTGAGGGGGAGAGGACACTCTCAGGCACTGGTGATGGAAGAGTCAATACAATCCTTTGGAAGGGCAATTGACCAAATTGTGTCCAAACCCTGAAGATGTGCTAACTTCCTGAGGTTATCCTAAGGAAATAATGAAAGATGTAGGCAACAGCGTATGCTTAAAAATGTTCATTGCAGCATTATTTACAACAATGGTTCTCAATTCTACTTGCATTTTAGATTCATTGGGGAAGTTAAACCCAGTACAGCAGTGGTTCTCAACCAAGTGGGGGGCTGTTAGGGAAGTAAAGGAGCATTTTGCATGCAGGAGACATGTGGCAGAATCTGGAAACATTTTTTTCGTTGTCACAACTGGGAAGGAGTGTGCTCTTGGCATCTAATGGGTAGACGCCAGGGATGCTGATAAACATACTACAGAGCGCAGAAAATGTCCCTGCAACAAAGATTAATCTGGTCCAGGGACTTCCTTGGTGTTCCAATGGTTTAGACTCCACACTTCCAATGCAGGGGGCCCAGGTTCAATCCCTGCTCTGGGAACTAGATCCCGCAAAGAAGATCCTGCATGCCGAAATGAAGACCCTCACAGACAAACAAATAAATAAATAAACAAATATTGAAAAAAAAAGATTCATCTGGTCCAAAGTGTCAATAGTGTTGAGATTAAGAAACCCTGTGGTATACCGATGTCTGGGCCTCACCTCAGACTAATTACATCAAGCAAATACTGATGCTCTCTTGGGGGAGAGCATCAGTGTTTAAACAAAAACAACAGCCTCTCAGGTGACTCTACTGTGCAAACAGAGCTGAGAACCTCCAATATTTACTTTCAAAAAATTGGAAATAACATATAATTAATAACAAGACACTAGTTACATGAATTTGGTACCTTTTTAATAACATGTGAGATTAGACATCAATGAGAAAAAGAGAAACAATAGAAAACTGCACAAAGGACATGAAAAGGCAATTTTCAGGGAAAATAAACAAATAAGCAATAAATATCTATATATCTACATGTACTTCTCTCTCGCTCTCTCTGTGTATATATGTGTATATATACATATTTATATATAGATAGAGCAAGCTCACTAACAATTAGAGAAATGCAAATTAAAAACAACCATGAAATACAATTTTTCACTTATCAGTTTAACAAATTTTTAAAAAATTGACACTAATGTTGGCAAAAGGGTGGAGAAAGAGTAGAAAAATACTTTCAAAACTTTTGGTGAAAGTGGAAGTTGGTACATCCTCTTGGAGGGCAATTTGGCAGTATTTTACAAAATTTAAAATATATTATTGATCCTAAAAGTGTATAGATTTGCAAAGTATACAGAATTTATAAGTCAAAGGAGATATGCATTTAAAATTTTGTTATATGTTACCAAATTGGCTTCATACACACACACACCACATATTATATGTGGGCACTGTTCTAAGCAATTATAAGATATCTATCTATCTATTGATCATCTATCTTTCTGTCTATCGAGAGAAGAAAGAAAGACAATAGAGAGAGTGAGAATTTCATCATTGTGTATAACATCAAAGAACTAAGAATTGCAAAAGTGGCCAAGTGGAGACTAGTTTAAAAATTATTGTATATTTATGCAACAAACCATGAAGAACGCCATGCAACCTTAGAAAGCTATCTAGATTATATTGTTACATATTAAATAATAAGTTGTTGAACAAAAATGTAGTGATTCCATTTATAGATGTATAACCGTAGAATATTCTGGAAGGAATCACAAGATACCTTTAGCAGTAGGAGTGTCATAAAGGTTTTTTTCTTTCCTACTCTCCTGTACTGTTAGAATTTTTCTTTTTTTACCATGGGTGTATACTTTACATATTCAAATTTATTTAAATACATTATGATTTATACACATTTTTGAAGAAGAATGTTAAGTAAATAATAATATCCATGATATACCACTAATGGAAAAATTTGACTCCCAAACAGTTGATATGATACAGATTTATTTTTAAAACATTCACAGAGAAGACTGGAAAGTATACACATTGAAATGTTTCGCTGTTTAGAAGATCGATGTTTTCTTTGTGCTTTCTGCTTTTCTCTGTTTTTCAAAATTTCTGCACTGAACTTGTGATTCTTCTGAAATTAGAAAAATTTTTAAACCAACAATAAATGTTATTTTTCTCCCAAAAGTACATGTACACCCAACTGCTAGGACATTGCACATAGCTCTAGCGTAGTAATGTGCGAAAACAATTTGGCCGTGAGTACAATATTTTGCCAGGCATCTGTGGTGAGGCTGCAAAGTGGATCAGCTGGCACAGTGACCCTGTAAGCCCTTTGTTAAAAATGTCACTTCCTCCACACATGGTTCCCAGAAGCACTTCATTTTTGTATCCTTTTATTTAATGTGAAAAATATTTCTGCTGCAGAAATTCATTGTCATCTCAAGTTTAAAGAGAAGATATTTTCTCCTCAGGGAATGGAGTGCCGATATCTCCAAAGGGAAGCGGCGCCCCGCCCGAGTTCTTTATTCAACAGACATTTATAGGGCATTGTTTTAGGAGTTTGGGTTCCAGGGGTAAAGGAGACATTCAAGGTTCCTGCTCTTAAGAAGATGACATTATATAGTTGGTAGACAGATGAACAGGATGGTTACAGAAAGTAAAAATGCAAGGGTGGTGAGGGAGAAAAACTAAATTAGTAGGGGTGGCTGATTTTGGATTGTGTGGTCACCCACATAGGAGGGCACGTTTGAACCAAGAAATAAACTACAAGATGGAATTACCCATCTGCTGTGCTGCTGATAGAGCCCAGCCAGAGGGAGTGGCAAGTACAAAGGCCCTGGGGCAGGAACAAACTTGGCCTATTTGAGAAAGAAAAAGGCCAATGTGGTTTTTTGTTTTGTTTTGTTTTGTTTTTTAACATCTTTATTGGAGTATAATTGCTTTACAATGGTGTGTTAATTTCTGCTTTATAACAAAGTAAATCAGTTATACATATATCCCCACATCTCTTCCCTCCTGCGTCTCCCTCCCTCCCACCCTCCCTATCCCACCCTTCTAGCTAGTCACAAAGCACCAAGCTGATCTCCCTGTGCTATATGGCTGCTTCCCACTAGCTATCTATTTTACGTTTGGTAGTGTATATATGTCCATGCCACTCTCTCACTTTGTCCCAGTTTACCCTTCCCCCTCCCCATATCCTCAAGTCCATTCTCTAGTAAGTCTGCATTTTTATTCCCATCTTGCCCCTAGGTTCTTCTTGACCTTTTTGTTTTTCTTAGATTCCATATATATGTATAAGCATACAGTATTTGTTTTTCTCTTTCTGACTTACTTCACTCTGTATGACAGACTCTAGGTCCATCCACCTCACTACAAATAACTCAATTTCGTTTCTTTTTATGGTTGAGTAATATTCCATTGTATATATGTGCCACATCTTCTTTATCCATTCATCTGTTGATGGGCACTTAGGTTGCTTCCATGTCCTGGCTATTGTAAATAGAGCTGCAATGAACATTTTGGTACATGACTCTTTTTGAATTATGGTTTTCTCAGGGTATATGCCCAGTAGTGGGATTGCTGGGTCACATGGTAGTTCTATTTTTATTTTGTTATTTTTTTATTTTTTTTAACATCTTTTATTGGGGTATAATTGCTTTACAATGGTGTTTAAGTTTCTGCTTTATAACAAAGTGAATCAGTTATACATATACATATGTTCCCATATCTCTTCGTTCTTGCATCTCCCTCCCTCCCACCCTCTGTATCCCACCGCTCCAGGCGGTCACAAAGCACCAAGCTGATATCCCTGTGCTATGCGGCTGCTTCCCACTAGCTATCTACCTTACGTTTGGTAGTGTATATATGTCCATGCCTCTCTCTCGCTTTGTCACAGCTCACCCTTCCCCCTCCCCATATCCTCAAGTCCATTCTCTAGTAGGTCTGTGTCTTTATTCCTGTCTTACCCCTAGGTTCTTCATGACATTTTTTTTCTTAAATTCCATATATATGTGTTAGCATACGGTATTTGTCTTTCTCTTTCTGACTTATTTCACTCTGTATGACAGACTCTAGGTCTATCCACCTCATTACAAATAGCTCAATTTCATTTCTTTTTATGGCTGAGTAATATTCCATTGTATATATGTGCCACATCTTCTTTATCCATTCATCCGATGATGGGCACTTAGGTTGTTTCCATCTCTGGGCTATTGTAAATAGAGCTGCAATGAACATTTTGGTACATGACTCTTTTTGAATTATGGTTTTCTCAGGGTATATGCCCAGTAGTGGGATTGCTGGGTCATATGGTAGTTCTATTTTTAGTTTTTTAAGGAACCTCCATACTGTTCTCCATAGTGGCTGTATCAATTTACATTCCCACCAACAGTGCAAGAGGGTTCCCTTTTCTCCACTGCCTCTCCAGCATTTATTGTTTGTAGATTTTTTTCATGATGGCTATTCTGATTGGTGTGCGGTGATAGCTCATTGTAGTTTTGATTTGCATTTCTCTAATGATTAGTGATGTTGAGCATTCTTTCATATATTTGTTGGCAAGCTGTATATCTTCTTTGGAGAAATGTCTATTTAGATCTTCTGCCCATTTTTGGATTCAGTTGTTTGTTTTTTGGGTATAGAGCTGCATGAGCTGCTTGTAAATTTTGGAGATTAATCCTTTGTCAGTTGCTTCATTTGCAAATATTTTCTCCTATTCTGAGAATTGGCCTTTCGTCTTGTTTATGGTTTACTTTGCAAAAGCTTTTAAGTTTCATTAGGTCCCATTGGTTTATTTTTGTTTTTATTTCCATTTCTCTAGGAGGTGGATCAAAAAGGATCTTGCTGTGATTTATGTCATAGAGTGTTCTGCCTATGTTTTCCTCTAAGAGTTTGATAGTGTCTGGCCTTACATTTAGGTCTTTAATCCATTTTGAGTTTCGTTTTGTGTATGGTGTTAGGGAGTGTTCTAATTTCACTCTTTTACATGTAGCTGTCCGGTTTTCCCAGCACCACTTATTGAAGAGGCTGTCTTTTCTCCATTGTATATTCTTGCCTCCTTTATAAAAAATAAGGTGACCATAGGTGTGTGGGTTTATCTCTGGGCTTTCTGTCGTGTTCCATTGATCTATATTTCTGTTTCTGTGCCAGTACCGTACTGTCTTGATTACTGTAGCTTTGTAGTATAGTCTGAAGTCCAGGAGCCCGCTTCCTCCAGCTCCATTTTTCGTTCTCAAGATTGCTTTGGCTATTCGGGGTCTTTTTTGTTTCCATACAAATTGTGAAATTTTTTGTTCTAGTTCTGTGAAAAATGCCAGTGTTAGTTTCATAGGGATTGCATTGAATCTGTAGATTGCTTTGGGTAGCATAGTCATTTTCACAATGTTGATTCTTCCAATCCAAGAACATGGTATATCTCTCCATCTGTTTGCATCATCTTTAATTTCTTTCATCAGTGTGTTATAGTTTTTCGCATACAGGTCTTTTGTCTCCTTAGGTAGGTTTATTCCTAGGTATTTTATTCTTTTTGTTACAATGGTAAATGGGAGTATTTCCTTAATTTCTCTTTCAGATTTTTCATCATTAGTGTATAGGAATGCAAGAGATTTCTGTGTGTTAATTTTGTATCCTGCTACTTTTCCAAATTCATTGATTAGGTCTAGTAGTTTTCTGGTAGCATCTTTAGGATTCTCTATGTAGAGCATCATGTCATCTGCAAACAGTGACAGCTTTACTTCTTCTTTTCTGATTTGGATTCCTTTTATTTCTTTTTCTTCTCTGATTGCTGTAGCTAAAGCTTCCAAAACTATGTTGAATAATAGTGGTGAGAGTGGAAAACCTTGTCTTTTTCCTTATCTTAGAGGAAGTGGTTTCAGTTTTTCACCATTGAGAACGAAGTTGGCTGTGGGTTTGTCATATATGGCCTTTATTATGTTGAGGTAAGTTCCCTCTATGCCTACTTTCTGCAGGGTTTTTATCATAAATGGGTGTTGAGTTTTGTTGAAAGCTTTTTCTGCATCTATTGAGATGATCATATGGTTTTTCCTTCAATTTGTTAATATGGTGTATCACATTGATTGATTTGCATATATTGAAGAATCCTTGCATTCCTGGGATAAACCCCACTTGATCATGGTGTATGATCCTTTTAGTGTGTTGTTGGATTCTGTTTGCTAGTATTTTGTTGAGGATTTTTGCATCTATGTTCATCAGTGATATTGGCCTATAGTTTTCTTTCTTTGTGACATCTTTGTTTGGTTTCGGTATCAGGGTGATGGTGGCCTCATAGAATGAGTTTGGGAGTGTTCCTACCTCTGCTATATTTTGGAAGAATTTGAGAAAGATAGGTGTTAGCTTTTCTCTAAATGTTTGATAGAATTCGCCTGTGAAGCCATCTGGTCCTGGGCTTTTGATGGAAGATTTTTAACCACAGTCTCAATTTCAGTGCTTGTGATTGGTCTGTTTATACTTTCTACTTCTTCCTGGTTCAGTCTCGGAAGGCTGTGCTTTTCTAAGAATTTGTCCATTTCTTCCAGGTTGTCCATTTTATTGGCATACAGTTGCTTGTAGTAATCTCTCATGATCCTTTGTATTTCTGCAGTGTCAGTTGTTACTTCTCCATTTTCATTTCTAATCTATGCCAGTGTGGTTTTTTAGAGATAAGTCAGTGAGGAGTAACAGAGCAGGTGAGGTGGCGAAGGTGGACAGTGTCCAAGCAGGGTCTTGTAATTTATTGATGAAGAGGTTGCATTTTATTCTAAGTTAAAAACCAACAATAGTACAATAGCTGACACATATGTATTTTGTAGCTACTATGTGCAGGTACTGTTCTGAGCATTTTACAAGTATTATTTAGTCACTACAACCACCCTGTGAAGCAGGGATTATGATGATCCTCATTTTTTCCAAGAAGAAAACAGAGTCACAGAGAACTTAAATAATTCACTTCAGGTTACACAGGTAATAAGTGGCTGAACTGGGATTTGAACTCTGGATGGACTCTTACCTCTATGTACTGTCCAAGGAGCCAGCTATATGAACCCTACAACTAATGTGACCAGCAACAAAAAGCTTGTTCCAAACAATCCAATCTTTGCAACTGTGAGAGCATCACAATAATTCCTATAAACAGTCAGAAAAATCACTTGTGTAGCAAAAACATATCAGATACATTTTACATGCCATGTATTGTGTGGATTGTGTTTTTTATATGTTTCTATCATTTTGTCTCCTTAAAGCCAGCATCTTGAAAAAAAATCTGATAAACTTATTTTTTATTTATTTATTTTTTTGCGGTACGCAAGCATGTGGGATCTTCCTGGACCGGGGCATGAACCCGTGTCCCCTGCATTGGCAGGCAGACTCTCAATCACTGCGTCGCCAGGGAAGCCCTGATAAACTTATTTTTTAAATTTATTTATTTTTGGCTCCACTGGGTCTTCCTTGCTGCCCACGGGCTTTCTCTAGTTGTGGTGAGTGAGGGCTACTCTTCGTTGGTGCGTGGGCTTCTCATTGCAGTGGCTTCTCTTGTTGCAGAGCATGGGCTCTAGTTGTGGCTCACAGGCTCTAGAGCGCAGGCTCAGTAGTTGTGGTGCACGGGCTCAGTTGCTCCGAGGCATGTGGGATCTTCCCGGACCAGGGCTCGAACCCGTGTCCCCTGCACTGGCAGGCAGATTCTTAACCACTGCGCCACCAGGGAAGTCCCTGATAAACTTACTTTGAACTTAACCTTATAGGGTTGTGATTCCCTGCTTTAGAATTCCACATCTCAGCCCCATTCTCAGCCATAATGGTGATAGGCAAATAACCAGGGAGCCAACCCTTTTATACCAAGAGTAGAAAACAACAGAAATAATCTCTTAAATCAGTACAGCTTTTAACAGTTCTCCGAAGACTTCCCTATCTGCTATTTAACTCGATCCTCTCAACAATCCCACAAAGCGAAGGTGATGCTCTTCCCTACTCTTTTCCAGTTGGATGTGCACACGTGACTTGCTTTGGACAACGAACTGTGAGCAGAAATGACAGCACATCTCGGTGGGGCTTTGGAGAGCCAGTTCATGATTCACCACGCCTTTTCTCTTGGTCATGACCACTAATGGCTTCAAGTAGATGGCTGCTCCATCAGCCTGAATCCCAGGGTGACTATGATGAACAGATCCTCTTGTCAACAGAAGACGGGCATTTAGTGTGAGCAGGAAATAAACCTTTGCTGTGTTAAGCCACTGGAATTTTGAGTTTGTTGCCTTGTTATAACCTAGCCCAGTGGTTCTTGAACTTGAGCATGCATCCTGCTTTAGATTTCCTGATTCAGCACCTCTGGAGCGGAGCCCGATAATTTGCATTTCTAACAAGTTCCCAGGTGGTACCGCTGCTGCTGCTCGTGCAGGGACCACACTTTGGGAATCATTGCCTCACCTCTCCTTACCAATTCCATATTATCCCAGGGAAACCAAAGCCCAGGGAAAGCTTATTCATTCCTTCATGGACTCAGGGAATATTTATTAAACCTGCTATGAGCAAGGCGCTATGCTATGTTCTGCATAATCAGTGACGAACAAAGCAGACACAATCCTTGCCCTCTTGTCTCATTAACTAGTGATTTGCTCGAGGTTACCCAGCTAGTGGTGGAGCTAGCAGTTGTATCTGTGTTTTCTTACTCAAAATCCAGTACGTATTCCATTATGCAATAAGCAACTTTGACAAACACGTTGGTTGCTCTTTATTACCCCCTTCAATATCTTCAAAGGAGGTAACTCTTAGTTAGGGGTAATTCTCAGACTCTTTCTCTGTGGAAAAAAAATGCCACTAAATTCCACTGTTTAAACTCCTCAGTTTGAGGTACTTTGTTATAGCAGCCTTAGGAAACTAACACAGTATTCTATTTGGAAGAGCTTGATGAGGAAAATGAGGTGACAGCTGATCATCATATGAATGGAAATGAAATGTTCAGTGCTGGGCATGCAGTAGGCACTCAATAAATGTTTGTTGAACTAAACCGAATCAAATGCTAATAAAGGGGAAGAAAGTTTTTCTCAGCATAGCTTCTTGATTTATTTTCTTTAGACTCTGGGCATGTGGGCATCTGCTAATTTGCATACTTAGAGTATTTGATTCTACCCATGGAACTGTGGAAGGGTCAGTATTCATTTCTGGACAATTCTAATAACTCCTTAAAAATCAGTCACTAATGAGGTCCCTGCATTGTGTCACTATAAGGCATGTCGTGCTGGGTTTCCTTTGGGTTTTGTCCTGCTCATTTAAACTAGATTTATAATTTTAAAATGCCCCTGGTCTTTTCTTTCTTTCTTTTTTTGGGGGGGCGGGGGGGGGGCTGCTCCCTCAGAACTCCAGTTCTATTTTTAGGTGTCTAGGCAGGTGGATAACATGCGTTTTACAAAGGTTATTTAAGAGCTCTGCTCAGCATCAAATGTGACCACTGTCGCTAATGCTTGTCTTGTTAAGCTGTAGCTGAGACAATAATCACCGTATGCCTCAATTTGCCTTATCCTTAAAATGGAGCTCACGGGCTTCCCTGGTAGCACAGTGGTTGAGAGTCCTCCTGCCGATGCAGGGGACACGGGTTCGTGCCCCGGTCCGGGAAGATCCCACGTGCCGTGGAGCGGCTAGGCCCGTGAACCATGGCCGCTGAGCCTGCGCATCCGGAGCCTGTGCTCCGCAACGGGAGAGGCCACAACAGTGAGAGGCCCGCGTACCGCAAAAAAATAAAAAAATAAAATGGAGCTCACACATTCTTTTCATAAGTCAGCAGCAGTAAGAGAGTAAAGTGAATTATCTGATGGGCTCTCACAAGCTCAGCTGCTCCTCTGGTCACTTTTGGAAGTCCCAAATCATTTCTGAATCCTGCAGGTTGAGCCTTTGGGTCAACATCACACAGAGGAGAGTTGTGTTTATCGATGGCCAGAGATGCAAAATAAATGATCTTCTGAGCTTTATGTAGGTTGTAAGAGCCCAGAATGAGCCCCAAGACACTTGCTCTGTTTCTTCTTGCCTACTTCTTCACACTTAGAGACCCAGAATATAGGAATGATTTTCAAAGACAAACTAAATCACAGCGAAAATTTCTATTCAATTGCTTTTCTTGCTTACGTAGAACACTCTAAAAAGTTCCATTGGAGGACTCAGACATATGGTTTCTATAACTGAAGGGGCTCAGAGAGGATCTGTGAATACCCCTTAAAGTGCCAAGAGAGCCTGCAGAGCTTGCTTTGGGAGTTGGGTCCTCTTCAATGGCACGTGGCCTGAAGTTCCTCCATCTGTTACCGCCTAAAGAAGTAGCAGGTTATTCTTATAAGAGAGAGTCATCAGTGAGGATGCTTTTGATTGCAGCCTAACTCCAGATGGCTTAAAAAATACAGGGAATTTATGATCTGTTTGCTCACATAACTGAAAGTCTATATGCAGGTCTCCCTTCAGGTAAGGCTTGATCCAGTGGCTTACAGAATGTCACCAAGAACGTCATGTCTTTCTCTCTACCTCTCCGTTCTAACTCCTATAGTGTTGGCATCATCTCCAGAGTCTTCCCAGGGGTCCTATGGCTGCTCTGGACCCTGCTACTTTTACTACATCTCATATCTTCATGCCACACCATTCAGGGGAGGAAAAAACAGATCTTCTGGTATCTCTTACACGAGTCCTGCTGTAGGGCTAGCCAACTGGAGGATGAGAGGTCACATGGAGGAGAACTGAGGCTCCTCAGATGACAGTCAGCACCGACTACCAAATATCGAGTGAGAACATCTTGGATCTTCTAGCCCAGCCCAGGCAACTTCCTAGCTGAAGGTAGCCACGTGGATGAACCCAGGTGAGACCAGCAGATCTGTCCAGATGACTAACCCGCAGAATAATTATAAGAAATTATAAATCGGTGCTGTTTTAAACCTCTAAGGTTGGGGCTGTTTGTTGCAGAGCAATTGAAAACTGCAAGGCACACCCACCGCCTGGAGCTGGAGAGGAGGGATCTGTCAGGGGGGGCCTCCAGGAAGCCCTTTGTCTTCCTCAACGTAAGGGCTGCATCCTGGATTTTCTGCCTCACCAAACGCCTACAGTCAGGGAGAAGTAGTTCTTCAAAATGCAGGCAGGGTGCTGTTTGGAAGCGAGAAATATATACCTGGCAGTAAAAAACCAACAAATATCCATTTTATTTTTCTTTGTGCTTCTTGTAAGCAGAGCTGTGTAAATACTCAAAATACCTATTACATGTTGTCTCAAACACATACTCTGGAATAAATTCCATCAGGATGGACTGATCTGAATTAAATAGACAGAGACTACAGCCTGTGCCATCTGCAATCCTTTATTTCTTCTCTTGGCCCAATTTGAGAACGAATGCATACACACCGAACCACAAGGGAACTACTGATTTAGAACAAATTAAATAAAGCAACGTGTAGGATGTCAAGGCTGAGAGCTCCAAGACAGGACCCACACACCTTCTCTGAGTAAGGAAGACAGGACTGACCGTGTGTTCAAGCACTAAATACCCCCAGGTCAGAAGCAGGGTTGAAACTACTTCCATTTATTAAGTAAATTCTAATACAGTGATTCTCATCCAGGGTGGTTTTGCCTCCCAGGGACTCTTGGCAATGTCTGGAGACAACTTTAACAATCAAAACTGGGGCTCGTGGAGGGCATGCTAGTGGCATCTAGTGGGTGGAGGCCAGGGATGCTGTTCAACATCCCACAATGCACAGGACAACCTCCCTCCAACACAACAAAGAATTCCCTGGCCAAAAATATCAATAGTGCTGAGGTTTGGTTTTGTTATTATTATTATTATTATTTTTTGGCCGTGCCACATGGCTTGCAGGATCTTAATTCCCCGACCAGGGATCGAACCTGGGCCTGGCAGTGAAAGCTTTGAGTCCTAACCACTGGACCACCAGGGAATTCCCAATAGTGCTGAGGTTGAGAAACCCTGATTTAAGAATTGCTAGATAGTCCAGGAGTTGAAAGCACATCCCTGGGCCTGAGAATAGTCATACATATCAACAAAGCCCTGTTATTTAACACAGAACAATCTGAAGTATTACCACCCTCTAAAGCCGTACTGCTCACCAGCGATCTCACTCCTAGGTATTTACCCAAGAGACATGAAAACATACCCCACACAAAGACCTCCTGCCCGACCCTGGGCTGGTGGGGACTCCCCCAGGCCCCCTCCCACTGTGGCCCACAGCCAAGGAGCGTGGGTGGCAGAGGTGGACAGTCCCAAGTGCCTGGGACGGACAGAGAGCCCTGCCCCGCCTCCTACAGCGTGAATGTCTCCAACTCCACGATGACACACCGTATGTGATGCCACCCGCATCTTGAGGCTTCCTTCCCCTGGGGATTCTGGGGCTCACACCCACACTCAGATTCTGCCTGCGGCCAGCAGGCAGATGCTGCCTGAGTGCTAAGACCCCTCCCTGGGGGCTGCAGGAGCGTCTGCCCAGGCGAATGTTCTTGCACATGAATGTTCAGAGCAGCATTATTCATAAGAGCCAAAACATGGAAGCAACCCCAAACTAGTGAATGCGTAAACAAAATGTGGTCTGTTCATACTACTTAGCAATGCAAAAAATGGGAGTAATGACACCTGCTACAACATGGATGAACCTCCAAATCATCATGCTCCCTGAAAGAAGCCAGGCACAAAAGACCATGTATTGTAGGATTCCATTTACGGGAAATGCCCAGAAAAGGCAAATTATAAAACCAGAAAGTAGATTAGTGGTTGCCTGGGATGGGGGTAGAAATGGGGATTAATTGTAAATGGGCATGGGACTTCCCTGGTGGCGCAGCGGTTAAGAATCCGCCTGACAATTCAGGGGACATGGGTTCGAGGCCTGGTCCGGGAAGATCCCACATGCCGTGGAGCAACTAAGCCCGCGAGCCACAACTACTGAGTCCACGTGCCGCAACTACGGAAGCCCTTGTGCCTAGAGCCGGTGCTCTGCAAGAAGAGAAGCCACCACAATGAGAAGCCCACGCACCACAAGGAAGAGTAGCCACTGCTGGCTGCAACTAGAGAAAGCATGCCTGCAGCAATGAAGACCCAACGCAGCCAAAGATAAATAAATTTTAAAAAATTGTAAATGGGCATGAATGACATTGTTGGGGTGATGAAACTTTTCCAAAATTGGGTTAAAATGATGGTTGCACAACTTGATAAACTTAACAAGAAGTATTAAACCTCGCACTTAAAACGGGTGAATTTTATGATCTGTAATCACACCTCAATAAAACCTTGCTATTCACAGTGTGTCCATGGACAGCAGTATCAGCATTCCCTGGGAGCTCCTTAGAAAAGCAAAATCTGAGCTCTCAGACCAGACCTGCTGATTCAGAATCTACATTTTTAAGACTCCGAGATGATTCATGTGCACATTAAAGTTTGAGAAGCACTGCTTTTACACTGGGACTTGGCCGAAATGTGCAGAACCCAAACCTATCCAAGCATAACTTTTGGCAAAACAAAACAAAACTCCAGTCCATATACTAATAATAGGACCCTGGAATATTGCTGCTGATCCCACCAATATGTAGAAAGACAGCATCTCTGATGCAACTTAAATTAAAGAAGGTTGGCCATTGTGTTTATACTTGGAAAATAGCAACTACTAACGCGTATAGAACATTTTTAACGTACCAGGCACTATGCTGCATTTACATAGCATTTCACTTTCTCTTTACGACGGTCCTGTGAGGTAGGTGCTATATATTAGCTCCATTTTACAGATGATGAAACTGAGGCACTGAGAGATGAATTGACTCATTCAGAGCCACACAGCTTGTAAGAGCCCCCTGTTGCAGAACCCTGGGCAAAGGGAGGGGAAATGAATTTTCCCTCAGGGGGCACAATTCACATTGCATTCCATGTGCACATGCTGTTTTGTGCTTTTTTTACTCAATAGTCTGTACTGACTCCAACTACCCCTTCTGGATGCACTAATTAGGCCAACAGAACATTTGAGAGTTGGAGGATACAGAATAATGACTTAGCCCTGGAAGTCACCTGACTTAGCAAAATAGTGTGACATTAGCTGTCACTGCCATGCTGGGGATCTGGAGTCTTGACAGGGAGCTTAGGCGGGGGCGGGGGTGGGGGGAGGAAACAAGACAGCAAGCATCAGATGGAACCCTGCAGCTGCAGCTGGGGACCCAGGTAAGGCTGTGTGTCAGCCTAGGCTGGTATGCAGAGACTAGAAAGGCAGAAACTTTAAAAGGCAAAAAAGAAGGGAAGTGGTCGAGATTGGGTGGCTGATTGGAAGCTAGAAAAAACACAGATAGAGGCAAACAGCAAAAGTCCTTGTGCCTTTACAACAAAATTGGGCACCTCTCTCCCAGACTGGTTTGGTGGGTGCCAACCCCAGGAGTATCCATCATTGGGAGCAACAAAGAGGGTGAACTTG
Organism: Delphinus delphis; assembly: GCF_949987515.2. Classification (NCBI taxonomy): domain Eukaryota; kingdom Metazoa; phylum Chordata; class Mammalia; order Artiodactyla; family Delphinidae; genus Delphinus; species Delphinus delphis. The sequence continues at coordinate 9,675,185 of NC_082695.1, forward strand.
AGAGGTACCACTGACATAAAGAAAACAAGTGCCCAAAGCCGGGAAGGGTATACCTATAGCTAGCTAGGTATAAAGATGTGTTTCTCTCTCTCTCTCTCTCTTCTTGTCTCTGTCTCTCTGTCAGTTTCTTACTCCAGGCCTTGGACCTTGGCAATAATAGCAATTCATATTTGCACCTCATTGGAGGAACATGCCAGAGATTTAAATGCCTTCCTTCTGGGTTTCTCGTTCACAGGATGAGCACCACCTCAGGAACTTGAACCACAGGGCAAATTTGCACAGCTGTCTTCTCTGTATACAGCTGTTTGGGAGGCTTATTAGCATGTTTGAGGCTCTGCCAAATGTTTGTAATAAAGACACAATGGGAGGACACAAGAAGCTTCAGGGAGATTTTTTTTCTGTAACAAAATACTCTTCTAAACAGACCCAGTGGTTTACATTCTATTCCAGGACTCGATTTCCTCCTGTAAGGGCAAAGGTCTCTATGCCATGTTCTACTGAGTCAGGCAAGAAAATAACTCTCAACTCCACGTTCCTAAGTGCAGGTAACTTAAAAAAATATATTTTTGCTGACAACTGGAATAATGCATGCTCATTATTAATAATCAAACCTGACAGGAAAATGTATAACTTAGATGTGGCAAGGCCCCTGATGGTAACCACAGCTCTCACCCTTGGTCTACTCTGAGGCTGCATTCAGCACTTAAATGCAGTGCTAGGTAACTAGTTCCAGTCGGCTCTACATGACAGAGCGATTAAGTTTTACTGACGATTTTTTGGAGAAGGTGTGGAAGACCGTACCATGTGGCAAACGTCCCAGCAATTCCCTTTAAACTCTTCCTTCCGCCAGAATTTCCTCTCTGAATATCAGCCTCCTCTCCCCCATCCCCTTCTCCTTCCCTGTCTCTGCCTTTGTTCCCCATCACAATATAAATTCCCCTCAATGGTCTGGAACAACTCAGTTCTGGCTCCTAACTTGCCTATCCCACTCAAACAGCGAAAAGCTCAGCAGATGGCTGATCGTACTCTGACCCTTTTGAAAAAGAAAGCAACTCACTATCCAATTATTTATCAAGAATGGCTGGGAATGGGCACTGGAGCTGGCTTTTTCAGTCTTGAAAGACCTAATTGTGTGTTTTTCTCCCCAGTTGCCCATTCAGTGAAATCATGGTGGCAGATTGAAATGGGCTGTTGTTGTAGCATTTACACCACAGAAATTGGCAAACACTGTAAATCACCACCTCCCCGCAAGCTAGTTCTTAAGCTAGTGGAAAGCAGTGCCAGGGGTTGGGGCTGGAGTGGAAGATAGATTTTGACATAAGAAAATAAAAGATTTCTCCATATTGTGACATATATAATATATACTATTAAAGAGAAAAACGACTGGCCCCAAATGGCATCACTTATGCTAAAGCCCATGATACCAAACCTAGATTTAACACCTAATTTAATTGCAGTGTTTTAAATTTATTTATTTATTTGGTGCGCCGGGTCTTAGTTGCAGCATGCGGGATCTTCGTTGCAGCGTGCCGGATCTTTAGTTGCGGCACACATGTGGGATTTGGTTCCCTGACCAGGGATCGGCCCCCTGCATTGGGGAACGTGGAGTTTTATCCACTGGATCACCAGGGAAGTCCCTAATTGCAGTTTTGACCTTCACAGAAATGCAATCTTAATTAACCAGTTTGGGATTTTCTGGTCAGCCCCAATGAGATAAGCTGTCGCTTGGGTCCTCTCCATTCCCCCCACCTCCACCCCAGTGGATGAGGAGACAGTCTGCACAGTATCTCCAAAAAGATATCCTGGCCTGAAAATAATCCTTTATTTTTTTCTGCTAATCACTCCCTTGCCCCTCCTTCTTCCTATAAAAACCTTCCATTTTGTACAACCCCTAGGGGTGCTCTTCTAGTTGCTAGATGGGACGCTGCCTGATTCGTGAATTATTGAAACCAGCTAATTAGATCTTCAAATTTATTTGTTGTTTTGAACAATATGGAAAGTATAACTGTCATTTCTTTCCCCATCACAGCATGCATTGTCCCCAAGATAACCACTCAAGTTTTGTGTATACTTTCCTCATTTTTTCCAAGCATCTGAGATATTCCTATTATTTGTATGGGATTACGCTATACATCCAGTTTCTATCTTACTTTTTTTTTACTCTAACAAGGTATCTTGGACATCTTTGTGCACATGGAGTCAGTTTTTAAAAATGGATGCACAGTATTCAATTATGGCTCTCCCGTAATTAACTTAGCCACATCCCAATTAATGGTCATTTGTGTTTTTTTTCAGTTATTATTGTTATTATTATTTTCTGTTAGGTAAAGTTTTTTTCTGTAAATTCCTAGAGGAAGAATTGCTGGACAAAGACATTTTTCATTTTTGTAGATATTGCCAAACTGCCCTCCAATAAGGTTTGTGCTGATTTAGGCTTCCACCAGCAATGTAGGGTAGAATTTTTTAAAAAATGACTTTCCAGATAAAATTTAATGCTCTGGTTGTTGTTGGCAGCCACAGCTGAGACTCAGCAGTGATGACTTGATTGATTTCTTCGTGAGCATTTTGTTTCCTCTCCCCAGTTCCTTTATTCATGTCATTACCCCCACCAGAAATACTTTTCCCACATAAATATATACATCCCACCGCTTCTTCCAGATTTATTGCAAATCCCCTCTCTAGTTCATTAGCTTTCAATTGGGACATTCGGCGATATCCAGAGATATTTTCATTTGTCACAACCCGGGGTGGAGGGTGCTTCTGGCATCTAGTGGGTAGAGGCCAGGGATATGGTGAGCATCCACAATTCACAGGACAGACCTGCACAATAAAGAGTTATCCAGCCCCACAGGTCACAGTGCCAAGGTTGAGAAACCCTGCTGTTGCTGAGTTGCTTTCTAGGGAGAGATCTCTGAAAACATTATACTTATGGTCCCTGCTTTAGTGTTGGCACAGAATGGATTGCTTTATTTTATTAATTACCCTCTGTTGAGATTTGTTTCGTGGGAAATAACAGAAATTTCAACTTGAATTCGTTTCAGCACTAAAGGAAACTTACTGGCTCACAAAACCGAAATGTTCTGAGGTCATGCTGATTTCAAGTGATGATGCTTTGGTGACTCATATGATGTCACCAAGGTCCCAGTTGATTTCCAATTCTCTTCCCTAGATGTGGTCAGTTTTAGTAGAAGCTCCTCCTCCCCCTCACACTTGTGATGTCAAAATAGGTACAGATCTACTTTCATATCCTCATAGTGTCCTGTCCAGAGTTACACTGTCCAAGACAGTAGCCAGTAGGCACGTGTGGTTCTTGCCTAGTCCAAATCGAAAGGTGCTGTAAGTGCAAATACAGTCTTAAAGACCTAGAATGAAAAAAAAGTAAAATATTAATAATTTTTATACTTACTACATATTGAAATGATAACATTTATGATATATTGGGTTAAATGGAAATGTATTATCAACATTAACTTCACTTTTTTTCTTTTTACTTTTAAAAATATGGCTACTAGGGGAGTTCCCTGGTAGTCTAGTGGCTAGGATTCTGGGCGTTCACTGCCGGGGCCCAGGTTCAATCCCTGGTCTGGGAACTGAGAGATCCCACAAGCTGCACAGCACGGCCAAAAATAAAAAATAAAAATAATAAATTTTAAAAATTAAGTTAAAAAATATGTCTACTGGAACATGGAAAATTAGATATAAAGCTTACATTTTGTTCCTGTTGGCTAGCACTGGTATAAGGGAAGAGACTTTTCAGGAAACACCCTCGAGAGTGGGCATTTTCTTTCCCAGAGACCACAGTAAACCTCTTCTTATGTGTCATTGGCTTTGGTTGGGTTGCCTCTACCATCACTGTAGGGGAAAGGTGTGGGATAAATGGATTGGCTGATGCCATATACAGACCCACTTCTGGAGGAAGGCTTAGGTCATTCTTGTCTAAAGCTTCTGGTTAAGAAGATGTGTGTGTGTGGGGGCGGGGGGGAGGTTCACAAAGGATACCTGGGATTCTGTTTCCACAGGTAGGATGAGGGATGTTTACTCTCAACTCCTAGCTATGGTCTGAGTTGCAGACAATTTATAAATTTTTTGTTATTGTTGATTACACAAATACTGCATGCTTATCTTTCAAAAATTCAAGCACAGTGGACAAGAGCCGTCCACTATGCCCTATAGGTTTATGGTCTCTTATCCTCTCTTGGGAGAGACTGTAGAACAGTTTTCATCCGGACTGTGAATGTCTTGAGGTCACGCCTCCCTCCTCTTTGCATTACGTCTCATGGCTAACACTGTGCTTTGTGTGGTAGCGGCACTGAACAGCTGTACCGATGACAGTGATGGTGGAGACCTCCACATACACATGGGCGTATTCTCAGAGACAGGCATGTCCCCACTGGGGAGTGGGAACCCAAGCAGTGCACTCCAGGAGGGTAGCAGTGTGTAGTCTCAATATTCGGAGGGGAGCTCGACAAGAGAAGGAAAAATAAGGAACAGGTAATGAGAGAATCACCTGAGATTGCCCTCACTTGTGTGATAGAGGCTATTCTTGAATTGAAGGAGTAATGGCAGAGGATGGGCCATCTGTCAGTCATGGGGATGGAGTGAACTCCATTGGAACCAAGTCATCGTTATTGGTGATATTGGCAGCCAGTTTGGAAAATATGGAGGGCAAACTCTAAGGCCACTCCCATGACCAAGGCCTCCTGATTTTTTTTTTTAATATTTATTTTATTTATTATTATTATTTTTGGCTGCGTTGGATCTTTGTTGCTGCGTGCGGGCCTTCTCTAGTTGCAGCGAGCAGGGGCTGCTCTTCGTTGTGGTGCGCAGGCTTCTCATTGCGGTGGCTTCTCTTGTTGTGGAGCATGGGCTCTAGGTGCGTGGGCTTCAGTAGTTGTGGCATGAGGGCTCAGTAGTTGTGGCTTGTGGGCTCTAGAGAGCAGGCTCAGTTGTTGTGGCGCACAGGTGTAGTTGCTCCACAGCATGTGGGATCTTCCCGGACCAGGGCTTGAACCCGTGTCCCCTGCATTGTCAGGCGGATTCTTAACCACTGCGCCACCATGGAAGCCCAGGCCTCCTGATGTTTATGTCCTTGTGTGATCCCTTCTCCTTGACTGTGGACGGGACCTGTGACTTGAATATGGCAAAAGTGATGGGCTGTCACACCTGTGATTAAATTCCCTAAGACTGTAATGTCTTTCTTGCTGCAAGACTCTCTCCGTTGCTAGCGTAGAGGAAGCAAGCTTGTGAGCTTCTCTATGAACAGGGCCACATGACAAGAAACAGAGGGTGACCTTCACTGATGGGCAGCAAGAAATCATAATTACAGCTTTCAGGGAACTGAATGCTGCTGGCAACCACACATGCTTAAATACAAATCCTTCCCCAGTCAAACCTTGATATGGCACCACTACCTGGGCTGAAACCTTGATTACAGCTTTGCAGAGGATCTGGCTCAGTGTGTCTGGACTCTTGACTTATAAACTGTGAGATCATAAGTCTGTGTTGTTTCGTGCTGCTGAGTTTGTGGCAATATTGTTACATAGCATTAGATAATTAATACAGACAGACCTGAATGACATATTTCATTTAATTTGCAACAGGTGTAAAAGCACCTGATAGGGTGGTTCTCATTTTTTATTGACTAGCAGTGAATAGAGAGACACATGAGTGGCTCAGAAAACAAAAAGCTATCTCTATCAGTTAGCATGGAGAGATAGGCCCCAATTTTTGTCATTGATTGGATGCCATGGGTATTTCCAATAAATCTCAGATCTTAATGATTTCTTATTCCTTGCAGAATCTTAGCTACACAGAGTGAAAAACTGGTAGAGGATCTCAGGTGTATTACCTTTTTGTCAGTGTTAGAAAAGGTTTTTAGTCGGCAAAGGAAAGTAAGCTGGGATTCATGCTCCTCAAGGCAGAAAGCCTTTATTTCCAAAGTCAGTTTTTTAGACACTGCTAATGGGGAGTGGAGAGAAAACTAGCTCAGAAGACGGATCATCTTCAAACCACATTACCCCTTAAGGAGAAATTTTGTTTCTAAAAATAAACCACCAAGCACACTGATTGAAAGAGATATGTCGTAATGGTCGTGGAAAATCTTCATGCCCAGAAAAATTGGTCACATTAAAGCGGTCATACTTTTCTCTGCAGTGAACACAGAGGATGTTGGTGTATCAATCTGTTGCTCTCCCTTCTCAAGTGTTTCATCCTAAATAACAGCCAACCATGGGAGTTTGCAAAACCATTTCATGCCTATTCTCCCCTCTGCTGCTTAGTGTGTGCTGGAATCTTCCATCTGATGTTTGCATACTTCCCCTCTTAAAACCCTAGAATTTATTTCAGTTTACAGGTGGCCCTTGTTCGTATGCCAGGAAATGGTATGTTCTTGGGGCCCTCCACGATAAAGGGAGCATCCTGAAGGAATTTGCACTTCTTGTTGGCCTTTTTGTCGTAGGACGATTCTGAAACAGTCATCCAAGACTCAAAGCTGAGAACAAAAGTAGCTTCATGGATCCCACATTCCAAAGAGAGAAGAAAACAACTGGGGTCCCCGTCTTCTGTAAAAAGGAACCAAACTCCTATGCTATCTGCAGCCTCACTCTAAGCTGTATGGTGGTGGGGGTGGAGATAAGGCAAGGGCTGAGACTGTTCCTTCTCCTTCCCACTGGGGAAACTTCCTTAGTGATGGAGGGTGATATGGAAGAGCTAGAGGCGTCTTGTTCCCAGGGTGACCGTGATGGTCAGCGGACTTGCTGATGGGCTCTCTGAGCTCATGATTTTTTTACCTGGCCTCATGCATTTGTGCTTCTCAAAGAATTTTATTTTCAGTGTCTTCAAGTCTCAGCCACACCTCTCCCACAAACCCTAAAGTTGGGTTGTTTTTTGGAATTGCGCTTCATTTTTTCAACTTTACTGAGGTATAATTTATATACAATAAATGTACTACTTCAGGGGTACATTTAGATGAGTTTTGACAAATGTATACACCATGTATAACCATTAGTGCAATCAAATACAGAACGTTCTTAACAGCCTTGGAAAGGTCCCTCATGCCCTTTGGCAATTAGTCCTCAGTTCTACTCCCAATTCCATCTGCTATCAATTTTTCTGCTTTCTAGAATTCTACATAAATGCAATCATACAGTATGTACTCTTTTTGTCTGCTTTCCTTCACTCAGCTTATGATTTTGGGATTTATCCATGTTGTTGCATGTATCATTAGTTACATTCTTATTGCTGAGTAGAATTCCATTGTTTGGATAGACAGTAATTTATTTATCCTGCGTTTTATGTTTATGTTAATTTGGGAAGAAAAGGAATTCTTAAATGTTGATGCTTCCTATTTAGGTACAAGCTATGCTTCTTCATTTTCTTACTCAAGTCTTGTTTTTTTTGTTGTTGCAGTACGCGAGCCTCTCACTGTTGTGGCCTCTCTGGTTGCAGAGCACAGGCTCCGGATGCGCAGGCTCAGCGGCCATGGTTCACGGGCCTAGCCGCTCTGCGGCATGTGGGATCTTCCCGGACCGGGGCACGAACCCGTGTCCCCGGCATCGGCAGGCGGACTCTCAACCACTGCACCACCAGGGAAGCCCCTCAAGTCTTGTTTTTATGTCTGTGGTCAAGCTTTGTAGTTTTCTTTGTGTGACCTCTGCTCTTTTCTTGCTGTGTTTATTTCTAGGAACTTGGTATTTTGTTGTTACTGGAATAGAATCTTTTCTTTTTAACATTAGCTCAATGGTTGCTGCTGGTATAATGGAAAGCTATTGATTTTTCTGAACATTTATCTTATATTGGGCTATATTTTGGAAGTCTTGTTGGTTCTAATAGTTTCTTAGCTGAGCCTCTTGGATTGTTTTAGGTTTACAGTTCTATCTAATGACAACATTATCTCCTTTTCTAAGAGTGATACTTATTTCTTTTTCTTATTCTTGTGATCTCTAAGGAAAGGGAGGAAAATGGGAGGAAGATGGCTTGGGTGTGAAGGTGGAGAGGCAGAGAGAGGGTCAAAATGAAGCAGCCTGGGTATTCCCTGGTGGTCCAGTGGTGAGGACTCCGTGCTTTTACTGCTGAGGACCCTGGTTCAAGCCCCAGTTCAGTCCCTGGTCGGGGAACTTAGATTCTGTGAGCCAGGTGGTGTGGCCAAAAGAAATAATAATAATAAAATAAAATAAATGAAGCAGCCTGAACACTTGCTGTTGGGTGGGGCACAAATGAAGTGAGTAGACACCTTGGAACTTAGCTAAGGGTGTGAGCTGAGGAGAGGGTAGTTGGAAAAGTCCAAGTAGGGTCCCATTTCCTATGTTAGAAAATTGTGTAGGATGGGTCCCTTCCCCCTAATTTCTAGTCTCTGCTCCAAACATCAGCGGAGTTTTAAAGGAAGAAGGAGGGCAGGGAACAGCATAAAGAGACCACTCCCCTGCCACACTCCGAAGCCCCACCTATTCTGCGGAGGAGGGAGGTGAAGTATCAGAAACTGCGAAAACTTGAAGAAAACTGAAAGTTATGGGATTTGCTAGGGATGTCTTTAAAGGGATGTCTTTAAAGGATGTCTTTAAAGGGAGGTTCGATAGAGAATGGTTGAAGCAAGAGATTGGAAAAAAGATAAAATTGTTTCTTTTTTTGGACAGATTGTTCAACAAGCCAGTTGCATTTAAAATGTCAGCTGCATTTCTATTGATCCTATTTTAGGAAGGGGTGTAATTAAGAGGACACTGGAGAAGGCATTGTCATTTGCAGAGAAGCCTATCTATATAATTTTTATAAAAGCATCCTCTTTTGAATCGGATTTGGATTTCGCCTTTCATGGCAATACCAGATGGGTATCACCAGGTATATAAAATATAATCAAGTCTTGTGTTCAGACACGCAGGAATGAAAATGGGAGCTGCCCCTGCAATTACCTCACTGGACCACTAGATGGCTCTACGGCTTTGGTGTGGCAAATGTAGAGTAAGCAGTTGTGCCTTAGGTGCTTTAAAGATAAGGAAGCCACTAGTGGAATTAGGTAGTCTCCAAGGTGAGAGCCTAAAAGTTATTGGAAGTGAAGTATAGGAGTTCATTAGTGTGGAATGAATGTGATCTGGAGAAATGCCTGAATTTCATATGAAAATCTTCTATTGTTAAACAAAGAAAGTAAATATAAATAGGCACAATGAGATACCACTTCATGCCCATTAGGGGTGGTTATTATTAAAAAAAAAGCACAGAAAATAACAAGCATCGGTGAAGATGTGGAGAAATTAGAGCCCTGATGCATTGCTAGTGGGCATGCAAAATGGTGTAATGGCTGTGGAAAACAGTTTGTCACTTTTTCAAAAAGTTCAATGTAGAATTACTGTATGATCCAGCAATTCCACTCCTAGGTATATACCCAAAGGAATTGAAAGCAGGGACTCAAACAGATGCATGTATGCCAGGGTTCACAGCAGCATTATTCATATTAGTCAAAAGGTGGAAATAACCCAAGGGTCCATCAACAGACGAATGGATAAACAAAGTGGTATATCCATACAATGGAATACTATTCAGCCATGAAAAGGAATGAAGTGTTGACACATGCTACAACATAGATGAACCTTGAAGACATTATGCTAGGTGAAATAAACAAGACACAAAAGGATAAATAATGCATGATTTCACTTACATGAGGTACCTAGAGTAGGCAAATTCATGAAGACAGAAAGAACAGAAGTTACCGGGGGCTTAGAGGAGTAGGGGATGGGGAGCTATTGTGTAAGGCACACAACGTACAGTGCTTCAGTTTTATAAGATGAAAAGAGCTCTGGAGGTGGATGATGGTGATTGTTGCACAACAATATGAATATACTTAATGCCACAGAATTGTACATTTAAAAATGGTTAAGATGGTAAGTTTCATGTGTATTTTACCATGGAAAAAAAAAAGCTATGCAAAGCCGGACAGTGTCTTCCTCAATAGATACAAGCCCCCAAATAGAGATCTTGGGCTTTTCTGAAAACTGATGCTAATGAACAACAGAATACACGGGTAGAGAAGGATCTACCTATCCCATGTTTTGTGTTTCTTTTCTTCCCAAAGTCCTCCCAGCTGGGTTTGTTCTTCGGGGTTGGAAGGCCTCCTTCAGCACCCACACATGGAGAGATGAAATAATCTATATTGCAGTCTCCCCAGGTGTTTTAACTTTAATAGAAGTTGAGAAATAAAGAGAACATTATAGAGGTGCTCTAAGAGCAGAAGGAGTAGAAAAGTGCAACCCAATATTATTCATTGTGGAAAAAGCCAACCCAGTTAGTTTTAAAGAATGAAGTTGCAAAGAGAGTTCTTTTTAATGAATAGGCTTTTAGTCATTAAAAAGAGCATCTTTGACCTCATCTGCTACTCTCCTTGCCTGCATGAATTCTTCAACCTTACGGGTTGTGGTAGGTCCAGTCGTAAGCCTCCAAAGATGTCCACTTCCTAATCCTCACCAATTGTGGATGTTACCTTACTTGGCAAAAGGGACTTTGCAGAAGTCATTAAATTAAGGATTTTGAGTTGGAGAGGATATCCAGGTGGGCCCAATGTAAGTACAAGCATCCCTATGAGGGAAGCAAGAGGGTCAGAGACAGAAGGAAAGGTAACAAATAAAGGGGAGAGGAGAGAGAGAGAGAGAGAGAGAGAGAGAGAGCGAGCAGAAGATTCCAGAAGATGTTACATCTGTTGCTACCTTGCTGGCTTTAAAGATGGAGAAAAGAGCCATGAATCAAAAAGCTGAAAAAGGCACCAACAAGGACTCTCCCCTGGAGCCTCCAGAAAGAGCCACCCCTGCCAGCATCTCGATCTTAGTACAGTGAGACCTTTGTGGTTTTCCTGACCTCCAGAACGGTAAGAGAACACATCTGTGTTGTTTTAAGCCACTACGTTTGTGGTCACTTGTTACAACAGCAACAAGAAACTCATACACTGGCCTCCTTACTGTTTCTCCAATGCTTCAGGTTCCATACTACTTCAGGGCCTTGTCTTTGCTGATCCTGCTGCATGCAGTGCTCTTACCCCAGTTGTTTGCATGGATTTGTCCCAAATTTGGAGTCTTTATTTGAATGTTACCATCTCGATGAAGTTGTTTGTGAGCACTTTAAGATTGCAACCCCTCCCCTGCACTCTGTGGGCTCCTTTTCTGGATTATTTTTCCCCATAGCACATCTTGCTGATTTTCTGTCTCTGCCCACTAGAATACGAACTCCCCAAGGTCAAGGATTTTGTACAGTTTATCTACTGCTGTCTCCCCAACACCTAAAAGAGTAGCACAAACAGTAGGCACTCAGTAAATGTTTGTTTGCAAACTTATTCTTCCTTGTTAGATGCTTTGTCTAAGGTCAAAGAAGGAAAAAAAAAACATAGATGGGAACTCATTCCAACTTGGAGAAAACATTTGGAAAATGATGGTGTCAATGAAAGTTCTAACAGTTAAAAATTTCAAAACATTTAAAATGTATTTTGACTTGTTTGGGAGCTCTGCTGGTTGAAATAAAGTATATTTAATGTGTTCATTGGAAATTTTCACGTCATACAGTTATAACAGGTGGTTCTCAATTCTGGGCAATTTTGCCATCCAGGAGACATTTGGCAATGTCTGGAGATATTTTTGGTTGCCACCACTGGGAGCATATGCTAGTGGGTAGGGCATTTACTCGGTGGAAGCCAAGATACTTCTAAACATCCTACAACACCTGGTTTATACCTGGGAGTATAAATCAGTACAGTCTCTTTGAAAAAGAGTTTGCCACTATTTGCTAGCTATACTTTTTCCTAACACACAGTAACATGTATAATTTTAAAAATAAATGACATTTGTATGTGACCTGAAAGTGTCTCTCATGCCAGTGGTGGGGAAAACAGGTAATACCTGGGATACGGCTTGCTCTTAAAAGGACTCAGCTGAAAAAAAAAAAAAAAGGACTCAGCTGATGGTGCTTTCTAGAAGCATTCCCTAGAAGTTACCCACAGCCAAAATATCTTGAGGAACTTTTTCTTACCAAAGGGACCAGAATAGCTTTGTCTCTTTATATCTAGAATGGGGTTAGCTTCTTACTTTTCCTGTCCTTCGGGGGCATGGTTTGTACAATACTTAATGTTCCACTAAGTCTCGTTCGAGTCTTGCAGTCATTCCTCTTTTTTTTTTTTTTTTTTTTTTTGCGGTACGCGGGCCTCTCACTGTTGTGGCCTCTCCCGTTGTGGAGCACAGGCTTCGGACGCGCAGGCTCAGTGGCCATGCCTCACGGGCCCAGCCGCTCCGCGGCATGTGGGATCTTCCCGGACCGGGGCACGAACCCGTGCCCCCTGCATCGGCAGGCAGACTCTCAACCACTGCGCCACCAGGGAAGCCCACAGTCATTCCTCTTACCTCTTTAAGGTGCCTGGGAGCGTCTCTGCTTGTGTTACGGCCCAGTTGAATGCTCTGAGGGCAATCACATTTCTGTTTTCTTCATGTTTTGGGAATGTGCTGTGACATACCACCTGCCACCCCTCCCTTGTTGCCAGGGCCCTCTGGAGTCTCCACTGTTACAGGAGATTATCACAAAGTTTCACCATCTTTTGCCTACAGCTCCATCTCCCCACTATAATTGGCTTTTCAAAAACTGACAAGGAGGGTATCTTTTTCCTTTTGGTACCCCCAGTGCTTGGCACAATAAAAAAATTTTTTTTAATAAAATAAATGAATAATTGAACGTAAGAACATCATGAAGTCCTTTACTATGACTCAGTGATGATGATGTTCTTCCAGAGTCTCCAAAACAATAATCATCATGGATTCATGTTCTGCATAAAAGTGGTCATTGTTTCATTCTGCGCAAGAACAAAGACAAGGTCTCAGCTTTCCTGTCAGTCTAGTTTTGTTTGTTTGTTTTTTGCGGTACGTGGGCCTCTCACTGTTGTGGCCTCTCCCGTTGCGGAGCACAGGCTCCGGACGCGCAGGCTCAGCGGCCATGGCTCACGGGCCCAGCTGCTCCGCGGCATGTGGGATCTTCTCGGACCGGGGCACGAACCCGTGTCCCCTACATCGGCAGGCGGACTCTCAACCACTGCGCCACCAGGGAAGCCCTGTCAATCTAGTTTTAACGACGGTTAATTCTATTTGGCAGTGTCTTATCCTTTTAGTATTGGCACACCGCCGTTGGTCCCTCCTAATTCTCTTTCCTCATATGCTTACTGTGCAGTTACTACTTCTGAAAGAAAATTGGGGTTAATGTGGTTTTTGCTTTATGTTTCCTTATTCATTTTATTTATTGTTTTTCCCTTGTTCTGTTTCACAAAGGATTTGCAGAGGCCAGCGATTGTTCTCATAGGAAATTAGTAGGCAGGATTCAGGGAAATGCAAAATGGTGCTGTTAACATTGTATTCTAATTTAGGATGAACAAGTCCCAAGATTCTGGTAAAGACTTCTATTTCTAACACCTGGAAACTAACAGGTTTGGCTGGATTAGAAAAATCAGCAGAGGCATTGACTAGATCCACATTCTCACCTTTCTGAGATTTTTTATATCAAGTGAAAAGCGTCTGTGACCCACTTTGCCTCTCTCTTCACCTTGCCATCCCCAAACTTTGGTTAACCCTCTCATGTCATTAGAAGTATTTGTTATTTTCATATATTTTTCTGGACTGGGTCAGCCCTTGCAACATGACAAAAGCAGAGGCTGGGAGAATTTCTAACATCTGCTGAGAAGCAGGTTTTGTATAGAGGAAAGGATTTGGAGTCAGACAGTCCAGAAGTTCCAAATCCAGCTTCACCACCTAGACCTGAACAACTGAAGATTAGTCACTCCATATCTCTCAGCCTCAGTTTCCCCATCTGTAAAATGTGGATTATAGTTCCTCCCTCTCAGGCTTATAGTAAAGATTAAATGAGATGTGCTTGATTAAAAAAAGGGGGAGAGGGGTTTGATAAATAGTAGCTATCATTATTATCCCAGGATTATGTTTGGGGGGAAAAAAAGTGTATTAAGCAAGTCTGTAGCTTTGGTTTTATACTGATGTGTGCATGCGTGTGTGTGCCTGCATGTGATAACACGTTTCCAGTTCTATCTAGTGTAGGGATTGGAAATGTACAGAAAGGACTGCCTCCCTTTCAAATTTTAGAAATATACATAAATAGAACATCTATACACACAATTTACAAATTGTGAAACAAAAATCCATATTATTACTAGCTAGGCTGAGAACTAGATCATAGTAGCAACATGACTCCTGAAAGGTCACCATCCTAACCCTAGGTAACCACTCTCTGGACTTTTGCTTTCTTTATGGTTTTATCACCTGTATGTACATCCTTCTCTAAATATTTTATTTTGTTTTCCCGCTGTTGAAATTTATATGAATGAAAACATACCTTAATAACCTATACGGGAAAAGAATCTGAAAAAGAATATATATATGTGTGTGTATATATACGTATACACACATATATGTGTATCTGAATCACTTTGCTTTACACCTGAAACTAACACAACATTGTAAATCAACTCTACTCCAATAAAAAGACATACTTTATTGTTTTGCTTCCTTCACTCAGCGTTGTTTTGAAAGTCATTATGTCATTGTGTTCAGCTGCAGTTTGTTCCTTTTCATTGCTGTATGAAAACACTGCAATATAAAAAATTATCCTTTCTATTGCTGATGGATATTTGGGTCGCTTCCAGTTTTCCTTTGTTTTTTGCCATGATATTGTACGGTACTATTTGTACATTCTTGTACATATCTTCTGGTGTACACAATTAGGAGTTTCTCTAAGGTATATACCCAGGAGTGAGTCATAGAATGTACATATCATCAACTTTAGCAAATAGTGGCAAGCTCTTTTTCAAAGAGACTGTACTGATTTATACTCCCATCAGCTATGTATGAATGCCTGTAGTTCCATATCTTTGAAAACACTGTCAGACCTCCTCCCCCATCCCCCGCCCCAATCTGGGTGCATGTTATTGTATCTCATTGTGGTTTTAGTTTTCTCATTTCCTGATTAAGAATGACGTTGAGTATACTTTCGTATGTTTGTTGGCCTTTTGGATTTCCTCTTTAGTGAATTGACAAAGTTCTTGTCTTTATTTTAAAATGTCTTATCAGACAGTCTCAATACCTTCACCTATTTGTTGCAGGACAATCAGTCATCGAGGCAGATGGAATTTCAAACTCAAAACACTTGCTGCCTCAGCTGTACCCTATAGCAGAGAACCAGCTGGTTTACCAAAGTAACAAGTACTTCGACCTTAGGCAGGATTGAGGAACAAGACTACCAGGCAGAGCGGCCTAGCTGTCTTCCTCCTCGCAGGTGGCCTGAGAGCGAGCAGGGGACACGGCCCCGGGATCCCAAAGATCCCCAGAGATCCCCAGAGATCCCAGACACGAATAGACGCGCAGTCAAAATTGCATCCTTCTGCTTAACCGCCAATTTCAAACTTCCAAGACCTGCCCTGCCGGGTTTTCTCTCCCCGTTTCCCATTGGCCATGAGTCAAAGGAAGAAACAATTTGATTGGCTATCTCTTTCACTTCCTCTGTCCCTTTAAGGACTTGGGCAGGGCCTGGTTGAGATACTGCTGTCCATCATAGGAGCGGGAACGCTGATTGGTCCAGACGTATCTGGGCCCCGCCCGCGCCGTTCCCCGGGTTCAAATGCTGCGGCGGGACGCCCGGGGCTGAGCGGAGCGCTGACTGGCGGGGTCGGCTGAGCGTGAGTCTGGTTCCCCTACGCCCAGTTTCCCCTCCACCCCATTCTGCAAGACCTGGGGAAGGGCCTCCTCCACCCACACCAATCCTGGCTTTGCCTCTCGGAGCCGGGAGGGCGGCGGTTCCGCCCGTAGGGCTTCCGGGGGTCGGGAGGGTCTTCCTAGGCTGGCGGTGCACAGGCCCACTTCCACCAGAGCCGAGGGGTCGGCCAGGCGATGCTGGGGCCAGAGGAATTGTTCCTTTCTCAAGCTTGGTGGGGTCCTGTGTTTATTCTGTCCTGCCTCCTGTCAGCATTACTAGTGGGGGCTGGTAGCGCCTTAGAATCTGTGTGACCTTAATTTGCTTTAGTGTCTTCATATTCTTCGTACCCATCCATCACTCCTACTTCCTGCCTCTTTCACCCTGTTCCAGCCCATTGTTAGAGAAGCCTAGGTCCTGCCTCAG
The DNA here is from genome assembly GCF_949987515.2 of Delphinus delphis. Lineage (NCBI taxonomy): Eukaryota > Metazoa > Chordata > Mammalia > Artiodactyla > Delphinidae > Delphinus > Delphinus delphis. The sequence continues at coordinate 9,691,313 of NC_082695.1, forward strand.
AACCTTAACTCTGGCTGTGTCCTCTGCCCGGGATACTTTTCCTTCTCCAGTTATCAGCAAGGCTTGCTGCTTTAACGCCCTTCAGGTTTTGGTTCAGATGTCACCTTCTCAGTGACGTTACTCTGACGCCACTGTTACACACACACTGCCATGCCCCAATTCCCCCATCTTGCTCTTTTACTTTTTTTTTTTTGAACCCCATGGCGCTTGAAACCTTTCAACATACCTGTATTGTGTAATTTGCTTATTTTCAGTGATTTATTCAGTAGCTATTAGTATTTATGTGCCGGGCTATATGTTTCCACACTATATGAAGATAAAAGTCCCTGCCCTGGTGGAGCTTACATTCTAAGGAGGGCAGATAAACAGACTTTTAAGAGAGTAGGTCAGATAAGTGTTACTCCTGTTACACTGAATAAAAATCTGATTTTTAATCTCCGTCACCAGACTGAGCATCCCAAGACCCAGTGGGGGCTGATTTTCACCTCCCTTTCCTGATATCCTGAGGGAGCTCGGGATCTCTCAAGCCCTTCCTGCTCAAATCTGCAGAACACATTTAACCTATCTCCCTTCACCACCAGTGGGGAGATGTTGAAGTTCAAGTATGGAGCACGGAATCTGTCGGACGCTGGTGCTGCAGAATCCATTGCCAGCCGGGCCTCCAGGTTGAATCTTTTCTTCCAGGTAAGAGACTGGCTTGCCAACTTTGCTCACCTCTGTGTGTTTCCTTGGAACCTCTTTGTTACCTTTGCTTTTGTTATAGGACTGAGGCTAACCCAGGAGAAAATCCCCTTTGGTGTTTCATATGTGCTGATAGTTTTGGAAAGGAGCCATTGTTCAGACAGGAGTGGGTGGCTGAACTTGCCCTGGAAGGAAGACCTTTTTTTATGACTTCAGTACTAAAGTTTGTCCTTTTATTAAAGAAAAGTAATTGAACAAAGACACTCTTTTGACCGAAATTTCTATACTTGTAATCCTATAGAAATATAGAAATCTTTTTCATTCAAGGGATGTTTATGGTTTAGATTAAAAAAAAAAAAGTTTTGATAAATACCACACCTGTGAAACCCCCTTTCCTCTCAAGATACAGAACATTTCCATCACCGCAAAGGATTAAAACTTAATGTTGTCAGATTTTTTTTCCACGTAGACTTCTAATTCTTTTGTTTCTGATGTAGGTGGAACACCGTTGATGTAGAAATCCTTGTTTGACTTATGTATTCGTAAGTCAAAGGGACAATACAGATAGTGGTGAAGATTTAGGTTTGAACCCTGGCCCCAGTACTTGTTAGCTGTGTTACCTTGGGCGAGTCAGTTGCCTTCTCTGAACCCATTTTCCGTTCTTTATAATAGAGGTTATAACACCTAATTTACAGAGTTGTGAGGATTAAATGAGATAATCTATGTAAAGTACTTAGTTTCTTGCCCAGCTCTTGGTAAGCCCTTTATAAATGGTAACTATTATTAATAATAAGTGTAGAAATAGTATTAGTGACAGTAATAATAAATTTTTTTTAGCAGTCTTTCCTGATCTTTTTCTTTCCAATTAATACATGCTCTCATAGGCTTTTTTAAAAATTTTAATTTATTTAATTTTTGGCTGTGTTGGGTCTTCATTGCTGCGCGTGGGCTTTTCTCTAGTTGTGTAGAGCGGGGGCTACTCTTCGTTGCGGTGTGCGGGCTTCTCACTGCATTGGCTTGTCTTATTGCGGAGCACGGGCTCTAGGTGCGCGGGCTTAGTAGTTGTGGCTCAAGGGCTCTAGAGCTCAGGCTCAGTAGTTGTGGTGCACGGGCTTAGCTGCTCCACAGCATGTGGGATCTTCCTGGACCAGGGCTTGAATCCATGTCCCCTGCATTGGTAGGTGGATTCTTAACCATTGCGCCACCAGGGAAGCCCAGTAATAATAAATTTATGTTCACATAGCAGTAGTTATATTTAAGAAGGCATTTTTGTATGATACCTGTAGGATGATAAATAGTAATACTATTTAATAGTAAGTTAATAGTAATACTATTAAATTTAATAGTATTTAATAGTAATACTATTACATTTAAACCAACTATACTGGTTTAAATGTAATCGTATTTTACAATGTTATATTAGTTTCAACACTAATACGATCTTGAGGACATTTTTCCCAAGATACTGGTATTGGGGAATGTTCAAACAGATCAGAATGGGGACAGATTGAAAGTGTAGGTGGGACCATCCCCATCACCATTTAAGTCATGAGCCATTTTTCACTAATGAATAGTCTATTTTTAACCTCAGCTGACTGAGTGCTACCACTTTTTAGCCCCTTTATCGTTTTACTCCCAAACTTTCAACTTATGACAGAATTTATTAAGGCCTTATCATATGCAGATGTGGAGGGAGACAAAGACTTGCCCAGAATCACACAGCTTGTAAATGGCAAAGCCATGCCCAGTTTTTGTTCTGTGGGTATGTAACTGCTGGGCAATACCGCCAGAGTATGTCAGAGTTTATTAAGTGTGTCTTGTACTTAAATGTCATTTTAACAGCAAGAATTGTGGATAAACCCCTAATTCATCTTTTTTTTTAAACTAATGAGTTCCACCCCGCCCCCAGGAAAGCTGTTATTTGCAAGTGTAGCGTAACCCTAACATTCGCCTTAATATAAACAGGTAAGGATACTGTTTTTCCCCCTTCCAGCTGAAACTGCATTCCTTCTTGGATGGGACTTGAACACAGCCAAAACTCAGATTGGACTTGAACCCACGATCCCTGACTTAGGAGGGGACTTGAACCCACTGTCCTTTAATTGAAACCACTCACCTGGTGTCAGGACTTACTGAAGCTCAGGTTCTCTTGTCTCAGCACAGAAAAGGCAAAGAGTGAGTTTCTTAGCATAGGATGCTTGTGAGAGATACAAACAGCCAACAAGGGAATGCAGCCCCGAGAGCAAAGAGGGGCTACGTTTTTATAGTCAGAGAAAACGTGGGGAGGGGAGAAGACCACCTTTTTTCTCATTTTTGGGCAGACATCAAGGCTTATATCATTAGTTCTTCCTTTGACCCTATATGGTCTAACCGGGACTGTCACGGTGCTACTTAAATCATGTATATTAGCAGGAGAGTGGTAACATATACTAAAATATGGTAATTCATCTCAGGTTTCAATATAATGTCCCCTTTCACCTAGTTTCTTTCTCCTTTTACCTATATTTCTGTCTTGGCTACATGCAGAAATGCTCCTCTTCAAGGACCATTAACTTCCTGACTTCGTGTAAAAAGATTCAGAGCCCATATCTATTGTCTTGTGTTTTAGCTATCAGGACTTGTGGCTTTAGTGTACTTGGTACTTGGATGCACCTGGTCTTCCTTCAAGGTAGTATAGGTTGTTGCTAGGTTATTGGATTCTTTTCTTGAGTGGTCATTAGCTTATAACAGTCTCCCAGACTCCCTTAAAATTCCCTCGCTGTCCTTAATCCCCTAGTGGGATTTCTAAACTATTTAATTACCCTACTCTATCCCTATCCCAGCGCCCTTTTAATGAGGTTTGGATAGAGAGTAGCGGTTTTGTTTTCCATTTAGGTAAGTACTTTAGACAGGGTCTCAGTTTCTACTTAACAGAACTTCCCCACAAGCTCTAGGTCAGTGGTTGGCAGACTTTAAAATTTTCGAGCCAGCAAAATTTTGCAAATTTGCTGGGCTGACCCAGGTTTGCCAACTTTCTATTTTGCCAAGTAATGAATGTAAAAAACACACAGAAAAAATCATATTATCTTCTTTATTTCATAAAGAAAGGACATTTTAAGAAATACCATGAGAGGAAGGACATCGTTGCAGAATAAAGGACCATTTTACAGTTTGAATACATGTAGCTTTATAAAAGAGTCATCATGTGGTGTTCATCTTCTCTTATTTCATGGCAGACTTGAAAACTTTGTTAAGACTCAGTACTGTATTTGGGAACAGCTGCTTAAACTCATTAAGGAACAGAAGAAACAAAGAATCTTAGTTTCCCAGTTAGTGGCAGAACTCTAAAGTGACAGAAGGGTGACCTTTTGTGACCCAGTGCTTCACAAACCTGGCTGAGGTCTGACTCTCTAGAGAGGACTTGTTACTAAACATATTCTAAGCTACAAACTGGGAAATTGGAATTCAGTAGGTTGGGGTGGAACCTGAGAATCTGTTTTGTTTTTGTTTTTTAAGTGCTCCAGTTCTCCAAGTGATTCAGATGTAGCCAATCTGTTTCTGTTATCCAGTGCTGTGTAACAAACCACTCACAAAGTTTAAAACAACAGTGATTTATTTTGTCTTATGATTCTGTGGGTTGGCTGCATTCAGCTAGGTGGTTCTTCTGCTGGGGTCACTCATGGGGCTGTATTGAGTTGGGAGCTTGGCTGGGACTGGAACATTTGGGTGCCAACTGCTGGCTGGGGAGCCTCAGGGTTCTACTGACCTCTCTTCTCCAAAGGTCTTTCATTATTCAGTCAGTCTAACCTGGGGCTTGTAATTTTTTTCTGTGGATAATAAGTATTTTAGATGTCATGGGCCTTACGGTCTCTGCTGCAACTAGTCAACTCTGTCATTGTAGCACAGAAGCAGCCATAGATGATGTGTAAATTAATAGGTATGGCTGTGTTCCAATAAAACTTTATTTATAAAAACACGCAGTGGGCCAGATTTGGCTGACCCCTGGTCTAGCCCAAGCTTCTTGACTTGGTGGATGGCTTCCCCAAAAAAGCAAATGTAGAAGCTGCCAGACTTCTTAAGGGCTCCACCTTGAACTGGCACATGATCCCTTATGTCATGTTCTGTTGGTTGACGTGAGTCATGGCGATGGCACAGATTCACGGGGAGAGGAAATAGATTCCGACTCTTGGTGGGTGCAGTGGCAAGTGCCTTCAGAGTTAGAGGAACTGTTGGTGGCCGGCTTTGCAGAGAGACCTGCACACAGCCCACAGCTTGGCACATGGGTTTCATTGCTCTAGACCAGGGGTGCAAACTCATGTCTTTGGGGGCCGGGCAGTGTAAAGGAGTCAAGTGAGCCAGATGGAAGAGCTGCGAGTCAGGTCTGCAGTGAAATGCAGACCACATCCGCTACCCAGAGGGGCAGCGCTCCTCAGCTGCAGCTCAGCATCCCCAGGCAGGAATGTGGGGCATTGTTGCCAGATCTGCCAGGGTCTCACGGGAAGCCGGAAATCCTCCCCTCCCCCCTTTTTTTTTTTGGTGTGAAATCTCCTGATTTTTCAATATTGGCAGATAACTCAAATTATTTTAAATACCACAGGCCAAACAAAACATGTCTGTGGGCTAGATGCAGTTTGCCAGTTTGCAGCTGTTGCTCGAGATCGTGAATAAATTCAGCTTTAGTGCAGTCACTCCATTTACACAACCCTAGATTGTTCAAGTGAATTAAACCGAAGTTATGTCAGCAAACCTCTGGGAACACAGGGAGGAAGAGGCAATCGTTGTGTCCTAGTGCAGAGACATGGAGATGTGACAGGACCAGCAGGGTTCAGAGTAAATGTCCCCACGAGCCTCAGACCATTAAGAAAGAAGGACCTTTTCTTACTCTTGGCATGCTGGTGAAGTTTTTCTCCCGAGGTGCTGGAGGAAGAAGCCCACGGTGATGGAATGTCCAAGTGATAACTTAATGACTGTCAATGGATGTTGCTTTAAAGAACGAGGCCACCGAATTATGTTGTTACTGTGTGTCGTGAGCAGTTAGTCGAGTTGGTAGCTTGCAATTTACTCTGCGTGGATGTTATTGATCAAAGCTTTTCATTATTGACAGTGTCTCCATCTGCTGTTTGCTGTTTTTAGGGGAAACCACCCTTCATGACTCAACAGCAGATGTCTCCTCTTTCCCGAGAAGGGATATTAGATGCCCTCTTTGTTCTCTTTAAAGAATGCAGTCAGCCTGCTCTGATGAAGATTAAGCACGTGAGCAACTTTGTCCAGAAGTGTAAGTGTGGGCAACTTTTTCTTGAAAACTGTCCTGCTTATAGAGAACTAGAAGGATGCCAGGGGCGGGATGCGTTTGTGGTCAGTGGGAGTGGGTGGGAAGTCTGCTTTAGACGGACTCACCTTCAAGGTCAGCTTCCACCTTTTGTCTCTGGGAGACCGAATAAGTCTTGGTTGCAAGTGACAGAAACTCAACTCAAACTAGCTTAGGCCAAAAAGTGAATTAAAAAATTTTTTTTATTTTATTGAAGTATAGTTGATGTACAACATTGTGTTGATTTCTGCTGTACAGCAAAGTGATTCAGTTATATATATTGTTTTTCATTATGGTTTATCACAGAATATTGAATATAGTTCCCTGTGCTATGCAGTTGGACTTTGTTGTTTATCCCAAAAAATGAATTTTTTTTGGCTCATGAAATTGATAGTCCAGGGATGGGTCAACTTTTAGGCATGGCTGGTTCCAAGGACTTAAATAACATCCTCTGGCTCCATCTTTACACTCACTCAAAGCTGATTATTCATTAAGCATTATAAGCACAGTGCTTAGCGCCCACAGTATTTAATTTTAATAAATTGAATTTATTGTAATTAGTTTAACTTAATTTATTTTAAAATCATAAGAAAATATGGGTATGCTAATAATGTTTAATGATTCTGGATTGTATTCATCTTTATACCAATGCAGTCATAAAAATATATATATTTATATAAAATATATTTTTTATGGAGCAAGGGACTGACGAAGGCAAAAGTGCCTAGGGACTGTGAAAGTCATGAATCGGCCCTGCCCGCACCTTGTTGTTGTGTTTTATTTATTTATTTTAAAGTATTTATTTATTTATTTGGCTGCACTGGGTCTTAGTTGCAGCATGTGGGATATAGTTCCCTGACCAGGGATCGAACTCGGGCCCCCTACATTTGGGAGCGTGGAGTCTTAGCCACTGGACCACCAGGGAAGTCCACGAATGCACCCTGTTCTCGACTCTCCTTGACTTCCACGTGGTGGGGAAGTTGACTGCTGGTTCCCCAGTTTCGTATTTTTTCACGTGACCCCAGTGTTTTTCGACCAGCGGTGATTTTGCCTCCCAGGGACATTTGGCAGTATCTGGAGACAGTTTTGGTTGTCACAGCTGGCGGGGAGGGGGCTCATGGCAGCTAATGAGTGGAGCCCGGAGATGCTGCTAAACATCCTACAATGCACGGGGCAGCCCCCCACCACCCAGAACTCTGGGACTAGCGGGCCTTTCTCTCTCGCCATGAAATCTCAGGGCCTCTTCCTCTCCATACGGCTCTTCTGTGTGGTCTCTCCATGAAGGGTTGGCCAACTACAGCCTGGGATGCCTGCTTTGTAAACAAAGTTCTGCTGGAATACAGCCACGCCTGTTCCCTAGGGCTGCTGTCACATCACAAGGCATTTGAGTAGACGTGACCATATGGCCTACAAAGCCTAAAATATTTACTGTCTGGCCCTTTAAGAAAAAGCTGCTGACCCCTGGTCTACACTCTAGCAGAGATGTCTAGACCTCCTCCATGGCAACTCAGGGTTTCCAAAAGCACAAAAGCGGGAGCTGCCAGGCCTTTTTTGGGCTCAGGCCTGGAAGGGACGTAGAATCTCTTTGGCTGCATTCCACTGTTTGCAGTGAGGCATAGGGCCCCACAGATTCCACGTGCCGGGGAACTACGTGTATCTTCCACTGTCTATGTTCATGCAATCCCAGGGAAGATTCTCATTGGCTCTGCTTTGGGTCACTTGCCCACCCCTTGACCAGTCACTGGGCCAGGGTGTGAAGTACTGTGATTGGCCTCATTTAGGTGCCCAGGGGTCCAGGGCACTGTGATAACCAGGACCTCATGGAAAGGGGGATATACATTGCCCAAAGGACCTGGAAGTTTTGAGTGGATTAAACCAATGTATTACTAAGTGACCATTGGTACCCTGTGTGTTCTCAGTGCCCTCATCTGCAAAAAAGGGGAAAACGCATTATCTCATCAATAGGGATTGAATGAGTTAGTGCACAGTCCAGGCTTATCATGTTGCCTGGCACGTAGAAACAATCAATAAATGTTACCCAATAATGATAACCATAAACCTCAATGTTTAATATATTGTGTACCTTTAACTTAAAAATGTACTTGGCGTATTTGTTCATGATTCTGTGTTTGTTTGAATAAGCTCCCACCTTATTTTGTGGAATATTTAAATTCTCAAATAGGGAGTGGGAGGGGAAGGAATTATGTGACAGACTAATTTACTGAGCTATCAACATGCACCTTCTTTAGTCTTGAGATTGCCCTCCGGTTCCTTTAAAGCAGTGGATCTTCTAGACTCATTCAGTGATCAGGGGACTAGACTTAGTGAAACATAGATTTTTCTAATAGAATCCTCTTCCAGGGAGCTGTTTCATATTTTTAAAGAGGCTTCCTGGAGTGTATGGTTGAGAGACTATGACTGGAAAAGGGTGATTGCATTAGTATGCTCTTTTCCCCCCTTTGATTTTCTATTTTGGAATGTAAGCTTCATTTCTCCATGGGAAGAAGGGTCCAACAGCTCTTACTGCATACGTTTCTCGAGTCTTGCCATAGAGATGGAGATTTTCTTCAGGGACTGTTGGAGGAAGTGAGACAGAATAATACAGCCCTGAAGCAGTGCCCCTAGCTTGGGCCAAGAGAGGGCAGGGAGCTGGCATCTGGGAACCAGGGAAGGGCTTTTTGTTTCTTAATTGTTATTCTAGCCCCAGTGCCTAAAACAGTGTCTGGTTCACAGAAGGTTTTAATAAATATTGGTTGACTGACTATTGCTGATGAACAGAATAAGTAGCAAAATCTTAAGTAGTATATCACATATTTTGTGATATTAAAGCGTGATATTAAAACATGCAGACAAAGTGTTGATAATGGTTACAGTTGGGCTGTTCTTGGTGATCTGACAGTAGCTGAAATTCTACCCTCTTAACTAGGTTCGCTGCAGGCAAGCATATGTTCACAACGTTAGTACTTTGGGCAAAATGTAACTTTAAGAAGCCCCCCCCCCCATTGCAAACATGATACAAAGTAATTATTTGCAGCAACGTGGATGGATCTAGAGATTATCATACTAAGTGAAGTATGACAGAGAAAGACAAATATCATGATATCATGTATATGTGGAATCTAAAAAAAATGATACAAATGAACTTATTTACAAAGCAGAAATAGACTTACAGACATAGAAAACAAATCTATGGTTACCAAAGGAGAGGGGAGGGATAAATTAGGAGTTTGAGATTAACATATACACACTGCTATATATAAAATAGGTAACTAACAAGGACCTACTGTATAGCACAGGGAACTATATTCAATATCTTGTAATAACATATAATGGAAAAGAATCTAAAAAAGAATATATGTGCATAGCTAGTCACTTTGCTGTACACCTGAAACTAACACAACATTGTAAATTAACTGTATTTCAATAAAAATATTTTAAAAATACAAAGTTAAATATAAAAGGTCAGAGTGGGAGAAAATCCCTCAAAATTTTTCCTAAGATAACCACTGTTAACGATTTGGTGTGTAGTACTGCAGTTTTTCTTTTGTCCTTATAAATATTTATTATGAAATGTTCAAACATACCTAAAGGTGAAGAGACGAGTGTCATGAGCCCCCACATACCAATCCACTAGCTTGAGCAATGAACCCTTTTCCATTGCATGTTCTAACATTACTGTGTTTTAATTTTATGCAAAATGGCTCATATGTTTATAATGCTTTCGCCACTAGGTTTGCTCACCTAGCAAAATATTTACTCGACAGGTATTTACGGAACACTCGCTATGTGTCAGCTTCTGTTTTGGGTACTGGGTTTACAGTAGTGATCAAAACAGAAAAAATCCTTGTTCTTGAAGAACATAGACTCTAGTGGAGGTCGAGCTGCTGAATTCTTTTAAACATGTGCCTAATATTCTTTTATGTGGGTGGACTCTTAGGCTGTTTCCCCTTTCCTACTAACGGACCTCTAGGTTGTTTCTGATTTTTTTCCTGTAACAAACAGCACTTATCATAAGTATCTTGATATGTATGTCTTTGGAGCATTTCTGTGAAGGATGAATTCCTAGAGATTGAAGTGTCACAATACTGAGTTTCAAAAAAGGAAGCAGTGCACTCATCTGTGGTGGCTTTTGCCTCCTGCGTCCAAATATATATCTGACAAGGTCCTTCTTTGACTGCATTTTCATTCCATGCTTTGGGTCTTTACCTCCCCTCAATATTCAGTCTGCACTGGGCTCAGAGTGGGCAGGGATGAAGGGTCGCTGTGGTTTTGAAGTCACAGAAGTTGCTGGTAGGGAGAGAAGTTGTGAAGGGTTATTTTTTCCACAGTCATAGACATGAGTTTAGCATCTCACCTGTTCACCTTAATAATCCACAAGCCTGACCCTGTCGGACAGGGGAGGGAGTTGGCAGGACACGGCTGAGGCCAGGAAGCCCCAGAGGAAGTTTGGGCAATGGCGCCTACCCTCGGCACCAAAACCAGTAAGCCACTTGGTGTCTTTGGTCAACTTACACATTTGGAGGGCGGACCACAATGAAATCTGTCGTGTGCAAAATGAACCCCATGATGGACACAGCTTCCTGTGGTTCTGAGGTTAAGAAGTGGGGGACCCGGCAGCGGACAGTGGAGAGTGACGAAAGCAGAGATGACCTTCTGGACATTTAGATGGAAACCAATGCAGGTGAAAGTCCGCTGGTGAAAACTGACTTCTGATATGTTCTTTCATTGTCCAGTGAGCAATCCGTAATTGATATATAATTTAAGTCCAACTTGTAACAAGATTTTTTAAACTGGAAAAAAAAAATCCAAAAGCCTTTGGATAACAGCATTGTGATGTGGAATGGTTTCTCAGAATTCTGAGAGCATCGCGATGGTGTTGCCTGCAAGCGGTTTTGTCTCCCTGGGTGATTGAGATGCCTGGTGGTTGCCAGTGACAGACCCAGAGTTATTAAGTTGGACAATGCTGTAAGCAACACAGGGGCCCAAGGCCTAACAGAATCAGGAGAGCCTGGCCTTGTGTGCGAGCAGTGATGAAATCAGGTTCAAGCCAGCATATTTGGGGAATTAATAATTCAAAACTCAAGTACTAGATCTGAAAGAAACTTGGAAGAGGGCAGGGCAGAAAGGCTGGGCTTGGCACAGTGATGTCAGGGCAAAAGGAAAATATCGTGCAGCTTTCAGTTTTGCTTCTGCATGGAATTCTCCCTGAAAGTGCTCTTTCTTTATTTTTTTGTTTTCCAACGGTCACGATGAATTCATGCGGATCCACCCACCCCTCTTGCCTGATTACTCAAGGGGCCAAAAGAAGGTGTTTTTAGGATGACTGTTGAAGTAAGAGATGTGGTTTGTGCAGTGATGTTCATCGTATGAGCCTTTGAGCTAAGTTAATTCAACTCCACCCACGCAACAAAGAAAGGGAGTGGGTAACAACAATTAAAATTGCATCGGCTAATTCATTAATATGTTGACAAGTGACTGGTTATGAAGTGGCTTTTCCCTTTGTTGGATTCTGTCCCTTTCGCTGTGTGAACAACTCTCTGAGTGATTGTAACTCTAGAGTGTGGCTCCCAGCTTTATCTGGTGCCCACCCACAGAAATGAGGATCATTCCAGGGTACCCGTGGGATTTCAAGAGTCCCTTGGTCTTCACCATGGCACCTTTCTGAGGGATTCTCCAGGATAATTTTGATTACATGTTTCTCTTGTCTTGCTTAGGAGTGTAACCCTCTATATGAGGCAGTCTCCCTATATCAGGCAGGATTGAAGGATTTGGTCAGTCATAACTGTTCCGCTCTATTCTTTTTTTTTAAAATATTTTATTGAAGTATAGTTGATTTACAATGTTGTTTATTTCTGCTGTACAGCAAACTGATTCAGTTATACTTATATATTCTTTTTCATATTCTTTTCTATTATGATTTATCACAGGATATTGAATATAGTTCCCTGGGCTACACAGTAGGACCTTGTTGTTTATCCATCCTGTATATAATAGTTTGCATCTGCTAATCCTAAACTCCCAATCCATCCCTCCCACCCCTCCTCCCCCTTGGCAACCACAGGTCTGTTCTCTATGTCTTTGAGTCTGTTTCTGTTTCGTAGATATGTTCATTTGTATCATATTTTAGATTCCACATATAAGTGATATCATATGGTATCTGTCTTTCTTTTTCTGACTTACTTCACTTAATATGATAATCTCTAGGTCCATCTATGTTGCTGCAAATGGTATTATTTCATTCTTCTTTTTAAAAATTTTTTTATTGGAGTATAGTTGATTTACAGTGTTGTTAGTTTCAGGTACACAGCAAAGTGGATCAGTTATACATATATATATATATATATATATATATATATACACTATTTTTTTTTTTGATTCTTTTCCCATATAGGCCATTACACAGTATTGAGTAGAGTTCCCTGTGCTATACAGCAGGTTGTTATTAGTTCATTCTTTCTTATGGCTGAGTAGTATTCCATTGTATATATATAAACCACATCTTCTTTATCCATTTAGGTTGCTTCCGTGTCTCGGCTATTGTAAATAGTGCTGCTATGAACATAGGGGTGCATGTATCCTTTCGAATTATTTTGTCTGGGTATATGCCCAGGAGTGGGATTGCTGGATCATATGGTAGCTCTATTTTTAGTTTTTCTGAGGAACCTCCATACTGTTCTCCATAGCGGCTGCACCAATTTACATTCCCACCAGCAGTGCAAGAGGGTTCCCTTTTGTCCACACCCTCTCTAACAGTTATTATTTGTAGACTTTTTAATGATGGCAGTTGTGACTGGTGTGAGGTGATACCTTATTGTAATTTTGACTTGCATTTCTCTAATAATTATGTTCCACTCTATTCTTTAGACCATTAGAGTTGTTGCAAATCCAGTGATGCCCCAACTTAGTGCTGTTAAATAAATATATGTTAGATTCCAAATCTCCCACCCGTTTAGTCCATACTTTAAACACTGAGAATCTCTCACTGTTCCGCCCCCTCCTCCAATCCCCCAAATTCATATGTTAAGGCTCTATCCCCCAACATGTGAAGGCTTTGGGAGATAATTAGGTTTAGATGAATTCATAAAGGTGGTCCCCCATGATGGAATTAGTGTCCCTGGAAGAAGAGGGACGAGGGCTCCTTTTCTTTCTGCCACATGAGGACACAGGGAGAAGGTGGCCGTCCATCAGTCAGGAAGCGGATTCTCTCCAGGATCTCAGTCTGCTGGCCTTCCCAGCCACCAGGACTTTGAGAAATGCATGCCTGTTGTTTAAGCCGCTTTGCCCATGGGTCTGTGGTGTTTTGTTAAAGCAGTCAGGGCAGATGAAGACACCAACTGAGAGATTGCACTCGGAGAAGGAATAGACTATATGCCAAGAAAAAAGATAGTTGCAAACCCATCCAGGTGTGTGATACGTCAGCTCTGCAGGACCAGGGTCAGGGCTCTATTTGGTTCCTTGGGCTCAGGCTTTTTTTTTCTCTTTGGTAGCGCTGCTGCATATTAAGGCCAGGAAGGTATTTACTGACACGATCCAAGGGAGATAAGACTTGGGCTAGTGGGATAAAACTGAGCAGGACACGTGTAGTCAGAATGGAATGATCTGGAAGTCAACTCCAAAGTCGACTGACATGGGGATCACATTGCTTACATCCCATTATAAACTGATCTAAATGCTGGTAAGAACTTTTGATCACACACTGCCCTGCAGCCTCCAGAGAGGAAGAAAAGCATGATTTCCGTTCTCCTTCCCCTATTTTCTACGTCTACAGGATTCAAATCATAGCTGCCATGGAAACTGTGCTTTGGAATTTCTGGAGCCCTTAATTTTAACTTAGCATAGGAAAACACTTTTATGCTGATTTTATAATTATTCACGACGACGAGAAAGTGACTAAGTGTCTCCTGACAGCTAGGGAAGACATCGCAACACTTTCTTCTTTCTTCCTTTCTTTTCGCTTTCATAAAGATGCGCGTATTTGAAGCACGTTATGGATCAGGAGTCACTCTTCCGTCTTTTGCAGATTCTGACATCGTAGCTGAGTTGCAGGAGCTCCAGCCTTCAGCAAAGGACTTTGAAGGGAGAAGTGTGGTAGGTTGCGGTAACTTTGCCGAAGTGCAGGTGGTCAGAGAGAAAGCGACCGGGGACATCTATGCCATGAAAGTCATGAAGAAGAAGGCTTTGCTGGCCCAGGAGCAGGTAGGAGCGTTTAACATCACAGCATTTTCCCCCTTTCTGTACCAGCATGTTCATTGCAGAGATGAGGATCTGCTGAATTGGCATCTGGGATGGAGCCAGTTTTCCTCTGCCTCTCTAGTTAATTATGGTGGCACAGCCAGGAAGGTCTGAACACTCTTGAACTGACATTGACTAATTTTGAAGACTGACAAGCTCCCCTGAGTTGCTTTTATAGTTGCATATTATTCAGAACTAACTTGGCCTTTTCACTAATGAATTGGAGATGATCTTTCATGACCATCCCTTGGGGATTCAGAGATGTGCATGTTATGGGGTGAGTCAGATAGCCTTTGCTTTCGTACACATCTTATATATTTGTGTTGTGGGCACGTGTATTTGATTTTAAAACAGGCCTCTGAAGAAATTAAATTGTTCTATGGCTAGGGAGTTGCTGGTTGGAGAGCAGGTGAGAAGTTATCTTTCCTGTTGTGGTGTTTTTCTCTCTTTTAAACAAGGCTGCTGCTTCCAGACAGTATTGATTCATTTGCCTCGTTTCTAGAGAGGTGACCATCAGCCCTGGTGTTCAGACAGCAGTTTATTAGTTACCCATGTTCAGGTGCACATCATGTGTCTGATAATGGACCCAGCACCGTGGGAAGCCTGCAAGAGGAATCGAAGCTCCATGGCTGTTAATTTCAGGGTTTTAGAACAGCCTTGGAAAGTGGAGGTAAAGCACAGATCCGTAAAGCAGGCACTTAGGAGCTAAAGCATCACAGAAGAGGGAGCAGTTAGCAAATTCATGAACGATAGAATGAGGAGAGGTGTGGGTGAGCCAGAGACAGTTAGGGAAGGTTCACAGTGCTGAGAGGGAGCATGGGCTCCGGACAGAGAGAAGTGACGAGAATGTACCAGGTAGAAGTGTGGCATGTGTGCCGTTCTGGAGGTGTGAGGATTAGAACGCTACGCAGATGTGTGTGTTTGTTTTTGTTGTTTAAGTGGTTTAGAACGAATAGACTGGGAGATGGGGAGAAATAAGGATATTGGAGTTGGGAGGGGGTGATTGGTGGGAAACCTCAAGAACCCCTTTTTGGTTACTGTGATAAAATACATGCAACATAAAATTTACCATTTTAACCATTTTTAAGTGTACGGTTCAGTGGCATTAAGTGCATTCACAGTGTGCCACCACCACCGCTGTCCTTCTGCAGAACTTTTTCATCATCCCAGATAGAAACTCTACCCATTAAATAGTAACTCACCCTCCCCAAGAACTGCTTTTCGGAGTCACAGTTTAATTTGTGAGACGTTTGGGGATCACGTAGGTTTTTGGAAGAAGGCGGCTGGGATCTGGGTCTGAGTACCTAAGTGACTTTGTGTGGTCTCCAGTCAGAGACTCAGGGGAGGGCAGGAAGCTGCTTGTCAGCATCCAGGAAAGCTGTGGCGTGCGTTCAGGAATGAAATGTGGGCAACTTCACAGAAAGGACAAATGACAGGACGTGGCAAATCATTCGGAAGAGAGGCGTGGAAGATGCCCACTCAGCCACCCAGCACCTAACAACCACCTGTCATCAGGCCACACCTGCTGAGCACCAGTCGTGTCTGGTGTGTTCCTAGGTCCTTGGAAGAGGCCTTAGATGTAGGCTGTGCTGCTTATATTTCAGGTGGGAAATGGTGCATATCAAAGGAAGCAAATTCAGTGTCTACGATACTGCAGGCAAGTGATAGAGACACTCACATAGGCGTGCGTTCCTCCAGGTGAATGACTTGAGATGACCCCTTGCGAGGCGTGGGCTGGGAGATTTAATAATCGCACACACCCGGGAGCTAATTAACCCCACCCACCCATTCCTTACCTGAGCCATGGTGAGGCTTTGGAATTGAAGGGTGTGAGAAGAGAAGTCAGCACAGGGAGTTGGGGGAAGGAAGTGCCAGAGAGGAGGTGAGAAGAGGTAGCATCCTGTGAACAAGACCTGTCGCCTAGGAGAAGCCAGCAACCCCGCCCAGAGCTCCATGAAAACTGGAAGAGGTCCTCAGAGACCATTTGATTTAATAGAAGCTTCAGGGGTCAGATGAGGCGTCAGTGATAAGCAAGTGAAGGTGCAGACCCTTCTGTTCAGCCAGCCTTCACTGAACACTTTTTGTGTGCCAGGAAAACAGAAGGATCAGCAAATCCCACACGGTAGATTTCGGGGGTTGGGTTGGTGTTTCCCAGATGTGTTAGAGGTTAAACTGGTGGTGTGCATGATGATTTTGGGCAGTACACGGACAGAACTATTTTAAAACATTTAATAGTTCAATATTAACTGGCATATCCAAACCTGGCACTTTCACAGATGTTACTCTTAGAACGAAATGGAAGAAGGTGTATTTAAAATTAAATTACTTGGAAACAGTCACAAATTTACAGAAAAGTCACAAGTATAGTGTGTCAGTCAAGGTTCTATAGTATATATATATGATACATGCTATCTATACACATTGACTATACATACATGTACACATTGAATATACATACATGTACACATTGACTATACATACATACGCATATGTGTATGACTTACCTGACTGTGGGCACTAGGAAGGCTGAAATCTGTAGGGCAGGTCAAGAGGCTGGAAGCTTTCGGGCAGAAGCTGGTGATGCAGTCTTGAGGCAGAATTTCTTCTTTCTCAGGGAAGCCTCAGTTTTGTTCTTAAGACCTTTCAGCTGATTGGATGAGGCACACCCAAAATTATCAAGGATAACCTCCTTTACTAAATTAACCACCGCCTGCACAACAGCCTCACGGCAACACCTAGATTAGTGTTGGCTTGAATGACTGGGTGCTAGAGCCTAGCCAAGTTGACACACAAAACTATCACATATAGTATCAACAACTTCCTTTTCCTGAACCATTTGAAAATCACTCACCAACCCGATGCCCCATTATCTCCAGGTACTTCAGAGTACATTTCCTATAATAAGGACGTTTTCCCATGAATGACAACACAACCATCAAAATCAGGAAATCGACCATCATAAAATTACCACCATCTAATCCTCAGGCCCCACTCAGGGTTCACCAGTTTGTTCCATGGTCTTTTAGAACAAAAGGATTCACTTCAGGATCCCACGTGGCATTTAGTTGTCCTGTCCCTCTAGTCTTTTCAGGCTGGAACAGTCCCTTCATTTCTCCCGGACTCTGATGACCTTGGCGACTCTGAAGATTGTAGGCCAGTTATTTTGTAAAATTTAGATTTGTCTGATGTTGCTCATGCTGAGATTCAGGTTCAGGCAGGATTATCACAGACAGAATGCTCTGTTCCTCTCATTGCATCCCAACAGGTGAGTCTCAATTTCAGTTTGTCACATTCCTGAGGATGTCACTTTGGTATCTGCCACACTTCTCCACTGTGGAGTTAACTCCTTTCCCCTTTGTAATTACATACGTATATTTTGGAAGGAGATACTTTCAAACTATGGAAATACCTGTTTCTCATAAAACTTTCAATCCATGAATTTATTTATATCTGTATGGACTTGCATTTTCCTGTCAGTGAGTTACAATCCATTCCTGTCATAATATATTTTTATACTCAAATTGTCCCCAAGTTGGCCAATGAGAGAAAAGGGAACCCTCTTGCACTGTTGGTGGGAATGTAAATTTATACAGCCACCATGGAGAACAGTATGGAGGTTCCTTAAAAAACTAAAAATAGAATTACCATATGATCCAGCAATCCCACTTCTGGGCATATACCCAGGGAAAACCGTAATTCAAAAAGACACATGCATCCCAATGTTCATTGCAGCACTATTTACAATAGCCAGGTCATGGAAGCAACCTAAATGCCCATCGACAGACTAATGGATAAAGAATATGTGGTACATATATACAATGGAGTATTACTCAGCCATAAAAAGGAACAAAATTGGGTCATTTGTAGAGCCTTGGATGGACCTAGAGACTGTCATACAGAGTGAAGTAAGTCAGAAAGAGAAAAACAAATATCGTATATTAGCACATATATGTGGAATCTAGAAAAATGGTACAGATGAACCGGTTAGCAAGGCAGAAATAGAGACACAGATGTAGAGAACAAATGTATGGACACCACAGGGGGAAAGTGGGGTGGGGTGGGATGAATTGGGAGATTGGGATTGACATGTATACACGAATATGTATAAAATAGATAACTAGTAAGAACCTGCTGTATAATAAATAAATAAAATTAAATTAAAAAAAAAGAATCTCTTCAGGTTGGCTTTTGTGTCCTTTTGACATATTCCCCATCTTTGAGTTCTGTGTTGCTTTCTGATACAGCAAGATGTTCAGGCTCTTACACTTTACTTTACCTGCCCCAGACCTGCAATCAGTCATTTCTCCAAGGACCTCTTTTTGTTTTGTTTTGTTTTTGTTTTTAAGTGGAAAATGGTATTTAGAGGCCACGATCTGGGCACTAGGTGTTCTGATTGCTATTGGAATGTCATTGCTCCCAGACGCCTTTCAGTGGACAAAGCCAGGGAATACATGTACATGTATGCAGTATACCTACCTTCACACACACAGACACACACACATTTACATCTCTGTTTATTTCTGTATCTATCTCTATATGTTGAAAACCATGTGTTCACATCGACACTTCCAAGTCCAGTCCAGCTTCACAAGGTTCATTGTAATTTTCACACTTTCCATGTTTGTAACTCTCTTCTCTGATATCACCCTTAATATTTTTCACTTATTTTATGCACCTGTGTCCATCCAATCTACTGTGTTTGCTGCTTCCCCCTCGGTAGGTTCAGATGCCCTGCTCTAGGCCATCCCTACATGTGATGACCTTCCTCACCTTGCTTGGACCAGTCACCCTGTTCTGGGCCACCATGGCTCTCCTTGCCACCTGTCGTGGATGCTTACCTGGTGGTTTTTCTCCATCTGATGGCTTTAGGACTGAATTGCTCAGGAAGGGAAGGTAAAGAGAAAGAGATTTAGATTTAAAAGTAGTGAGTTGACTTTAAAGAAATACATTAAGTAAATAATTGGACACATGGATCTGGCAAAAATGGTGAGCAAAGTAGGCAGAAGGATGAGATTTGTGGAATGTTGGGCTAAGTGATGGCTTTTTTAAAACAAAACAAAACTAGAATTACCAGTTTAAGCAAAGGGCATTTTCCCCATCACACTTACTTCTTTATAATTGTCTAAACAGTTTCTTTTCCCCCTAGGTTTCATATTTTGAGGAAGAACAGAACATATTATCTCAGAGCACAAGCCCTTGGATCCCCCGGTTGCAGTATGCCTTTCAGGACAAAAATAATCTTTATCTGGTGAGTCTTTCCATCTCTCTAGAATTAGTCTGGTGTTGCAATAATCAGATAGTACAGCTGTGGAATTCAATGTGGTTCTTGCCCACGTGGCCCACAACACGTCTCATTCTTTCTCATGCTTTCCTGACTTTCAGGTGTCTTCCTGTTCTTCTTGTCTTAAATATGAAGAACTAACCCATTTAGAAAGAGCTTCATTTATTGCTGGATATTGTAGCTGTGGCTCACAGAGCAATAAGGAGAAGTCATTTATTTGGAAATAGTCTGCTGTTTCCTTTAACAGAATCTTGCTTTAAATTAAAAAAATTGAGATAATGCATAGTTATTATAAGAAAATGCAAATGCTGCAGAAATGTATGAAATAGAAGGGAACATGCTCTACCTTTCTTTCTAATCCCTTTCCCCAAGGAAGCAAATATTAATGGTTATGTATGTTCTTTCTGGCCCTTAACCACGCCTTGCGGAAAAATATTTCTATGTCTGTGCGTGTAACACATGTATATAGTTTGTTTTACAAAAATGGTATATGACTGTCTACTTTGCTCTTCAGCTTGCTTTTTGCGTTGAACGATTTGTCCCTGACATCTTTCCATGTCACTACATGCAGATCTGCCTCATTCTTTCGAGCAATGCCATGGTTTTTCCTGATGTGCCTATAGCATAGCTTACGGAATGCTAAAATTCATTTTGGGGCCTTGTTTAGGTTCTTGGGGGTTTAGATTCCTAAAATTAAAAAGGTATCCTAAAAACAATTTTTGTTCTTGATTCAGCCCTTAAAACAAGACTATCCTATTACATTGAATGGAGATAAACTTTTGTAAAGCTCACGTCAGAGAAAAGGGTAAGAGAGAGACGGATTCCTATTTGTCTTGAACCTCCACTGGGCATTTTGGGGGGACTTTACACATTTATTTCTGACCTGGAATAAACAGTTTATTTGCCTTGGTCCCTGGCCCTACCCAGCCTTCTGAGCAAGGACATTCTCACACAGATGCACTGGGAGACCGGCCTTGCGCTGACCAAGTGCTCCTTCAGAATCAACAGCACACCTGTGGTCTCTGTGTCCTGAAACTTCCTTTCCTTGAATATTGTCTTGGAAGCTTTTCTTCCTTGACACCTGGGGCTTGGAACCCTTTCCTTTACTAATGACCTTGGTGTGTTTCTAGGCTCACTGGTGTTCTAGCACATTTGTTGCATACATGATATTTGTCTTGTGCTCTCTGTGTCTTGCGGAGTGCCTTGTATTTGGGCGTATTAACAGATTTATTCGCTAGCCTTCAGAAAAGCAGTTACCTTGACACAGCAGGCTCTTTGTTTGTTTGTTGTTGTTTTGGACATTTTAACTGGAGCCCTGCAAATGATATAGCACACCAGCGTGTGAGCATAATGTTAGTTTTTGAGGCCACACAGCACACAGGCCATCCTGGAGCTAGGAAGGGCTCTGATTTTTGGCAGAAGTTGAGACTCCACAGTTTTCTGGTCTGCCTTTTGCTCTGCTCTGGAATCTTATCGTTCTCTTCCTCTGAGTCGAAGAGTCGAGACACCTTTTTGATGTCCAATCTCATGCAGCTTCTTCTTCATAAAAGTAGCACTGTTGAGATGCTTCGGGACTTTCACACCATCATGGTCAGTTTTGGTAGAGGTGATGGCAGATTCTGAGTGTCCTGCGTAAAGGAACTCAGATGAATGAGGGCTAGTGGTCCAGTCCCAAGCGGCAAGCTCCTGCTCAGTTCTTGCAGGGAAACCACCCTCTGCTTGTCTCTGGGGTGGCCAGTGAGGATGGTCAGCGGGGCCCTAGGAGCAACACTCGTAGTTGTTTTCATGTTGATTATAGTTGGGTTTTTTCCCCCACTGCTCAACAGTTTGCAAAGCATATCTCTGGGAGGGTGATATTTGGGCATTTTGAGAAGTTTAAACTCTTCAGTGTCACCCTTTTTATCCATACCAATTGGCCTTGTCACAGTGGTAAGAACCGTCTCTTTCTTTTTCTCAATTGTGGATTTGACTGCTGTGGACTTCTGCTTGGATATAACTTTTCTGGAATACCTTGTAGATGGGGAATATCTGCCGTTCCTCTGCTAGGACAGGCTTGCATCTGCAGGGGGCTTCCTGTTTTGGGTCTTTGGGCTGTGGGGCTTCCCTCTGGATCTTGACACTGGCATTGGCATCCTTAGCTTAGGATGGTCTTCTCAGTTTTTCCACCCACCATCTTGGGAAATGGGACTGTTCTCAAAACGAGTGTTTTCTTGCATTCTGGTTGCCTCAGCACCTTGATGCCTGGCTGCAAGGAGGTTTTTATACCCTTCTTAAGTAGCTCAATTGGGTGTTACCAGTGGGGTCTTGTAATTATTTCCTTGCCTGCATTCTCTTTTCCAGTACTTTGGAATAAAATGCTTGCTAAGGGTACCGTTTTCATATGAAAAATCCAAACTTAGCATAGGAATTAAGGTATGATGATAGATCCACCGTCTCTTGTCTGCAATTCTGAAATACCCCGTACTCTGGAAAACCTCAAGTTATTTTATTACTTATTTGGCAGCAAGACCTGACTTGAGCTTTGTAGCAAAACCTGACCCGAACTCTTATTCCCTTTAGAGTGACTGTTCATCCATTTTGCTGCAAGTTATGAATATGTTTGATTACAGGGTGATATCCCAGGCCCTACCTGAGGGTGTTGCATAATACAAAGCATATGCAACATTGTGCCGTCCTAAAATCTGAGCATTTCTGAATCTGGAGACACCTTCTGCCTGTGGCAAGATAAGGGCACTGTACGTCTGTATTTGTGTTATAACATACTGAAATTCCACTGTGCCTCTAGATCGTTAAACCTTTGAGGTTTGGGGAAACATACAAATCGTAGTAAACTCCCCTGGCAGTTAAATTAATTTGTAATGCAGTTGTTGCTTAATTGAAGATATATTCTTTCGTTCTTTATTTTTAATATGATTGATGTTATTTTTATTTTTGGCTGCGTTGGGTCTTTGTTGCTGCATGTGGGCTTTCTCTAGTTGTGGTGAGCGGGGGCTGCTCTTCGTTGTGGTGTGTGGGTTTCTCATTGCGGTGGCTTCTCTTGTTGCGGAGCACAGGCGCTAGGCACGCGGGCTTCAGTAGTTGCAGCACATGGGCTCAGTAGTTGTGCACAGGCTCAGTAGTTGTGGCTCGTGGGCTCTAGGGTGTAGGCTCAGTAGTTGTGGCATATGGGCTTAGTTGCTCCGCAGTATGTGGGATCTTCCTGGACTAGGGATAGAACCCGTGTCCCCTGCATTGGCAGGTGGACTCTTAACCACTGCACCACCAGGGAAGTCCCCAAAGATACATTTAAAATCAATGACATAGCAGCACTATTTACAATAACCAGGACATGGAAGCAACCTAAATGTCCACTGACAGAGGTATGGATAAAGAAGATGCAGTACATATGTACAATGGAATGTTACTCAGCCATAAAAAAGAATGAAATAATTCCACTTGCAGCAACATGGATGGACCTAGAGATTATCACACTAAGTGCAGTAAGTCAGACAGAGAAAGACAAATACCATATGATATCGCTTATTTGTGGAATCTAAAAAAATGGTACAAATGAACTTATTTACAAAACAGAAACAGACTCACGAACTTAGAAAACAAAGTTATGGTTACCAAAGGGGAAAGGGGAGGAGGGATAAATTGGGAATTTAGGATTAACAGATACACAATACTATGTATAAAATAGATAAACAATGAGGACCTATTGTATAGCACAGGGAACTATATTCAATATCTTGTAATAACATAATGGAAAAGAATCTGAAAAAGAACATATATATATATGAACTGAATCACCCCGTTGTACACCTGAATCACTGTAAATCAACTATACTTCAATTAAAAATAAATAAAATTTTCAAAAAATCAATGAAAAAAATAGGATTCCATTTCCTGTGTATTTCTCGGTGCAGTCTCTTCCCTCCAGTGCTGTTTTTACTGTGGGAGTCCAGGCCGCCATCTTCCTTTGCCTGCATTCCTGCAACAGTCTCCTAAGTGTTCTCCCTGCCATCTGTCTTGCTCTTTCCCCAGGTCTTCTCCACACTGCAGCCAAGCCATCGCGCTGTTAAAACCCTTCAAGACTCCCTGCTGCCCCCTGGATGAAGTCCAGACTCTTCCGTGTGGTTTACGAGGCCTTTTCCTCAGATGCCTCCAGCCTCAGTGCTCACATCTCTGTCCTTTCACTTTACATTCACCCTGAGCTTCCTTTGGTTCTTTGAACTTGCCTCTGACCTTTCTCCTCACTCTCCCCTCTTTCCACGTTTACCTGACTCTCATTTCTCCTTCTGGGCTTGGGACAGATGTGACTTCCTCCAGAAACCCTTCCCGGATCTTCTGCCGTGGGAGGGGCTCCCTTCTGCTGTGCGCGCAGAGCAGCCTGTACTTCCTCTTCGTGAATGGGGGGCGGTTGTCTCCACCAGGCTACGCCCTCCACCAGGAGAGCGATGATTTCTCCCTTGCTTCCAGTAGAGCTTCCCCAGGTTATTGCTTAAGACATATTTATTGGATGAATGCATGATTAATTTCATAGAAATTTGATTTACATACAAATGTACTCAAGGTATTATGGAAATCGTATTACGTTAATAGTGTGAGTTTTGCTCTCCAAGTATGTAATTGAACGCAGACCCAGTGAGATTTTTAAAATTTGGATTGCAGTGCAAGGAAATTGAATTTGGATCCTTTTGAGTTTTGATGGTTAGAAATTGCCCATTCGTAGTTGCATACCAATGAGTGTGGCTTTCCAGTTTTTGCTACAGAAAATCATAGCAAAGGCCCTCGACGTCTGGTTCCATATAACAAGGCGAGTCGTGTATTCTATCAGGTGGCCCACGGAAGTAGTACTTTGTTGATCTGGTTCACGATGAAATCTGTTCAGTTCTGTTTAACAGATGCCCTCCCCAGGGTCCTTCCATGAAGGAGCTGATCTCTACAAAGAAAACATTGTTCTGCAACTCACCACTTGTAGCATTGTTGTAGCTAAATTCTTTGTGAGATTCATAAAGCTTCCTGGCTTTGTGCTGATACTTTTCATTCTGTGGGTCTTTTCAGTCTGCCCGTGCTCTGCTGTTACTGCCTCACGAGTCTGCTTTCCCTTCTGGGACCTTACATCAGCTTCCCTCTGTTCATTCCCAAAGTCTTTTCCCCCAGTTGCACACATGGGTGTATTAGTTAAGGTATAGCCTAAGGTCATGTAACAGAGAGACCCCCAGCAGGGTGGGGCAACCCTGTCATATGTGATGATTCCCTCCTGTGGCTTCCTGTGCTTTAGAATGTTGTCCTTTTTGACATGCTTGAAGTTGGGCCATTTCATGTCTGTGTTGCACGTGGCTGGGAGGAGAAAAGAGCAGAAAGGCAGAGCAAGCAAATGCCTTCTGCGCAGGATGATGTGGAAGTGGGACACATCACTTCCTCTCACATCTTGTTGACCAGAACTTCGTTGCATGTGTACACGTGTGTACTGTCTCACTGCATGGCCTGTATCCAGCTAACATTCTTATTACTGTGGGAGAGGGAAGAATGGATTTGGGGGATAAGTTAGAGTCTGCCACAGAGGTTAAAACAGCTACTTTTGTAGGTAACAGATGGGGTTAGATGCCAGGCCCCCAGCTCAACCTCTGGTGGTCTTCCTCATTACCTTTATACTGACACATCTAAAACCGTTTCTAACACAACTGTGGTTCTATTTCCTGTCTTGCTTTCAACCACAGTCATGCAATTTCATGGACACTTCCCTTCCTATGTAGGAGTCATTTGGAGGTGGACTTTTTCTAGGCAATGACCCCATGGCCTGTGTGATCACCAGTCTCTGCTGTCATTGAGGGTGGGAGAGAGTTAAGAAATATAACTTCGTTGTTTTTTGTTTTAGTGAAATACAGCAGCTTATGATCATTGTGACAACGAGACGTGCTGTTTTGATCTCTTGGGTAAGATGATGCAGTTTTCAGGCATGTCTCAAAACTCACCAGTGTTGGTTGCTTCACAAGCTAGCTGCCCATCAGAAGGAAGCTGTTACTTAGAATATAGGTTCTTGTTTTATTCCTGTACCTTGCTTGGTCTCTCTGGAGTCATTGGCCTTTCCGGCTTCAATTTTCTCATGGGTGAAATGAAATATTAACATGTCTTATTGACTCCAATTCAGTTGCTGAGTGTGTTATTGCCTCAGGAGGTTCTTTGAATTATCAGTGCCTTTGAAGTAGTTTTTTGTTTTTTTTTTTTGCGGTACACGGGCCTCTCACTGTTGTGGCCTCTCCCGTTGCGGAGCACAGGCTCCGGACGCGCAGGCTCAGCGGCCATGGCTCACGGGCCCAGCCGCTCCGCGGCATGTGGGATCTTCCCAGACCGGGGCACGAACCGGTGTCCCCTCCATCGGCAGGCGGGCTCTCTGAAGTAGTTTTTTTGTGTGTTGGTCTTTTGAGGCATATTTCAAGTGAGTGCATTTATTTATTTATTTGTTTAAAAATATTTATTTATTTATTTTGGCTGTGCCGGTCTTAGGTGCGGCATGCGCGTTCTTTGTTGTGATGTGTGGGCTTCTTAGTTGCGGCATGCAGACTCTTAGTTGCGGCATGCATTCAGGATCTATTTCCCTGACCAGGGATCGAACCTGGGCCCGCTGCATTGGGAGCACGGAGTCTTACCCACGGGACCACCAGGAAGTCCCTCTCCAGTGAGGGCATTTAGAGTCCCACCGTTTTCGGGGCTACAGTTTTCCTACGGTGTCCCGGTTTGCCTGGCCCACATTCAGAGTTGCTGATCCAGTGGGGGTGGAGGTGGGGCCCAGGAATTTGCATTTCTGACCAGTTCCCAGGTGATGCTGCTGTTGCTGGTCTGGGGACCCCACTTGGAGAACCATTGTCCTGTAGCCGTAGCTAGTTTCTGGTTACTGCTTCTTGCTTCTGTTTCTTCAGTAATAGTGTACACACCTGAGACCCCTTTCCTTGCCCTCTCAGGCCAACGAATGGTACCTACTCCCCTGCTGTTACTAGTCCCGGGGTGCCTCAGCATCCCGTGTTCATTTCCTTTAACCTCACCCACACCTTTACAGATAGGCTTGTCCTCAGTTAATGGCCTCAGTTACCTAGTTTGAGTGTGCAATTTCTTGCCAAGACTCTGGATGATTTGATGCTCGATGAGGATTTTTTTGAACAGAAGGATGACTCAGGCTGGGATTCGTATTTTCTGAAATAAAGGGCCTTCACTCTTTTTCTCTTGGTCACCTTGCCCTTCAAAAAATAATTTAGGGTTTGTGCCAGGGGCCACTCTGCTTGGAGTATCCATTCCCTCCTCCCCCGTGCCAAAGATCACGTACACTGGGCAGGGCGGGTAATGATGCCAACAGCATCCTTCCATTTTCAGGGCACTTTCAGTCATGCTGATTGTAGTGCAGGCATTTCAAGGACACGTTTCTAAGATGTGGCCAGCACGGTATGCCTCTGATGACACCAGTATGCAAATTGGGATAGAACGCTAAAGAGCTATTACATATCTACCCCGATACGCACACACATACATGCAAGCATGCGTGTGTATGTGCATGCATGCACACACACAACAAATACACACATTTATCCTTTGTTCCAGACACAACACAACTGGTGGGAATTGCCATCCCAGCACTCGGAGTATAGATGCAGACACCAGCAGAGAAGCTGCTGCTTCTTCCAAACCGAACACATGTAAGATTTGCCCTTTAATTAGCATCTGCAGCTGCTGCCATCAGAAGGGTCTGTCTCTGTTGGCCGGACCGTCTTTGCTTTAAAAGAGCAAGTCCATTATAGCTCCAAGCCAGGCTGGTCTGTCAGCTGCTGTGCTTCTCTGCCATCTGCAGGGTTGTCACATTGTTCAGGGCTGTTTCACTGTAGGGCTGTTTTCCGTCTTCTCATCTCCCTGGTCTCTGATTACCATGCCTTGGTGATCACTCTTGGGGTGGCCTGCAGGGACATCTCCCGTCCTTGCAAGGATGCAGGATCGTAGCTTCAGTGCTCATGGACTGGTTATGTTCCAGCCCTTTGTTGCCAGTGATCTTGTCTTGATACGCGGAATGGCTCCAGGAAGTCAGTGGAAAAATGTAAGCAGCAGAAGTGAGGGGTGTATTAAAGCCAGGCTTCAAACTGGGGCGCCTCTGCTGTAGAAGCGTGTCATTTAGTTGCAGTAAGGACCCGTGATGCCTCCGCAGCCTCATCAGCATCGGGTCTCAATAAAATGCTGGGTGGAGACCTCCCTGGCGGTCCGGTGGTTAGGATGTTAGGACTTCGAGCTTCCACTGCAGGGGGCACGGGTTTCATCCCTGGTCGGGGAACTAAGATCCCGCATGCCATGCAGAGTGGGCCCAAAAAACCCAAAAATAAACAAAAAAAAGAAACTAATAAATGAAAACATTAAAAAAAAATAAGTTCTGGGTTGGCTGCATCAGCATCACCCCAGTAGCTCCTTAAAAATGCAGATTCCTGGACCCCACCCCTGGAGCTTGTCCATGAAGTCTGGGGTTGGTCCGTGGACTCCACGTTTTTAGCAAGCTCCCTGAATGGTTGAGACGAGGAAGAGACATACTTTACCCTTTCATACTGCTGAATTCTTTTTCATTCTACTAGAATTACAGTTCCACGAAGGCAGGGATTTTTGTCTGTTTTAGTCCCTGCTGTTTTCCTGATATCTGGAATAGTGCCTGGCACATAATAGGCACTCACATATTTATGTGGATGAATGTGTTTTATCCATTTAAAAAAAGTGCTTCCCCAGGTGATTCTGGTGTACATGCAGTTTTGAGAAGCTCTGCCTAGAGGACTTGCCAGTTTTCTTGGGTTAGGAGCCACATTTCTGGGTGGAACATTGCCTCCCTGAGCATCTCTGAATAGTAAAAAATCAGGCATGGAGTCATTTTGGGGGGCAAATCCAAATGCTGTGAATGGACTGTCTGGCACAGCCTGGGTGGTGACTTTGGTCTAATTTGTTCGTCAGTTCTGCTGACCCCGGTCTTTGGTTTACAGCGTGTCATCTGGTATGAAGACTTGAGAACTCTTGCTTTGTGACTTGATGATGCTTTTGGAGCCTCTTTTTTTTTTTTTTTAAATGAAGTCTAGTTGATTTACAATGTCGTGCTAATTTCTGCTGTACAGCAGTGATTCAGTTATACATATATATATATATTCTTTTTTTCATATTCTTTTCCATTACGATTTATCATAAGATATTGAATGTAGTTCCCTGTGCCATACAGTAGGACCTTGTTGTTTATCCATTCTATATTTAAAAGCTTACATCTGCTCACCCCAACCTCCCACTCCATCCTTCCCCCAACCCGCTCGGCAACTACCAGTCTGTACTCTATGTTTGTGATTCTGTTTCTGTTGCGTAGATAGGTTTATTTGTGTCACATTTTAGATTCCACGTATAAGTGATATCATGTGGTATTTGTCTTTTTCTGACTTACTTCACTTGGTATGATAATCTGTAGTTGCATCCATGTTGCTGCAAATGGCATTATTTCGTTCTTTTTTTATGGCTGAGTAGGATTCCATTGTATTTATATACCACACCTTCTTTGTCCATTTATCTGTTGACAGACATTTAGCTTGTTTCCATCTTGGCTGTTGTGAATAGTGTTGCTATGAACATGGGGTGCGTGTATCTTTTTGAATTAGAGTTTTGTCCAGGTATATGCCAAGGAGTGGGATTGCTGGATCATATGGCAGCTCTATTTTCAGTTTTCTGAGGAGCCTTCCTACTGTTTTCCATAGTGGCTGCACCAACTTACATTCCCACCAGCAGTGTAGAAGGATTCCCTTTTCTGGAGGCTCTTGATTTGGTACCGTTTTTGAGAGTGCAAAAGTGTTTTCTGAAAGTGTCCAAGTCCTGGTTCTTGATTATTTCTTTAGCCTCAACAGCAAGATCGATGAAACTTGGCTTGACCACACACAAGCTATGTTCCCTTGGGCTCCATTCATCCCAGGATGAGTGACTGTACCCCGGTAAGATAGTTTGGGAATGGGGTAACATCTTGGGGCAGCCAAATTTACCCAGTAAATGCCCAAACTAAATTCTCCTAATGCACGGTTGGAATTTGCAGTATGGTAATCTAGAATCTTGTTGGTGGGTCAAGTCTGATTAGGTTCTTTGATAAGGAGGTTTGTCGTTTAGTACATCTTTCTTGACCTCATGTTGCAGAGCATGCTGCCTAGCAGCTGTTGTCATTTTTCTTGCTTATTGACGAGCTCTTTTGAAGAAATGGAAAATTGTTTGACCAGTCAAAATTGTTTGACTAATCTAGTTTGGGTGGGGATTTTCAGCTTAGGAATTTGGATCTTCTGAATAGGAGCAGAGAATATGTATCTTTTTGCCTTTCGAAGAGATGGCTTTGATTTTCTGAACTATTTTTCACGAGTCATTACAAATAGAATCTTCAGGAGTCACCGCTAAGTGTTAAATAGTGGTCCATTCGTGAGCTCTTAAAAGTGGCCAGCAGTTGCTACATGCTTGACTTTCTCAGCCTTAAACTCGCAAGCCGTTCTATTTTTTTCACATCTTTAATAGAGCCTGATTAGAAAATTTATAACTGCAACGTGTCGTCATAAATATGCATTGTTCTTATTATATTTTAAGACATTTTGGTTCTAAAAGCATGAGTACTTCTGTTATTATGTGTGAATTTTCTTTGTGTGTGTGGATATTTAAGACCTTTTTAATGACAATATATATTTAAAACAGACGTAAAAAATTAGCATTCACCCGTGTACCCAGGGCCTGTGGAGAACCAGGCTGGGACACGTGGGTGAGCTACAGGCAGCCAGGTGCCTCCTGCTGGCTCTTTGAGGACCGGCACGAGCAGCTTACGTCTGCCAAGACTTTGGGGAAAATAAAGTCTGCATGTCAGCTGCCGCCCCTTCTCAGTGCTGCTGTTCTTGTTAGTTCATAAATCAGTTTTTTTTCCCAGCAGTTGCAGTGCAAATGGAACCTTAGATCAAATTGTCCAGTATCTGCTTGAGTATTGCTACGTGTAAGATGCCAGGTGACGAGGGGCTCTTGGGGAAGGCATGCAAGTCACTGGCCCCTCCCAGGGTCCCCTGTGTGGGGTTGACCTGGTGCTAGGCAGAGTCTTTACTGGACCAGCCTGGGGCCTCTGGGGACGTGTGCAGATGCTCCATATCTTACTTGACTAGAACTTTCTTCTAATTCTGGACTGAAAGCAAACAGAAGTTTGGAGGAGGATGAAGAGAATTCACATCCCAGAGTTGGCTTCTGGAATGCAGTGGTTTGTGAGATTTAGTGTTTTTTTTTTTTTTTAAAGACTTTTATTTGAATCTTGCCTCTTTCCAGAAAGGGTTTGAGACAGCTTAAAATAAAAGACATTTAAAGTGTGGCTATGAGCCACACTTTAAAATGGGAAATCAGAGCAAAGGACAGGAGGGGTTGACGCGGATGCAGACACGGTCAAAATGGGTCCCCATCTTCTCCCGGCCAGAGCAGAGAGGATGGTGCCGTGAATTCAGGGAAAGGAAAGGACTCGAACAGCAGTGGAGGATCTCGTGGCCGCCAGGCACAGCATTGCGAGGGACTCAGTCTTATCCCCATTTTACAGAGGACAAAACTGAGAGGCAGAGAGGTGAAGTCACCGGGCTGAGGTTTGAAGCCTCTTGGGCAGATGAGCCTCCAAGCCTCGTGTCGACTCAGGAATGTCACCCCCGGTTATCATCAGACGGAGGAAGGATTTCAGTTTCTTGGGGTGGAAGACTTTCTTTTGCTAATCAAACATTTTCCCTGAGGCTGTACTTTATATTCTTCCAGGTTTTTTCCCTTAAGTATATACTAACAAATGTAATATATGTTTTTTTAATCACAAAAAAGTTTTACTGTATCCTCTTTAGGGCATCACTATATATCATCATAGATGGCTTTCCATGGCAGAATGAATAGATCGAGTCCATTCATTTTTAGTATCTGCCTCTTGTCCCATAGTTTAGATAAATCATATTTTAGCAGTCTCTTAGTAATGGCTGTTTGGGTGATTTCCAGGGTTTCTTTTTCCCATGTTACAAACAGTGCTTCATTGAATCTCTTTATCTGTCTATCTCCAAACTATTGTAAGTTCCTGTAAAATAAATCATCGGAAGCAGAATTACTGGTTCAGAGGGTATATGTTCACACTTAAAATTTTTAACAGAGATGGTCAGGTTGCCTTCCACACTGTTTAAGGAAGAGATTGTATCATGTTTATTGCCCATCTCCTGTATTCTGCTGGGTGCTGAGGGAAATGCAGAAAGGATGCAAGAGGATTTCTTGCCCTCCAGGAATTTCTGTCTATGCTATGTACCTAATCCCAGGGAATGTCTGGGGTGTCTCCTTGGGTGGGTGGGTGAGTGGGTAGATTTAATTCAACTTTTCAAGCTTGCCTTGCAAACATTGCACATGGCGTTTAGGATTCATCTTTCATTGTATTGATTCTCTTGGGTAACGGGTGTAACTTCCTTAGGGCAGGGACCTTGTCCTACATGACTTACAGTATGTCTCATGCATCTTCATTGCTTTGTGGAGACATTGTAATTATAACATGTCAGGTAGTATTCGAGGATCCGATTGAGAACATTCCCCCTTTTTTGGCTGTATGAAGAATTAATAACTTTGGCATTCTATACAGGTCATGGAATATCAGCCTGGAGGGGATTTGCTGTCACTTTTGAACAGATATGAGGACCAATTAGATGAAAATATGATTCAGTTTTACCTAGCTGAACTCATTTTGGCTGTTCACAGCGTTCATCAGATGGGATATGTACATCGGTAAGTGAGGCTCTCTGGTAGTTGACTGGGGATTTGTCTGTATCATCTAAGAGTTCCTAAAATAGAGTGAATGATTTCAGCATGAAAATAATGCTTCATCCAATTTTTAGCCCATCTTCACCATAATTTACTGAAAGCAAATTTTCCAAAATGGCAGATGTTTCAGCTTACCCATTCAACAGGGAAATAGATCTAAAATTGTGACATTCTCACGTTTGCTGGTAGGATCTGTCAATGCACCTAATAAGACCGGGAACTCTTGCATGGGTTCTCTGGGTGCTGTGGTAGAAAACTGAATTTGATTTGTGCAAGGAGGCAGCATGCCCCAGAGGAACAGAAGTGTGTGTAGTTGTACTTCTGACCTTGCCCGTTAGTAATTGACAAAGGTGTGCCCCCGCATCCTCCGTTGAAAAGTGTTTCTTTACATCTTCACTCAGCTCGTGTTTTACGTGTTTTACGAGCATCTGAGAATGTTGTGGGAATGGAATGATGGTTAGACCAGGAACCGCAAAATCCTGAATAGCGTCTCAGTTTTTCCATTGACTAGCCACATGGCCTTGGGCACATCCCCTAGCTTTTTGTGGCCTTAGCGCTCCTGAGGTAAAATGTGTGTCTCGAGGAGAAATAACCCATCTAATAACATTTATTTTGTTCCCTTTCCTTCTCTGCCTCCCTTCTCCTTCCTCCCTCTCTTTCTCCCCTCCTTCCCTTCTATTCTTTCTCTCTCATTCTTTTACTTAAATTTGTTTTGCAAAATGCTTATTATGTATGTCCATCAGTAGGGAGGTCTGTATGGCAAAACCACAGGCACTAAGATTCTTGGCTGAAGGAAGAGCCTAGGTTAGCAGTTGCTTGATGATTGTCATGGAGAAGATAACACTAATTTGTGGCCTTGATTTTCTTACAGAGACATCAAGCCCGAGAACATCCTCATTGACCGAATGGGACACATCAAGCTGGTGGATTTTGGATCAGCTGCTAAAATGAACTCAAATAAGATGGTAACAAAATAGAATAAGATAACTTAATAGAGCTTATACTACAAAGTGTTCTGAGGTCCTCATAAATTTGGAAAACATGGGATAAAGTTGAGTGACATTCTGGAGCCCTCGTCTGTCAGTGTGTGAAATGATTTCTCTGCAGGGTGGGTGGGGATGGGGACACAGCGATTTTCCAGACTTACTTGATCTGGTACCCTTTTATGTAAAATACCTGTTAATACCCTACAAAACATTTTTAGGAACATTCTTATAGTTTGGATTAAAAGATGGGAAAATGCTTATTTTGTTTTTCCCTTCTTTTTCCTTGCTTGTTAATAGATTGTCTTCTGTTACATTTTCTTTTTCACTTTAAATATTTTGGTGAAATGTAACCTAATTTATCTCAAATCCTCTATTTCCTATGCAATGAAATTGAAAGTAATCACCAGAGAATTTGAACCAAGCATTAAGCATTAAGAACCAAGTACTCAAAATGTCGATTCTGAATCCTGGACCTTTGGTAAAAATTAAGCTGTATTCCATGTGCTAATAGGAAGGCAAGAGGGTAGCTATTGAGGTCAAGAGTGAGAATACTTTAGGAAAAAGATAAAGTAAAAGAAAATTAGAATTTAGAAACCTAATAAAGTTGGTACACACTAAAATGTAAATTTTCAGGTCAACTATGCAAAAAAAATGGTATGTCTAAGAAAAAATTGACTTAGATTTTAAGACTAACTTCCCAACTGAATCACTTGGTGATCTGGACAAATCCTTAGAAACTTCGGCTTTTATTCTTCATCTAGAAAATACTGGGTCTAGTTAAAATGCAGAAATGAAGAGGTGAGGGGTGGCTGCTCTTCAGAATGCCTCCTGGGTCTGAGAGTTTAGTCCTTATGAAGGGCAATATATAAAATTTCCTTTTTTTCCCTCAAGTTCCTTGGAGGAAAGGTGGGTATTATTATGTTGATGCGAGGAAAAGGATCCGGGTTTTGTTAACTGTTTGCATTCCAGGGTTTGGCCTCCCTGTTCTGTAGATCTGAGGCCCACTTGACATAACTTCCTTCAGGTTCAGGCTCTTGGAGAAACAGGCTGCTTACCTTGTCTGAGGTCAGGGTTTTTCCACCTTAGCACTGGTTGTTTTTTATCCCCCCCCCTCAGATTATGTGCTTATAATCTATTACACTTGATCATTACGTTAATAATTAGATTAGAGTATCAAAGAATTTTATGTTTTAAAAGTTATGTACAATTCAGAAACAGGCATGAGGGCTTCCCTGGTGACGCAGTGGTTAAGAATCCGCCTGCCAGTGCAGGGGACACGGGCTCGAGCCCTGGTCCGGGAAGTTCCCATATGACACGGAGCAACTATGCCCGTGCGCCACAACTACTGAGCCTGCGCTTTAGAGCCAGCGAGCCACAACTACTGAGCCTGCTCTCTAGAGCCCGTGAGCCACAACTACTGAAGCCCGTGTGCCTAGAGCCCATGCTCCACAACAAGAGAAGCCACTGCAATGAGAAATCCGCACACCACAACCAAGAGTAGCCCCCGCTCGCCACAGCTAGAGAAAGCCCACGCGCAGCAACGAGGACCCAATGCAGACCAAAAAAAAAAAAAAAAAAAAAAAAGAAGAAACAGGCATGAAAAATTAGGTATTCAATTTAGTGGAATGAAGTACAGAAAAAAAGTTAAATCATGCAAAGTTTTATCATCTGGGATTCAAAAACCTATACCTTGCATTAATGACCTTAATAAAATCAGGCATCTAGAAATACAATGAAGCCTAGATATGTAGTCAGCACCTCTGACATTTTGGTCTAGCGAATTCTTTGTTGGGGGTGGTGCTGTCCTGTGTATTGTAGGATGTTTAGCTGCATCCCTGGTCTCTACCCACCGGATGCCAGTGACACCCTCCCCTCCAGTTGTGGCAACCAAAATGTCTCCAGACATTGCCCAGTGTTCCCTGGGGGACAGAATCACCCCTGGTGGAGAACCTCAGCCGTGGACTGAGAAGCATCAGAAGGCTTATCACTTCTAGCTGGCAATGTGTGTTTGCGATAAGAAAACCTACTGAGAAAACTCCGTTATGATCCAGAGTCACTGCTTGGGAAATAAATGGGAATAAAGAGTAAGGTCCTATCTCTGCATCTGGAATCGCTGTCTTCAGAGCCCTCAGTGGAGAGACAGGACTCCTCTTCATTTTAAATGTCTATTTTTCAGTGCTGCAAACTGCCCTTTCCAATTCTGCGAGCGGTAGCAACACTCCCTTCAGGCGGGGAGCCTCCGGAGGCACTCAGGTTTATTTGCCGCTCGATGGTCAAGGAGATAATGGCCCTCAGTCCTACACACTTGAGAATGTTGTAGCTCCTCTCCTCTTAGAGAATAGCCTCCCCAGAACTTTGTGCTCTTAGGGCCAGAATGTGACAAGCAGATGAGAAGGAATTTTTAGCACTGCTTTAAGTGCAAAGGCCCTTTTGTTATAAAAGATCAACAATTTGCAATCTAGATCAAGTATGGATACAGAATTATACTTTTTTTTTTTGTATTTTTGATCAGCGATGGTGGGTGAACCGTGTTTCCTTTAAATAGAATGTTTTATAGGTCTAAAGTAGGTTTTAAAAGTTTTTTTTTAGTACTCAAAATATACTATGTAAAATATAGTTCACACTTGCTGAAATTGTTGTATGTTACCTGAAATCCATTCATCCTTTTCCCTACCACCTGCCACATATGGTCACTGTATTTTGGATATTTGTGAATCTTAGATCTGTTGAGTTTCCCATCTTCCATTGTCTTTATATTTAAGCTTTTTAGCCAGAATGTTGCTTGGGAGTATTTTCATTATGTTCCTCCAGGTGGACCATACTGCCTGGAAGTTTGGGTGTTGAGCAGGGATGTCACCCACTTCACCTTATTAGAATCTCAGGGAATGGCAAACAGCTAACAGTTCCAGTCTGTCTCACTCAGCCCTTGTGAAAACAGTTGTAAGGAGATTATAAATAAAGAGCATTATATAGCATGTTAAGAGATAATCACTACCCATTTAGCAGTTGGAAACTCATAGGAGATAGCCCTTTTTGAGATTTATGGAGGAGTGAAAAGATTTTATTACTTTTCCATGAGAGGAACAACAGCGAGAATATTTTTTCTGGCTGCTTCTGCAGGTGTATGTTTACCCTGGGCAGCTAGAGGAGTAAAGTTAGGTTTGAAACAGTTTTACGTATAAGCATTTTTACAGGAAGGGAATTGGGAGGAGGAAGACTGTTTTTCTTACCTTCTTCTCCATCTGCTTTCTGCTTGTAAAAGAAACTGCTGGGTTAATCCCCTCCTTCCCTCCTTTCTTTTCTTTTCAACCCTCTGTCTCTCGAAAATGTGACAGACTCTTCTGTCTCCTAGTCATTTTATTGTTGTCTCCTCCTGAACTGGTATATTTTCTTCCCTGTCAATACAGGGAAAATTAAAGTTCAGTAAAACTGGGGCCTTGTCAGATGGTTATACGGCAGTCAGGCTGCGCTCCTAGTACACGGTCCCACTTTTAATATCTCACCCAGAGTAGCTGGCTGTGAATTGCCACCAGAGGATAGTGAAAGGATCTTGCAAAATCCTTATCAAGATGTGTCAGATTACATGTTGAACAGGTTTAATGTACTTGGAGGTCAGTAACTAATGGAAACTTAGGAGCCATTAATTTTCATTAAAAGTCTTTGTTAATTGATATTAATTACTGTGGTAGGAGAAGTACAGAAAGCAAGCTAGGGAATTTTTTTTTTTAATTTTGGAAATTTACAAAATTGTTAGACATAAATGTGTATAATCACATACCTGTTATGGGGCAAAAACAGTTGCAGAGTTATCCAACTCTTTGGTAAGTCTAACCATTAGTTTGAAAATGAGGCATTGACAGTTTATACCTTTTGCTGGGTCGTGCTTATCAACATGACCCAGTCAACTTCCTTTCAATTCTTTGGTTGTGAGTAAGTGACCAAGCCCTGGGAGCTGCCATCTCCTAAGGATATTCAGGAGAACTGAATTATCCCCAAACAATCTAGTGTGATGATAAAATAAAATCTAATACATAGAAATGATGAATATTTGAGGATTGTGTATTAATGGTTTTGCAAAATAGGCATAAAGGGTAAGCATTTAATCAACTGTACAGTGGCATTACCAATACCTAGTCAAACCAAGATGTAACAGTTTTTCTTCTCTTGTTTTGATATTTTAAAGATATTGTAAAACAACTATACCCCAATTTAAAAAAAAAAAGATATTTATTTCTAGTTGTCAGCATTCAGGATTTTTTTTTTCCCCCCAAATCTTGTAATTTAATCTCAGTTCTGTGCTGAGCTCATTAACACACACACATTAAAAGACAGAAGTCTTGGCTCAAGCTTCCCGAAATCAAGGCCTCCCCTTGACCAAAGCTACACTCATTTCCTCAAGCTTAAGGTGTCCTGTCTTAGACCAAATATTTTCTCCTCTCTCCTCACTTTAGTCCCTCAGCACAGGCCTGTGGGTTTCTTGGGTGGCGTGACCATCTAACTTTCCCAGGCATGTGTTTGCAGTGGAAGCCCTATTGCTCAAAGTGATGGCTGACTGGTGTCAAGAATAACAGTATCACACTGCTTTCTGGGTTTAGGGTTTGAAAAAAGCCTGGGATGGGCCTGAGGGAAGGGGTGAAAAGAGAGGGAGTAGGGACAATGATTTTGTTTCCTATAACAATGGGTCTTTGAGGCAGAGGAATAGACCAGATTAAAGTTTCGGGCTGGAAGAGCTTGGGTCTTTGTCACTGGGGAAAGGAGACCTCTTAGCATCTTCTCTAAACATTGACTTTCCTCTCAATCTCCATTCAAAGCAAAGCAAAGCAAAGCAAAGCAAATTGACGTTCTTGATATAAAGCCCAGCCTTAAAGGTATGTGGCCATACCTATAAAATCTCTCAGCTCACTCAGGGGCAATTAACACCCTTTAATGGGGAGAGAGTTCTTTTGCACCATGTAGCTGCTGCTGTGAGAGAAGCCTTTTTAGATGTAGGGTTATTGGACAACTGGTCAACCCAATATGTGACTAACATCAGGCCCTCTCTGTTTTGATGAGGAATAAGGTTAGAGAGGTGATCCTTAGACTTCAAATTTCATGATTCAATAAAACTTCAAGACAATTTTGAAGACCGAAAGTTTGCCAGCTTACTAGGTTGCCTAGGAAGGAGTGGGGGTGAGGGGCAGAAAACATACCCTTTTCATCTGCATCATTTCAAGAAACAAAGTATGTTTAAACACTAAACCAGTCAGAAGGACAAATTCTCAGAAATAAGAACAGTTCTTTAAGTGGAATATATTAGCTTTATAAAAAGACCTCGTACATTGTCCTGATATTTCTTTGTCAAGATCAGGTGCTTCGGTACCATAGGATTGGAGGGCTCTGGGTCTCTGAACAGTGGGGAGGGAACCACAGAAACGGGATTTCGGGGTGAGGAAAATGAACTCATTAACATTTGACCTCTGGTAGAAATTATTTATCATGTCTTGCCCTGCGGGTGGGCCGAATAGGAATGTTGACTCCAAATATTTAAACTTGAGATATAACACATGCTTGCAGTATTGTGTTGCCAGCTAGCTGCCAGTTTTTCAATCATGAGTAGATCTTTTAGATTCATCTTTACATGTTGTTATCATTTTACTGTTTTCATACGTAAGAGAAGTTCTGTCATATCAGTAAGATGTATCAGGAACGACATCTTCCTTTGTAGGCATATACCCAACTCTCATTTGTGTAACTAAATGTATGTATCATCAACAACCCTGGGCCCTTTGCCTTTGGATTATATTATGTGTTTTTTTTTTTTTTTTTTTTAAAGTTAGTGAATCATTTGCTTTTCCTGATGCTGTGCCACTTGACAGAAAGTTCAAGTGCCTGGGAGAATAGTAATCAGTGGCAAATCAGCTTATGTCTGTTGGTAATCCATTTGAGGATAATTGAAAATTTGCTGTGTTCATTTTATTTATGGGTTTCCAGGTGAATGCCAAACTCCCAGTTGGGACCCCAGATTACATGGCCCCTGAAGTGTTGACCGTCCTGAATGGGGATGGAAGAGGTGCCTATGGCCTAGACTGTGATTGGTGGTCAGTGGGAGTTATTGCTTATGAGATGGTTTATGGAAGGTCCCCATTCACTGAGGGAACCTCAGCCAGAACCTTCAGTAACATCATGAATTTCCAGGTAAAGAGCCATTATTAGATTTTGAAGTAATATTGAGAAATGTCGTTTAAAATTGTGCGAATGAAAGTTTATAATGTAAACCAGCAGTTCTGGATAATAACAACTACTTTATATAGCATTTTACGCCAAAAGCGGTTCTAAATGCTTTATTAATTGTATTATATTGACTCTCAGCTGCCAGTAATTATAAGCTTATGCCATCATTTTATGTACCATTAAAAAAGAAAAACTGCTGCCCATTAATCTAGGATATTTCATTGATTTCAGTGTTGTCAAATGTGAATAAAATGGGAGTCTTAAAATTTGTGAAATATAGTTCATTAACTTGGTGAATCCTCAAACAATCCTGTGAGGTAGATGATATTATTATTTTCATTTTACAGATGAGGAAGCCAAAGCACAGAGTGGTTAAGTAACTTGCCCAAAATAGCACAGGCAGTCTGGCTTTGAAATCCATGTTCTTATATGCAATACTGCTTAGTACTGCTGGCTGTCAAACATGGTAGTAAAAGTCAAAGACATGGATTAGAAATACAGTAATAGATACATAAAGTAGAATTAAACCTATTTTCTAATAACTGTATTTGTCACTATAGTAAGCCCATTTCTTAAGGATATGATGAATATCTATGTTTTAGTTTCAACCAAAAGGAAAAAGAATGTATTTCACAGGTTTTTATATATCATCCAATTTCTTCCTGGGATGCTTAATGCATATTTTTCTATGTATAGTACACTTTCTGTATGCTTAATACATACATACATTATTTGTTATTCCGGAGTCTACTCCTGAGTTAAAGTTTCCCCTGAGATGATGCTTGGGGCTCATTTGTTTCCTTCATTTCCATCCATTCATTCAGTAACGAGTGAATCGCACTAGGCACTGTTAGGTGTTAGGTACCAGGTTTGCAGTTATGGGCAAGAAGGAGAAAGGCCCTCTCGGCCTTCTTTCTCCATCATCACACAAATCAAAATACACCGTGTATGTGCAAAAGCAGAATACGGGGAGCACGCAGGAGGGAGTGAGTGATAGGGTGGGAGAGGGAGGCCGGGAGGTAGGCAGGGAAGAGGGGCTGAGGTTGGGGAGGGCCTTCTGGGCAGAGAGGGCAGAGTGATTTGTTCAGACAGCTTTAAATAGCTCATTGTTGTTGGTTGGCAAACAGCGAGGTGGGGAGTGTAGCTAGATGAGATGGGAGAGGGTACAGGGATCAAGTTATGAAGGGTATTGAACCCTTGCAAGGGAGCTAGGCCTATTGATATGAATAGGCTGTTTATTTTGGGAACATGTCTTTGGTCCCAAGTTAAGAGGGCATAAAACTTCCTTCTTAAAAAAAAAAAAAAGAAAGAAACTTGCGTATACGAGAATTACTTTTTTAACTTGGAGACATGAGAAGCTGAATTTGCTAAGGGAATAATAATTATTATTATTTTTTTGAAATAGCGGTTTTTGAAGTTTCCAGATGATCCCAAAGTTAGCAGTGAATTACTTGATCTGATCCAAAGTTTGTTGTGTGGCCAGAAAGAGAGACTGAAGTTTGAAGGCCTTTGCTGTCATCCTTTCTTCTCTAAAATCGACTGGAGTGACATTCGAAACTGTAAGTAGAGTCGTGTTCCTTCAATTCCAGTGTTGGGATTAAGAAACGCTTAAGAATGATCTGAAATTACTCTGGCCCACAGAAGCTGGTATAAATTATATAAGTAAGGGTTTTAATTACTTATAGGAGTAGAAAAGGGTAATGATGTAGCTGTCTTTAGTAATAAGTCTTCTTTAACATTGTTGGCACAGAACTGGGTCACTTAAACAAACTCTGTGTTTATGTGGCCTTTGGATTATTACCCCTCAGTACATTAGAGGCACAGATTGATAGAGAGTGAAGGTTGTCACTTGGTTTGACAGAATTTCTTCCCAGAAGAAGAGTGGACCTAACTATTTCGTTCACAAGAATAGGAAAAAGACTCAGATTAGGCAAAGTGCCAGGGTTGCTCTGCTAATGGCCAAGCCTGCCCTAAAGCCATGAATGCCTTGCTGTGTTCTTTTGTTTCCCTCTAAAATATTTGTCTTTGCTCACAAGCATGTAAAACCTATAATGCACATGCACAGTGGATTCATTCATACATCGCCTTGTTATCCATTAGTGCAAACTAAATTCATTAAAAACAAAGACCTGATTTATTATCAACAAATGCAAAATGCTTGGTGTTTTACAAATTGGTGGGTTTTTTTCAACCTTTTTATTCTTGGATGTGTTGTTGATTGAATGTGATCTAATGACCTGACCCAGTGATTAGTGTAGATTAGGGTCTGCAGGAAAGCAGTTGGCCTGGTTGAGTGTTTGATTTTTAGTGATTTCCCTCCTGATAGGGAAATGGAATCCATTTCTAGGTGTCAAAACCAGGCTTCTAGTTGGAGCTGTATTGTAATTATAACCTCTTGTACCTTCAGCTGGAATGTATGAGTTGGGTTAACAGGCAGTATTGTCCATTTTGATGGTTTCTCTGACCCCCTGCCAAAATATTTAAGTAGGCTGTATTTCCATAAATTGCTCTTGGCATTTTTTTTCTTCCGTGAGCGACATCACTGTATTTTTCAAATCTTTAGGCACCAACCCCCACATCTCCAAGGTTCAGAGCTTTTAACCAGCAATACGTTTTTTGTTTTTTCTGGCTGCGCCGAGTGGCTTGTGGGATATTCGTTATATCCTGACCAGGGATTGAACCTGCACCCTCAACAGGGAAAGCACCGAGTCCTACAGGACCACAGGACTGTCAGGGAATTCCGAAATTCCCGCAGCAATATGTTTTCAGTGTGGTCTTCCTTTTTTGCTTTTGGAAAGATTTGAAACAGTTTCTTTTTGATGCTGCTCAGATACTTAATCTTTTCTGGCATTACCTTATCTCTGTAATCTTGAATAAGAAAGTTCATTTTTTTATGCCTGCCCTTGCCGATGGTGTCTAATAATGTATCTTC